>NC_137202.1:2843856-2961356 GCF_960531495.2 Zeus faber | reverse complement strand
TGTGTGTGTGTGTGTGTGTGTGTGTGTGTGTGTGTGTGTGAGTGTGTGAGTGTGTGAGTGTGTGAGTGTGTGTGTGTGTGTGTGTATGTGTTTGCACATTGCTGATGTCAGTTGTATAATTTCTTGGTCATGCTCTACTGATCCTAGCCATTCTGAGACCCCCAATGAAATGGGATGTGAGTGTGTGTGTATGCGTGTGTGCGTGTGTGTGTGTTTGCGCGTGTGTGTGTGTGCGCGTGCGCGCGCGCGTGTGTGTGTGTGTGTGTGTGTGTGTGTGTGTGTGCATGCATGCATGCGTGCTTGCGGTGAAATGAGATGTTCACATCCCAAGGACATCTCCCACCATAATTTAAAGTCACTGGTGCTGGAACACCTCAAACAGAAAGTGCTGAAGTCGTAAACCAGCTCACTTTTGTCTTTACTGTTATTGTCGATGATCTTCCGTGTAAATCCGCAGGCGGGAGGCAGAAGAGCCGAACGCAAATGACATCTTAAACTTCCAAACAGTGGAATTTTACATCCTTTGTCAGGCGAACTGGTCCAAGTATTGCATATAAGGTCCGGTTTATTTAATTAAATGTTTGCCCGTGTGAAACGTCCGGTCGTGTCCCTTACGTCCCTTCACATTTGGAACAACAAATTGTTCCTGTCCTATTTGTAAAACAACACTATTGTGATTGCGAGTGTGTGGTGTTTGAAGACGTAGTTACGAAACCTGCAGTTACTGCTACTGGAGAATGAGGAGCATTGCACCCCCCCCCCTCACCCAGGGAAGATGTGACAGGACACCACCCAAATCCCAAAGTGGTTACTTGTCCTGTACACTTGTTGTGCTACACACACACACACACACACACACACTCACACACACACACACACACGCACACACACACACACACACACACGCACCACACCACACACTCTGGGTGACATACAGTACACACACAAACACACAGACACGCACGCACGCACACAGACACACACACACACACACACACACACACACACACACACACATACAAAACTTCTCAGCACTTCACCTCATCCCCACTCTCTTCAAGGTCACCGGCCCATCCCCACCCCCCACCCCCACCCAACGCCTTCTTAGACATAATGATCTTAAAATGGAACTTCTTTAACCAGAGATGAGAGATGGATAAAGCTCAAGGGAACAAGGGGAGTCAAAGGTGTGTGTGTGTGTGTGTGTGTGTGTGTGTGTGTGTGTGTGTGTGTGTGTGTGTGTGTGTGTGTGTGTGTGTGTGTGTGTGTGTGTGTGTGTGTGCGGGTTGGATGGGTCGCGGGCGGTGCGTTTACTGCACCATGAAGAAATGTCCCCTTTTCCTCTTTAAGGGCTGCTGAAAGATGTATAGCGCTACAGCTTGCTGGTGAATCCCCCCGGAGGTGGATGGGAGATCGCTGTTCATATCATTAAACTGTAGTAATGGTCCCCGCGCTGCAGGCCCCCCACCCCTTTGCCGGGCACCTGCTTCTCACTCCTACGGTTAACTGGCCTGCTGTGGGGCCACACAGCACCGAGCCTACCATACAGACATAATGTATATAAATCACCTCAGCTGGGTGATATGCATCGGGTCCCTGGGGCAAAACTTGGGATCAATACGCTTTGATTCCCTGTGTATCCCGAAGCTGATATTTTGGTGATTTAAAGACAACATATTTTTGTTAGAGTTCTGATTTGTTGATTCTGATTGGCAGCTTGGCCACACCCGGGGGAAGTGGGGATGTGCTGCAAATGAACAAAGGGAAATGGAAAAAGTTTTGGGAACAATGGAGTCCTAGCTTTAGTTGAGAGCAAAACACAGTTTTTTAGCCATCATCACCATTTAAGAATCTTTTATCATCATCTACATCTACATCAGCTTACATTCTAAGCATCTAGTATCATTTTATATACATCTATCATCTATTTTCTCTTTCGCACGCACACAAACACACATTTGAACGTACACTTGACATTGTTTGTGTATTGCAGTGGCATCTTCGGGTGGTCGGATGTTTGAGTTCATTCTTTCCAAACAATGAACAGCCGCATGGTGCCTGGATCTACACCAAAGGTGTGTCAAAACAACTCTACTCCTGCTGGGGCAGTGGCTTTAATTTTGAAACGGAATAGCCACGTCATTAAGTGAAAAAACTGTTGCGTTGGATTTTCCCGCACAGGTCCTTGAACATGGGACACGAATGGAATTCAAGCGATCGGGTGGAAGTGACAGACGCAACTGGCCTTTGGGACAAGAGGTAAGACAAAGACTATTGGAGGACCTGCTGTTGCTTTGTTAGTTGTTGGATGTCTCGCAGAGGATTTGCTGTTGTACATGGAAATCACTGCGGTTTGAAATTGCGTGTTTGTTTGTTGTCTGGAGCGCTACAGCGGAGCCGTGTGTTACGATGTATTGTGTCGCTGCGTCTGATCAACGCTGCTGAATCAATTGCCGGTTATTGAGAATGGCGTGCTGTGGCTCACGTTGGCTACAGTGATATTTCTACGTTTATTGCCGCCGGGGTGTCGGATTTGAAGGAACAGCCGGAGGGTGGGTCGGCGCCTGTTGTGGAGCCAGCTGCTGAGGCTGCTGATGAGGAGATGGCTCACTCGAAACGGATTTGCTCTCGCAGAGGAAAACTGCGAGTGTTGAAATGTAAACAGAATGAGATTCTGCTCTTTTGGATGATGAATTTGGAAAAAAAGTAACTGCCAAGCATACCATGGAGCTGCAATGTGTAATGCTTAGGAATACACTGGAAGAATTTATGGAGTTTCAAAATTCTGTCTAAATGTTCATGTCAGGAGAAGAACAAGAGTGTGACCAAATGGACTGGTTTGAGCTGAAGAAAAAGAGGTTCAGAGAATTTCTGAGAGTGGTGGAGAGAAAGATTGGGTTGGCTGCTTATGAGGAGTAGCTTAATGAATATCCTGAATGAATGCTTCCTGATGTACAGCCAGAAGACCGTGTGTCACACAAGGGGTCCACTGTCCGAAGTAAAGGCTGAGGCAGAGACAGCAGAGCAGCTCTATTAGTTTGTGCAGATATGTTTGAAAAGAAGAATCAAATGGAAATAGAAGAAGCAAGCCTCAAAGCAAAAAAAGGAAAGATTGCAAGTGGAAGCTGGCCTAGCTGAATCCACTGCAAAATTCGAGGATCTGGAAGAATATGAAGCTTCATCTCAAACATCTGAAGTTGATGTAAGGAGGACTCCCCTTGATGTCGTGAATGCCTATATTGAGCAAATGGATCGGCCACAGAAAAGACCACCGAGAACACTGGAAAAGTTTAACCCCTCAACACCTGGAGACTGAGAAGAGCAAACACGATAAGAAGACCGAAGTCAACATCAGGGCTGGCCCCTGAAAGTCCACGAGTCGAATCATCAGTCGGACAACCGTCGGTCGACTAAGATTCTTCAAGTCGCGCAGTCGTTTTTCATAGATGGAAGCTTACAAAATGTGCAAGGATAACACTTCCATGTGGAATTATAAATAAGGGGAGTCATAAATAACCAAAAACAGTGTGTTTTTAGTTGTTTTATTTGAAGGGACAGGGCACAGATGAACGGAGCACGCGTAGGAGTTTTATTCATTTTTAAGAGAAAAACTAAAACAAATTAAGAGCAGAATTCAAACTGCTTTTTCTTCTGCGGACAGTATATTGCATGAAGAGGGGGGCGATCGGGGCACAATCTGCGCCCTTTTCTCCTCGTGCATGTGAGAGGCAAGCAGAGGGAGCCGGCCCCGCCCCCCTCACACATATCTTCATATCTCCTGTGATGGAGAGGGAGAGAAAGAGAGGAGAGATGTCTCTTCTGATAATGGCGACAATACTTCTGAGACTAATATATCTTAATCTTATTGCAAGCTAGAAACGAGTTGTATACTGTTGCCTAAATAAATACAATATCATTTTTTAAAGTTTTTCCAATGCCATTAACATAGTACTGGTAATGTCGGAGCTTATCGTTTAATACCGGGTCGGTGGGTACCCGATCCTAGGCACAAGCGATCACTCGTGCCCCATTTCTTCATGTGAAAAACAGGCTAGGATCAGCTCAGATCCCATCGTTGGAGACATTCAATATCCCTGCCCAGCTAACAAAGCTTCTGAAACAAAGACCTTCAAACCTACCACCAAAGGAAGTAGCTTTGCCACTGCAATTCCTGCACTGCACTGCAATAACTACTGTGTATGAAAACTCAGAGACTAATAGGAGAATAATACTTGGCTGCAACCTGCCATTGATCAGCCGTCAGAGAACCCTGTCAAAAGCAGAAGTACTTACTTGAAGACACTTGAGAACAGAATTGCTTTTCGAAGGCCATGTGAATTCTGTTCAGGAGACCACACACTGGAGATGTGTAAAACATTTAAAAAAAGACCACACAAAGAAAAGCAGGATCTTTTCAAGTCCAAAGGCCTATGCTTTGGGTGTTTAACATTGGGACATATGAGCAGGGAATGCAAAAAAAGGCTCACATGTGCCATCTGTCACAGGAAACATCCCACTCTACTGCACATTAGGACCAAAGAGGATGGCTCTCACAAAGAAGTGAAATCTGCTGTTGAGATGTCCAAAGAAAAACTGAGCTTTTTTCTGGTTTCCATGACAATTGGTGCCCATACTGGGGCCTGTATATATTGTGCTCTTTCCATTCTGCCAGTACAGATTAAACATGCCAAAGGAAACAAGGTTGTCCAAACCTACGCCTTTCTGGACTCTGGTGGTACTGCAACATTCTCTACTGAGAAGTTGATGAATAAGCTCAACATCGAGGCACAGAGAACGGGAATTCCTCCAACAACAATGGGGCAGGAGAAATCTTTAAGCAGCTACAAAGTAACTGGCATAGAAGCGGGCAGTCATCAAATGACAAATTTGTGAAGTATACACTCACTCAGAGATACCTGTCATGGCTGTGATCGGAGGGAGGAGCATACTGTGATCTCGCAGGAAGACGGAAGCGGAAGTGAGTAGTGAGTGGAAGACTCAACATGGCAGTGCCCTGCTACACTAACTAACAGGCAGCTCCACCTCAGACAAAATAACAAAGCGAATTGCAAATAATATTTATATATATATATATATATATATATATATAAATATTATTTGCAATTCAATTCAATCGACCTTTTCTTGACAAGTAGCTCCGCCCTGTCCAAAATCACTAATCCAGAAATCCACCCTATTGTAATTTCCAATCACGGGCTGATTAGTTTCAACCTGATAAATGAAACAAACCAGAACCCTCCCGGCAAGTGGTGGTTTAAACACCTCACTTTTGACAGATAAAGAATTGAACTATTTATTTTCCAGAGAATGGAAAATTCATTGACTTCATGACTCCCCATAAATATCACCATCCTTACTTTGGGAAACAGCTAAGGCAGTTCTAAGAGGTAGTATTATTTCATTCTCCACTAACAAGAAAAAGAAAGGACAAGAATGCCAAATAAACTCGAACAGCGACTAAACAAGCCCACTCATCTTCTGAGCAAATGCAAAATGAGATCCGGACAATTTAATCTCAACTTCATACTATCATCCATCAAAAGACACAATTCCTTATGCAACAAACAAGAGCAAATAATTTTGAATTTAATGACAAATCAAATACATTTCTTGCCAATCATTTGAAACGTGATAGAGAAAAAATTGTTATTACCGCCATCAAAGATTCACAGGGTAGAATAACACCAATAACAAGACATCAATAACATATTTAGAGACTTTTATAATAACCTATATCACTCGGATAATTAATCGAATATAGCAGGCTACCACCTTAGATCAACCACTTACTCTTGAAGAACTCAGGAAAGCGCTCTTCTCTATGCCCAACAATAAATCACCTGGATCAGATGGCAGATGGAATTTTATAAACACTTCCGGCCACTTATCTCCCCATTATTTATCAGAATGGTTACAGAGGCAGAGTCAACCTCCACCATGCCTCTGCACATGAATACTGCTCTCATTTAGGTTTTGCTCAAACCCAATAAGGACCAACCCTCACTTTCAGTTATAGACCTATAAGCCTTATTAATTGCGACCTTAAGATTATAAGTAAAACACTAACTAACAAAATTGAAAAATTAATTCAATTTATAATTCACCCAGACCAAACAGGCTTCGTCAAAGGCGGACACTCATCCAGCAATATGCGTAGTTTATTCAGTCTGATCAGCATATCTCAAAGGAACAACTTTAATACTATTATTGCCTCTCTGGATGCCGAAAAAGCATTTGACAGAGTTAATTGAACATATCTCTTTTCAATCCTCAACAAATTTGGCTTTGGAGAGTCCCTCATTCAATGGATCAGAATCCTCTACAACTCTCCATCTGCTTCTGTCATCACCAATGGCTACACTTCACAGTGTTTCACTCTACAACACGGCACAAGACAAGGATGTCCACTCTGCCCTTTACTATTCGCCATCTTTATTGAACCCCTCATGGCGGCCATTCGTCAAAACAGTAATATTGTAGGCATACAAACAGGAAACTCTGTTCACAACATCAGTTTGTATGCAAACGATATCTTGTTGTACATACGGAACCCAATATCATCCCTACCGGAGGTGTTCAATCTTAAATCTAAATTCTCAGCTATCCCAGACTATTTAATAAATTGGACTAAAATCACAGTCTTACCACTCAGTGGGGGGGACTGTAATGCTGCAACCCAGAAACTTCACTTAACCATCACAACGGGCAATATTAGATACCTTGGTATTGATATCTCTTCCAATCTATCAGATTTGTTTACCCTTAACTTCACTCCATTGCTCAAATCCATTGAAGAAGACCTCATTCGATGGAACAGCCTACCCATCTCACTAATTGGTAGGATAGCAGCAGTGAAAATGAATATACTTCCAAAAATAAACTATGTATTTTCAATGGCCCCAGTGCAACCAACAGTACATTGGTTTAATACTTTTAACCACTTTTAATACTTTTTTATTGGAAATACAAGAAACCGAGAATTAAACTAGCAATACTACAGAAAAACAAAGACTCTGGAGGCCTAGCAGCCCCAAACTTTAGATACTACTATCTGGCAAACCATTTTCAATTTATAATTAAATGGTTACAACCAGAGCAACAATTGGCACATGGATGGCAAGATATTGAACAATCTGAATGTCAGGAGTCATTATTATCCAATCTCCCACTCCATACTGAATCAATAACGAGACATAATTGCTTTAAAAACCCATTTATTGAAAATTCCTCAAACTCAGTGGTCACACTCTATCTCCAAACAAATTCACGCCATTCTGGCACAACCCAGATGTCCTGGTTAAAAACAGACCAATAATCTTTAGGTCTTGGAAAAGACAAGGAATTACTCATCTGGAACACAGTTTTGAAAACAATTTGCTTATATCCTTCCCAACCTTAACCCAAAGGTATAATATCGGTGGCCACAGCGTCGTTCAATTCCTTTAATTACAGCAGTCTCTAAAAGTTAAATTCAAATTGACAAACAACATCCTACAACCACCTAAAATGATAGAACATTCAAGATTCAAGAGATTCAAGAAGTTTATTCGTCACATACATAGACATACTTTCATACATATATGCAGTGAAATGTAATGTAACTGTGATTACATACAATATGTCCTAGACAGAACACAGTAGCTACCTAAGAAAATTTCTTTCTACTTGACCAACTAACTGATTCCTAAAACGTAATACAGTAAGTCGAATACTTATAGAATAAAATAAAAATATATAGAATAAAATAAAATAAAATAAAATAAAATGGAATAGATAAAGGGAATAGGCTTACGTATGTGGGATAGACATATATATGGGATAGGCAATTATGTAAATACAGATATGTGCATTAAAGTGGCATGTGAATAAAGTGAGGTAGTTTTTGTGGGATAATACAGCACAGTATACAACAGTACGGCGCAGCAATAAGGTAACACCGAACGACCCAGAACAGTGACACAGTATGCGGTACAGTATGCTACATACAGTACAGAAGGTAGTGGAGCCTATGTGTGTGGCTCAGTGATGACCCCTGGTGAGGTCAGCATTGACAGTTCTTATATCTTGCGGGAAAAACTCAGTCTTTCTGTTCTCGCTGTGTGACTGCGGAGGCACTTTCCCGACCGCAGCAGCTGGAACAGTCCGTTGTTGGGGTGGTGAGGATCCTTCATGATCCTGTGGGCTCTGCTACTACACCTCCTGGTGTATAAGTCCTGCAGGGAGGGGAGTGTAGTTCCAGTGGTACGTTCTGCTGAACGCACCACCCTCTGCAGGGCCCACCTGTCCTGAGCAGTACAGTTCCAAAACCAGGCAGTGATGTTGCCTGTCAGGATGCTCTCCACCGCTCCACAGTAGAAGGACTTGAGGATGCTTCCCCACTCTAACCACCTGGGGCCAGGCTGTGAGGAAGTCCAGGATCCAGGCACACAGCGGAGTATTCAGTCCAAGCTCCTTCAGCTTGACAGCCAGTCTGGTGGGGACTGTGGTATTGAGGGCTGAACTCGATGGACAGCATTCTCACATAGGCCCCCTTCCGGCCATCCAGGTGCGTGAGCATGTTGTGCAGTACCTGGGAGACCGCGTCATCCGTGGATCTGTTCTGCCGGTACGCAAACTGCAACGGGTCCAAGGTGCGTGGGAGGGAGGCGCAGATATAATCCTTGATCAGCCTCTCGAAACACTTCATGACCACCGAGGCGAGGGCCACCGGACGGTAGTCATTCAGGCAGGCAGGAGAGGCGATCTTCGGGACAGGAACGACGGTGGACCTCTTAAAGCAAGACGGGACCACTGATTCAGCCAGGGAGATGTTGAATATTGTGGTGAACACCGGAGCTAGCTGGTTAGCACAGGTTTTCAGTACTCGCCCAGATATGCCATCTGGTCCCGCAGCTTTCCTGGTGTTCACCCGCATCAGAGCCTTCCTGACGTCATGCACAACACTGAGAGTGCGCGCTCATCCCCAGCGGTGTAACTCCAATTAGCCGGCGAGCTAGCGATGCTGTTGCTTAAACCGTGCATAAAAGGAGTTCAGTTCGTTGGCTAGGGAGGCGTTCACACTTGTGGCTGGGGAGGAGCTGCTCTTGTAGTTTGTTTTCATCCGCAGCCCTTCCCACAAGCGTCTTGTGTCCCCCTGCTCCATCTGTAGCTCCACAGTCTCTCTGTACGCCCGTTTAGCGTCCTTCACCGCCCTCCGCAGATTGTAAGATGCCGCTTTAAAATTGTCCATATTTCCGGATACAAGACCGTCGTTGTAAGCGGCCGTGCGAGAATTCAGAGCGCAGCGGATGGATTTGTCAACCCACGGTTTCTGGTTTGGAAATATCCGAACTTTCACCAAGGGAACGATGCTGGCCGCTAACATAGCCACAAAGCTCACCGCTACGTCCGTAAACTCGCTGACGTCACTTGAACATGATTGGAACATGTCCCAGTCTACGCCAGCAAGTGCGTCCTGAACCGCAGCCTCTGATTGGTCCATCCACCGCTTCACTTCCCTCGTCACCACCAGTTCTCACGCGATCAGAGGCCTGTAAACGGGAACCGGCGAGTTTGTGGACTTTGTTAAAGTCCCCAGTCACCACCACAGCTGCGTCGGGGATGTTTGTTTTGAAATCTACACAACACATCATACAGGTCCGACAGTGTTGTGTCGGTATCCGCTTGCGGTGAGATACAAACGGCTGTAATGATGACCGTGCTGAATTCCCGGGGGAGATAAAATGGATGGCATAAGATTGTCAGCTGTTCCAGGTTCGGCGAGCAGGAGCGGGAGAGAGACTTGGTGTTGTTAGGGTTACACCAGCGGTTGTTTACCATGAGGCAGACGCCTCCACCTTTGGATTTCCCCGACTCCCCCGATCTGTCACCGCAGAACACGGAGAAGGACTCGGCTGGACGATTGGCTTCATCTCACTCATATTGTCACTTCAAAAAAAATTTCCAGAATATACAAACTTTTATTAAAAACACATGACACCTTATCTTTACCTACAATGAAATGGGAAAGAGACCTTGCCGTCCCCACCAATATCAACCTGTGGAAGCTAACACCTTTTCTACTCCAAAATGCAACTCATCCAATATAAGATCTTGCACAGAGCCCATATCACGCAACACAAAATATTCAAAATGGGTTTTGTGGATGAAGACATTTGCTCTCACTGTTCCCTTAATACCAGAGATGACTACTTTCATGCCTTCTGGCTCTGCCCACCTATCCAAGCATTCTGGACCAACATCACCAAGAAGCTATCAACCCTTCTGGGTCACAGCATTCCAGTCTCCCCGTCTATATGTCTTCTCGGTGACCTCTCCTCAGTCGACCCACCATTGAAACACCACCAACCGATTTTGATCGCCTTGACATTGCCAAGAAAACAATATTATTCAATTGGAAAAGGAGAGATAATCTCACCACATCCCAATGGTTGCAGTTATTAATACATTACATCTCAATGGAAAAACTATTGGCAATATCCCAAAACAATGTTGATTCATTTAATGAAATATGGGCTACCTTTATCACTGACATAACTATATCATTTAATACTGGAGTATCCCTAAGTTTGTGCAAAGTCGTGGTGCTTTGAGGCATTTGGAGGTCCTCCTGGTCTGCCAGGGCTCTGCGGTTGGATGGACGCCTGGGCAGCTCTGGGGACATCCGTGGTGTGTGGGCCTGTGTTCTTGGGGAATCCCGGGGCCCCACGGGGGAGTTGAGTGGTCTGGGTGGTGGCGCCCACTCATTTACCTGAGTTGAGCTGGCGTGTCAGTCAGAGTTGAGCCCCAGAGCCCCTGTGGGTTCTGGGGCTCGGGTTGGGGGGCGGGGGGTGTGGGTCACTGGTTCGGGTCTCCGCCCCGTGGTTGGTGGGTCGGCACGCCGCTGGGGTCGTCCAACCCCGCGGGGGGGTTGACTGGGCTTGTGTGTCGTTCGGCGTCCCGTGGGTGGGGGTGACTGGTCATGCCAAGGCTGGTTAGGCTTTCCTTCTGGTCCTGTCAACCTGGGTCTTGAACCTTGCTGGCTGTGCTAGGCACGGGGCTCACCATGTGGCCTCCTTTGTGGGGGGCGGTCTCCTGTCATCACACCGGGCTGCCGGGGTACCTGCCCTCTGGTTCTCTCGGAGGTGCCAGAGGGCAGGCGGCACATGGCGGAGGCACTTGGCGGACTGCTCTGCGCCCTTGGCTGATCGCTGTAGGTTGGCTGCCACCAAGTACGGGAGGTGGGCGGACTGGGGCACGGTTGGGTCGGGGGGGAGGGGGTAGCATGGTTGCTCCCCGGCCTGCTGCGCCCCTGTATCGATCCGGTCGCGACTCGCCTATCTCTCCCAGTGCCAAAACTCATACTCAGCACATACACCACAAAATAGACCGAGGGCTTGCGGGATGGGCGGGGTGCAGGCTATGTGGGTGGGGATGCGGTGGGCAGCCACCATCTTGCCTGTCACGCTCCTGCCCAAGCGTGCTTCTTGTCAGTCCCGAAATTTTAATCCCACTCACATTAGAATACATACACTCGCACACCAATCCTACTCCGAACAACACTCCATCGGACCAGGGTCTGCGGTGGTTATGGTTTTCAATACATGTTGTCATCCAATGTTCATGTTTTTGTGTAAATGTTTGTTTCTATGTTTATTTGTCTCACCCGTGGTGATTCTCCCTCTCTTGGAGTAGTGATCAGTTGTTTGTAGAGCCAAACATGATAAATAGTCCAAAGGGTGGGGTTGGTGATGGTTCTCTATGACCAAAAACTGTGCTCCTGTCGTTCTACAGGTCATCCACAGGACAGAGTTATTGCAGCAGTTCTTGATGATTTAAGAATTAATAAAGAGTTGCATTGCAGGTTGAGAACTTGAACTCCACTTGCAAACTAACTCTGTCCTGGATGCAATGGCATACAAATATTCTGTGTTGTATGCCCAGCTTGCTGACGGCACAGGTTAAAAAAAAAAAAAAAGAGATACCTGTCATGAAGGAAAACATCCTCACACAGGACGACATCAGGGAATGTCCATAGCTCATAAAGGTCAGCTGAATACTGTTGATAAGGAGGTAGGACTGAACTGAATTGCCCATAAGCATTACAACCATGGAAGGTTGTGAATAGTGAAGGGAACTGCCCCTATGCAGTAAGCACATAACTTGGATAGGTAGTAAATGAACGGCCATATATGACAGCAAACAGAATCTCAATTGCTTACACTGAAGAACTGCCTTGTTCAGCTATACTTTTCCTGAACACCATCGCAGTGAGAAAAGTGAGTTATCTGTTGAAGATGGAAACAGTTTCTCAAGAAAGTCTCTGACTCTGCTACATTAAAGGATGGACACTACTACCCCCAACTCCCTTCCCGAAAGGATGATGCGAAGAATACACAGAACACAGTCAAAGTCACATTGCAGAACAACGTGCCCTTAAACTCGTTAAGAAGTTCAAGAAAGACCAGGCATTTTTTGAGGACTATAAATGTTTCACAGATGGGGTCATACAGAAAGGTCGTGCTGAAAATGTTCCAGACAACCAGCTGCAAAGAAATGATGGACGGATATGGTATATACCACACCACGGTGTGTATCACCCACAGAAGAAGAACAGCTGTGTGGTTTTTGACTGTGCTGCTATATACAGTACAGGGGAAAATCTTTAAACAAAGAGCTGTTACAAGTCCCAAATTTCTCCAACATGCTCTTTGGAGTTCTCCTCAGGTTTCGGCAGGAATGCATGGCCATAGCCAATATAGGGAATGTTTCATCAGGTCAGAGAACCACCTCAAGATGTTCACTTCCTTCGTTTCCTTTGGTGGCCTGATGGTGATGTCAGTAAACCACTGGCAGAATACAGAATGACCTTTCACCTGTTCGGTTCGGTCTCATCTCCTAGTTATGCTAGCTATAAAGAAAGAAGATGAAGAAGCCTGAAGAAAACAGCGGAGGATACCACCAGGGAAAACTTCTACTTGGATTATTGTTTAACATCAGTTCCATCTTCATCTTAACGGCAAGGAACATACTTCAAGAGCTGTGTAAATCCAGCTGCAGCTGGGATGAAAAGATATCCGACGTATTCGCTATATAATGGAAAATATGGCTCATGGACCTGAGCCAACCTACGGCTCCTCTGTTGACAAGTGAAAAAAGTCAAATGGATTTGGTGTGATAGTCTGCACAGCCGCATAATTTCAGTGACTCCAGTGAGTCGCGGTATGGTGTTGTCTCCTACCGACGCCAAATAAACATCATGGGTGAAACTCACATCACATTCATCAAAGGCAACGCAAGAGTCTCCCGCTCTAGCAAAAGACCACCCCGAGACTTGAGCTAGCAGCAGCAGTCCTTGCATCAGAATGGATGTAATGCTGAGAACAGAACTTCAGATTGTGCTGGAAAAATCAGTCTTCTGGACTGACAGCACATCTGTCCGGGGCTACATTGCCAATACAACAAAAAGGTTCCACGTGTTTGTAGAAAATCAAGTCTCTGTGATCAGAGAATTGCCGGCAACTCGGCAGTGGAAGTATGTGAGCACCAAGCAAAAACCGGCTGATGATTCTTCGCAGGCATGACCGCAGATGCATTCTTGAAATCTATGAGGTGGATTCAGCGCCCAGAATTTATTTGGAAGGATGAAAGTCTTTGGCCAGCACTCCCTGAATAGCTGAGTCCCATTCCCAGATGACCCAGAGGTCAAAAATGACACAGGTCGAGAAGGCAAAAATCTGTTACAGTCAAAGTCAATGCTTCCCAGAAGAAATCTATGTTTTGAAAAACAGAAACCCTCATGTAAAGAGAAGCAGTGCCATCCTCAGGATAGACCCAGTCTTGGAAGATGGATTGTTAAGGGTTGGACAAAGGATAAGCAAGTCAGCGACGCCACATGAACTCCTTCATCCAGTCATCTTAACTAAAGAGTGTCACATTGCCAAGGTCATTTTGAGAGACGTTCATGAACGAGTTGGTCATGGCAGAAGATGCCATATGCTCTTCCGGCTGAAGTATTGGATCCTACATGCCAACACAGCAGCAACAAAAGTAATCAATGAATGCATGTTTTGTCGTCAGAAAAGGGCCAAAGCATGAGAGCAAAAGATGGCTGATCTGTCCAAGAGTCGTGTCACACCAGACCAGTCACCTTTGATGTTTGTTGGTACAGACTACTTTGGGCCAATCTAAGTGAAGCTTGGACAAATCTATCTGAAATGGTATGGTGAGATATTAAAGTGTTTAACCAGCCATGCCAAACATCTGGAAATAGCTTTATCTTTGAATAATGATTCCTGAATTAACGCCATCCGCAGATTTATCTGTAGAAAAGGTCAGACAAACTACATCAGCTCAGAGCGTGAGTTCAGAGAAGCTGTTAAGGAGTTGAACCATGGCACGATTGAGAACACCCTGCTTCAGGATGGGATAAAATGGATCTTCAATCCTCCTTCCAGTTCCCATCATGGAGGAGTGTGAGAGCAGCAAGCATTAGATGATGAAGGTTTACATAAGACACTTTGTGAAGTGGAAGCGATTCTCAACCATCCAATAACAACTGTGTCAGATGATCCTAATGACTTGAAAGCCCTCAAACCAAAACATTTGCTTCGGTTTAAGGGAAAGCGAATCACGCCACCCAGACTCTTTCACAAGGAGGACTTGTACTCCAGGAAAAGATGTAAGCAAATGCAATACCTAGTTGATCTTTTCTGGAAAAGATGGATCAAAGAGTAGCTTCCCTTATTGTAGGAACGCCAGAAAGGATATCTCAAGGACAAATCTTGGCACTGATGTTGTTGTGCTCATAGTGGATTACACTGCTCCATGCAACTCCTGGTTGATGCCCAGAGTTATGAAACCGTTACCAGATGCAAAAGGTCAAGTAGAAGTGAAGAAAAAATATCTCCACTGAACTCCCTCCTGGACTATCCAATCAGTGACAACATGGTTTCGGTTTCCTCACTATAAATGTTATATTGAGTTGGCTCCTCCCCCAGCGGACAGGGAGACACCCTTAGTGGGGACGCCCGTCTGTCGTAGGGTCACGCACACTCACTCACACCCTATCATCTCGTGATTAAAAAAACATTTGTTTTTGTTTTCTCTCTGGATGAGCGAGGGCTCTTATTTGTGCAGTGTGGTGTACCGTGCGAGTACTTTTCATTTTCTGAGCATTCTGGTCTTGAAGACATCATGCCACGGCACTGAGTGCTGGTTTGGATGGGTTTTGTCACCGCTCCTCACAGCACCACACACACACACATAAGGACACACACACACACACACACACACACACACACACACACACAGTTATAGGTTTAGTCAACAGGGTCTTACATAGATCACCCTCCCCTGACAGCCCTCTTGTCCTTGGTAGAGCCACCCCCTCCCCACCACCACACCTCCACACACACACACACACACACGCATGCACGCACGCACACACACGCGCACGCACACGCTACAGACATTACAGCTACCTTCCACCGACCACTCACTCTCTCTCTCTCTCTGTCTCTCTCCCTCTCTCTCGCTCTGTCTCTCTCTCTCTCTCTCTCTCCTCTATCCTTACAGTATAACTATACCACTCTGGCTTAACTCCTGATGGATGCTGCCATTTTTTCCCCTGCATACCCCCCCCCCCAACCCCCCCCCCCCCACCCGTCTCCCTTCTCTTCATCCCTCCCTCTCTCTCTCACTCTGCTGGAATGTTTCTATGGCTGCTGGATCTAGTAATACATGACACAATCTGTACATATCCCATTAGGTGTCACTTTGTGAATGAACCCGGGTCGCTGCACTCGGCTCACCCTGGTTGAAGTTCAACTGGCTCCTTCAATTCCAACCAACCCCCACCCTACCCCTCTGTGAATTACTCAGCCACACTGACATTCATTACATTGTATTCACGGTGTCCAGACTTTCCGTAAAAAAAACTGTTGGTCAAATTAAATCTATAGATCTGGTTACTAATATGATATGCGGATGGAGTTGTGGTTGTATCAGTTCTACCTAAAGCAGAAACTTCTCTGCTAGACTAGGGAAATCTTCCCTGGGAGGAGAGAACTTGAAAAACGATGTTTGTTTTTTTCATTTCACCCACCACAGTCTCCAACTAATGCTTAATCTTTTACACACTCTTTTGTACACACTCCAGTATCGTTATCAATCACGTTTTTTAATTTAATGTATGAATATGTGATTTATGGCGCTCCGGGCACAGGGTATAAATCTATTTTGTGGAGAGGGAGTCCTAAGAGCACTGATGTTCCTTTATTGATTGGCTGGCTTAATAGTGTTTGTCCTTTACAGCTGATCTCAGGAAATAAAGCAAATAAATTGTTCAGAATGAGGTCACTCACTCATATGTTCACAAGTATGGTGAAAGGGAAGGAGGGATGAGAGACAGCAGGACGAAAGTGAGGAGAAAGCAAAATCAAGAAAGAATGGAATGAGTCTGACATGGCAGTAGCTCATAAAACAGGACACACAAAACAAACCTTCACTATATACGAGGCATGGTATATGGTCTAGGCAACCTCATAGACCTGCACAAATCACAGGAAGAGTTTTCAGTTATAAATCCTTTGTGCTGCAGTAGCTACAAGTACATGTACATGAATGCGACAAGGTTTTACTGCTCCTCTGTGAGAGATGCATCAGGAATGAAGGGCACAGAAACCAGAAAAAGTGTTGGATTATACAAATGACTCCCAGATAAATCTGACCTTATTGTGTACAAAATCCAAAGCTCAATAGATACCTTGTGCTATAGAGACATAAATTACGCAGAACAAAATGTTCTTTTAATGGCCCGGGAGCCGTAACCTGCTCTATCAGATGTCAGAGCTGAGTCATATCTACAGTAAGCCGCAAATCAAAAGTGTCAGGTCATTATTCAAGACTTTTTTTTACCCCACAATTCTCCGAGGATTTGTCAAATCGATGTGAAAATCCAGCATGATTATTGCCTAGTACCAGGAATTGTGATAAATGAAAATTGTCTTGACGTTTCAGTTCAGGGAAGGCAAAGTCAAGAGATGTTTTTTCCCAATGTGCAGGACTTGATCGTGTTATATAATTGGTAATAAAAAGAAGTCAAGGTAATGAGAGCTGCATTTAAACTTTGCTTCAGCCATCACTGCACATCTCATCCTAGACAGAAAAGTATTACTCATGCTACAGCACAAAATAAAGTCCTTGAATCAGGCCCCTCGGCTTCAAACCCAGACAGTAATCCAAACAGAAGTCGTCCCGAAACATACCTCAATTCAGTGTCTGCGCTTCACTTATTTTAACTGGGTCCATGTTGATAGGAGGGGTAGGAAGCATCAATCCTACCCATTAGCCCTGAGCTCCCCCAGCTGACAGTTCACGCCCCTGGCTGATGCAAAATAAACTTTTGGTTTGAAGACAGAGAAGCTTGTCAAATCGCTCTGACTGCCTCAGCCTGTGTCACCCACCCTCTGACACTCTGGCATTAATAGTAAATCGATTCCAAATAGGGGAGAGGGGAAACAGCCAGGAAGAAAGGGATGTATCCATCTCTCGTGCAAAGAGGGGCAGCGGTTAAGGCGGAGGACTGGAAGGCTGGAGGAGCGAAGGTGGGAGCCAAAAGAGGATGTTAGTAAATGTTAATTTATGGCAGCAATCCTACTCTTCTCCCAGTGACTTTCTATCAAGTCCTATCATATTGGCGTTAAGCCAATATGATAGGATTTATGAGCTTCTATTTAGCTTTACAAAGTGATGGCAGTATAGATGATTTAACCGGCATTGTTTTACAATGTAAGATATGGAAGTTAATTCAAATCAGGCAGGGGTCAAAACCAGGAGAACAGTCAGAGAAGGCAAACTTATCTAGCAGGGAACAGGCGGAGAATCAGGATCAAGGGAAACAGGCAGAGAATCACAGTGCGGGGAATCAGGCAGAGGTTCGGACAGGAAGTAGTACAGGAAAGCTCAACGTAATGCAAAAGAGAATCTGGCAGGGAACGAAAGGAAGTGGACTGGTATTTAACCTGAGGGACAAACGAGGGAAAGAGTTGTGGGGGGGGCAGGTAAAGGGAATGGAGTGACAGCAAAGCAAAGGGGAGTGGGTGGATCAGAAATGCCAAGGAGGTTGGTGACATACCAGGAGGAAATGACCAGATGAAAGAAAAAAACGTTAACAAAAATAAATACTGGGAGATCGGGGGGGATTCATGACAGAACCCCCTCCCCCTAGGGATGTCCCACCAGGCTGGTCAGGATGGTCTTGGAGAAGTCCTGGATGAGGGATGGGTCCACAATGGCACATGTAGGGATCCAGGATCTCTTCTCTCTGTATCCCTGTTAATCGACCAGATACTGGAGGCCATTTCCTCTGCGCTGAGACCTGTAGGCAACTGACCATATAAGCTGGGGATCCATTGATGATCTTGGTGGGTGGTTAGGCTCTGGAGGAGGGCTTAAGTGGGCTCTCCTTTAGTGGCTTGAGTCGTGAGACGTGGAAAGCTGCTGGGTTGATGATCTTGAATATGAGGAATGGCCCTGCAAACCTAGGAACCAGCTTTCTGTACTCGACCCGGAAGGGTAAGTCCCAAGTAGAGAGCCAGACCATCTGCCCCAGAGTGTAGATGTGGGCTGGGGTGCGGTGACGGTTGGCTCATGGTCTGAGGTGCGGAGTGGTCTTAGGTGCGGAGAAGAGTGGCACAGGCCAGCCGCCAAGTGCATTGACACCGCCAGATGAAGGCTTGGAAAAATTGAATGCTGGCCTTGCATTCCTGCTCGGGGAAACAGAGAAGGCTGATAACACCGGGAACACTGGAATGGTGAGAGGCCAATAGCAGAGCTGGGGATGCCCCATCCATTCTGCCTGGACCCACCGGGGCTGTGGGGAGCGCCACTGGATGCTTTCCAGGGCCCCTTGGTGGCTGTTCGCCATCGTGGGTGTGGGTTTCAGTGCGGGAGGCAGGGGTTGGTCTGGCTCCCATTGCATGGTTTCTCTTGGCAGGTGCCCGGGGTGCTGGCTGTGGTGGAGGGAAAGCATATCTGGCTGTCTGCGGGCGATGGTGGTGCTTTAGATCGCTCCGGGGGGGTCGACGTTGGGGTGCCCTACGCCATTCACATTAGGCTATGTGGGGGAACACTTGGCTATTGGCTGGGTCGGGCATTTCGCCAGTTGCAGTATGGAAGGCCTCGCCTTTGTGTGGGGCATTGGTGGGCATGGAGGCCCTGCCGGCTCGCCCGCAGGGCGGGCAGTTCTGCTGGGCTGTCGGTCTATCGGCGTCGGGCCTGGCACTGGACCTGTGGTCCATGCCTGGTGCCCATACCTGTTGCCCATGGCCCAAGTTCTATGCTTGTGGGTGCATCTTATGCCTGCACATGGGGGTTTTATGTGTGTGCTTCAGGGTCCACGGTCACTTCGTGCTCTCTGGGATTGGTTTGTGCTCCTCGGGGTCATATGTGGGTGTTGCTCTTTGGGTCCCGGCTTCTCTGTGGGTTGGGGGGTGTTTTGTGTGAGCGGTGCACTGCACTCAGAGCTTTCCTGTGGTCATGGGGTGTCTATACGGCTGCGGATTGTCAGTGGCGGAAAGACCTTTTCTGCTGTACGGAGGCACTACAATATACTGTAGTTCTGACCTCATACACCAGCACTAATTAGGACATGTCCCGTGCATTCAGCGGTGGACACATCTCACACACACACACACACACACACACACACACTACCAGCATCGGCCTCAAACATGGCCCCGAACACCTTCCGAATTACATCCTTCTCTTTTTCTCTCCTTTACTGCCATAGGTAACACAGGAAATGCCCATGTGCCATATTTGCTCTTCAATGGATTGTCTCTATGGTTATCTGTCTCAACCATGGTTATTCTCCTCCTCTTGGAGGAAGTAATGATGATTGGTTGTTTATAGATCAATACCTGGAAAGATCATTCTGCAAAGAGGGGGATTGGTGGCAGCCATGTATAACAAAAATGCTGTGCTCTTTTCATCTTAACTAAAAGTCCACAAGCAGCCTCACGGCCAGGTGTAGTGTGATTGAAAACCCGCCCGGAAACTGTCAGAGGCTGTCACCGAAGAGCAGGGGTTATAGTTAAAAAATTAACAAGCAGAGAGTGAGGAAGGACCGGCAGGTACCTGGAGCTCCAGAGAAGCATCCGGGAGCAGAGGTGATGCTCTGGACTGGATATGGCACAAACAGGAGAACTGGTAGATGATCCAGCAACCGTTGTTTGACTGACCCGCATGAGCCGCTGGATGCAGTAGTGAGTTGTTGACTGTGTTGGTGTAGAGCATTAGCCTGTGTCGCCATCTCTCGTCTGAGAGTAATTGAGTCGGCTGGGGTTTTTTTTGGCCAGATTGTACTGTTACGTTAACTGACTCAGAACGGAACCCACAAGCATGACACCAAAGCAATCAGGTAAGAAATCAAAATCCAGGTTTATTCCAACAAACAGGCAGGGATCAAAACCAGGAGACGGCAAACTTATCCGACAGAGAACCGGCAGATAGTCATAATCCGAGGAATCTGGCAGAGGTTCGGACAGGAAACAGGAAGTAGTGCAGGAAAGCTCAGCATAATGCAAAAGACAATCTGGCAGGGAACAAAGAAAAGTGGACTGATATTTATACTGAGGGACTAAGGAGGGAATGAGCTGCAGGTGGGGGAAACTAGGTGAAAGGAAGGGAGTGACAGCAAAGCAAAAGGGAGTGGGCAGATCTGTAATGACATGGAGGTCAGTGACATAGCATGAGGAAACGACCAGATGAAAGTAAAACATGAAAACAAATATAAACATTGCTGCAGGAAGCAATACACAGGGTCGAGCGTGTTCGATTTAGGTATGACAGTTTCTCGATAATTGTGTGCAATGCATCGCAATTTACTTAACCTAGAAACATCAAAGATCATGGAGTTACGTTATGTAGTTACATACATAGAATATTGTTTTAGAGTTTTGTAACTGACCTTCAGACTGAGCATTAGTATAGCAAATGACAAAACAAGTCATATAATTGTTATGGAAAAGAAGGAAATCAAATAAATGAGAAATAGATAAATTCTATAAAAGTGTCAAAGTAAACAGTGTTAGTCAACATTATGTTCTTTGCCCTTTTTTTAACTAATAAACAATGTTTAGAAAGTACATTTTCATATCGTAGATATAGGACAATATTTATACTTGACGTTTATAACCAAAAAAGTATTTTATTTTTTATTTGAAACTATATGTTGTCATTGTTATAACTTACCTTGCTGCATTGAAGTACATCCAGAGTTTCTACGTCAATTATGACATATTTACATCGATTTACGATAGCAGTCTAATTTAAGTATTTGTTTTGTAAAGTTGAGTTCAATTTTTTAGTTGGACTACGATTTCAGTATGTTCCATTTCCATGACATAGGAAAAATTTTGTAGTATTTCTATAGGAAATTACCATTGCAGGGCTTCAATTTTTCCTACGTATCACTGGATCTTGAACACATCACTCAGTCACATATTTCAGTATTTTCAAGGGACGCTCTGACAAATTTTTAGGATTATTTTCTATTATTTTTTTCATTTATCAGGTAAAGTAATGTGGACCACAGATTTTAAATATCCATCCAACAGATCTAGTGACATCAACCAGGTATGAAGCTTTATAAAAATACATTAATCGATAGTTTGGTCACTTCTAAACACTACAGTGACAGAGTCTACACCACCACTAGACACGATCCAACTGGACATTCTTAATCGGAATCTGTACATTTATATCTGTTTATTTATATAAATATCCATATGGGATATTTAACTGATTCTGTCGATAACAAGGACCAAATCTAATATAAATTCATATCAGGATATTGTGGATATTCATCATATCTGGGTTAATATTCTATTTGACAATGTCCTTGAGACATGCTGTATATGATGTCCGAATAACACATATATCTCCTTCATGTCATATATCCTGTCCAATCCAGAGCTGGGAAACCTAAATGAAAATGCATATTTGATATAATAATCAAAATATATCTATTCAATTTCTTTAAAATACTTAAAAGGAAAAAAACATATATTACATAATATTTACAAGCCGATATTCTCTTGTGTGGGGGAAACCCTGTGGACAGCCGAGGATGCACAATTAGTATGAAAATTAGCCCCGCTGGTTCTAACCCATCCTCCGCCATGTTTGTTTACTCTAAGGTCCCATTTGTTCGTACAAGATTTCCGGTTTTGAGAGTCAGGACTTTGATAATCACACCTTCGTGTCAAATCTTGTGTGGCTTTGTGAGATTAGGACTGTTTGTTGGTGAATGGAATCTGTTATGCCGTTTTCAAACCAAAATTACTGGGTTGACGCATGTTTCTTAAACCCGGGTCAACCCACTAAAATTAGGTGATTGACACCTTTCCCATTGTCAGGAGAAATTACTTTTTTTTTCTGGTGTGTCACGTTTCAAGTCACAAACACGCCAGAAAAGGGGCATGTCATGGTTCCAGTACGATTGGGAACAAAACAGTAGAGGAGACAGCAACTTCAACACACAACGACATAAAACTCAAACTTGAAAAAACATTTTATGAGCTGTTCAAAAGAATCGTATTGTTCATGAACGACCCAACACCACAGCAGAAGCAACGTGGAGCCGCTTGCAGCATGGGGGCTCCATGCTGCAGGTGCTCCACCCACGGTCTTTTGGCGGTGGAGAGTGGGGACCGGAGGGGAGCGTGGGGGTTCTCCGCTGTGGTCCCCACGGTGCGTTCCCCACAATCACAACATTTCACAGCCCCCCATGTGGGAAAAAAGTCACTAACTTCTCATTTTGGATTTATATCAGATTTATATTAGATTTATTATATCATTTGGGATATAAAATGATCGAATAATACACTCATTCGGAATATCCGAACTTCGGAATTTCAATGCGCATCGCGCAAGTAGAGGGCCCAAAATTAGAAGGTCAACCAAGGTGTGGAGCCAATTAAAACCTGGGTCTATTGCAAGGTAATTTGACCCTGCAATAGACCCAATAGATCCAGGACTTAGACTTTTCCTGAGTTTTTCCTTTCACACTGGTGACAAATTCTGGATGTTAGCGGGTGTTACTGGGTATTTGGTGCAGTGGGAAAGGGGTATCAGTGTGTGGTGTGCTTTCTTTTGTCCAAATCGTTGCTCTGCACGCACACTATAGGAAAAAAAACTGTTAAATGTATCATGATATGTGTGGGGTCACATTTTCAACATCTGTAAAAATGTGAAAAATCTTGTAGTGTGGGTCAGGCTTTAGTCTCAGATTCCAAATGGCCCATAGGTTGGAATGATTGTGGCCTCCCATTCCTTACACCACAAAATAAATGGACAGGTGTACATGTCAGCTAGTGGTAGTCAGACAAACTTTGGTGGAACCCAGTGGCGTAGAACCCTGGAGGGACTGCAACTGTTCTACCAACACCACCACCTCAGACGCACCCAACTCAGGTCATGTGACTGCTTTTTCTAGCCGTATGCACTTCTCTTTCCCTGTCTCCTTGGCGGGATAATCAGCCATTCTCTGGCTTGGTAGCTCCTGCTCAGGAGTGCATGTGCCGGTGCTGCGGAAATTCATTTTTTGGTTTAATTTCAGGCCTATTGATCGCAGAGTGCTTTATGGCTGCGTGGCATCCATAATCACAACAACAGTCTGACAGCGGAGATAAATAATGTGACGGAGCCGGGCAGAGAAAGGGGGATGGAGGGATGTGAGAGAGGGAGAGTTGAGGAGAGGAAAAGCCTGGTTCCATCTCTTACTGCGTTCTGTATTAATTACTGAGTCCCGCGTTACTACCCCCCCCCCCACACACACACACACACACACACACACACACACACACACACACACACACCTCCTTTAGGCCAATCACCTGATTGATCTTCCTTCTGCAGCCATAAATTACTTTTCTATCGGGACTTATTTGAAATCTGTTTGTTTAAGCATGCAGTTATCGGATAGGCGCTACTGCATCACAGCAATTAGCAAGGCTATAATACAATATTTAATTATTATTATAAGTGGAGCAAGTTTAAGTTACTGCTATAAAACCCAATTAAGGCCAAAGCTAAAGCATGTTTATCAAATGGCTTGAGGTAAACTATTTATGTTTACTGTTTATGAATATACCTCAGGGGTTTTGGAGTAGAAACTAATTTCTGAAATTAATATGTGACAAATTTCCCAGTAACAGTTATTTAATAATCTTCTCCTGGTCAGGTTTGTTTACAACTTTATGACACAGCACATTCCATCTGGTGAAAGAAAGCTGAGTTTATGTTGGTCTATTTACCAGGTATTTATGGAAGTAAGCGCAGTCACACCTGTGTGTGTGTGTGTGTGTGTGTGTGTGTGTGTGTGTGTGTGTGTGTGTGTGTGTGTGTGTGTGTGTGTGTGTGTGTGTGTGTGTGTGTGTGTGTGTGTGTGTGTGTGTGTGTGTGTGTGTGTGTGTGTGTGTGTGTGTGTGCGTGTGTGTGTGTGTGTGTGCGTGTTGCCTGCACCTTCAGGACAACAGTTCAGCTTTTAATTTTTAGTTTAACTTGGCCTCAACCCATAAACAGTGGAAATAAAACATTACGTATATGATCAATTCAACTGATTGGTTGAATTGAAGCGTTTGGTCCCAAACGCAACCTTTCCGAACTCATAGGTAGTTTAATAATAACAGTGTAATAATGACAGTATAAGCAGGAGTTCCAGCAGGACATTAAAAACCCACTTGCACCGGCCGCTGGAGGTCGAGGATGCTGACAGCGCCAGCTCGTGGAATGTCTCAAGTCAAAGAAGCGATAAGGATGTGGCTTTAATGCGGCTTGGCACGCAGTTTTATTTGTGCGAAGGACGGAGGAGTCCCTCTCTCTCCTCCTGTCTGGGGCGGCGTCCGGCGGAACAGATACAGTTGCAGGGTGTGGAGCAGGGTGGAGCAGGAGGGAGGATTCAGATGATTCAGAGCTTTGGGGGGTGGACGAGGTGACACATACGGGAACAACTATCCATCTTACATTACAGTCTACACCTACACGATCAATATCATTGACATAATGGACTCCTATGAGACAAGGGCCAAATATATAAATGTTGATATGTTGATGATATTGAGTATAGAGTGTCTTATAGAGTTATACTACTTATAGACTTATACAGTATAGAGCATTAGGAAAAGTAGAGGTAGAGTAGAGGTGGAATAGAGGTATTGGGAGTAGAGTAGAAGTAGAGGGAGGTACAGTAGAGTAGCATTAGAGTAGGGGTAGAGAAGAGGGTGGTAGAGCATAGTTAGAGTAGATGCAGAGTAGAGTTAGAGTTGAGGAGGAAGAGTAGAGCAGAGTAGATTACAGGTAGAGGGGGTAGGGTACTGTACAGTAGAGGTAGAAGTAGAGTAGAAGGAGGGAGGTAGAGAAGAGTAGAGATAGAGTAGAGGGAGTCGATTAGAGGTAGAGTAGAGGGAGCAGGGTAGAGTAGAGAGAGAAGCAGAGTAGAGTAGAGTAGAGTAGAGATAGAGTAGAGGGAGGTAGAGTAGTGGTCGATTAGAGCAGAGGTAGAAAAGTGAGGTCCAGCTCTAGCCATTTTGCCACGCTAGGCAAACTGTTGACGGTGGGGACTTTATTCACATTATTCAAATAGGAAAAGTCAGCTCTGGGTAGAGTAGACGTATAGGTAGAGTAGTGGTATAGGTAGAGTAGAGGTATAGGTAGAGTAGTGGTATAGGTAGAGTAGAGGGAGGTACAGTAGAGTACAGGTAGAGTAGAGTACAGGTAGACAGAGGTAAAGTATTGGTTTAGGTAGAGAAGAGGTATAGGTGGAGTAGTGGTATAGGTAGAGTAGAGGGAGGTACAGTAGAGTACAGGTAGAGTAGAGTAGAGGTAGACAGAGGTTGAGTAGAGTAGAGGTAGACAGAGGTAGAGTAGAGTAGAGGTAGTGGTCGAGGTAGAGGTGGAGTGGAGTAGAATTGAGGCAGATTAGAGGTGGAAGTAGAGGGAGGTATAGTGAAGTAGAGTAGCATAAGCATATACACGTAAAGCATAACACTTTGACGAGACACTGGACAAAGCTTTAGGCGATTTAAGCAGCGGTTCAGTTCAAATCATCAAATACAACTCATTGCACTGGACTTTGGGCAGTGACTAACAAGCATACATTGCCAATAACATGTTCAGACTTCAGCTTCTACTAATTCAATAACTTTGTAAAAAGATAAAATAAAGTCAGCAAAGTTTGAAAGGCATTCTGCCTGGTCTCTGAATCCAAACAGCAGCGATTCACCGCTCGGCAAGCGTCCCCACTGAGACGTGCCCTGCTAAGAAAACTGTTTTCTTGTCGCTGTTCTGGATGAGTGCCGCTCTGAAGTGAGTTGTATTACAGTGCTTAAACTCCACTGATCCGCCGTAGTTATTTGTATGAGTCAACTCCCATCCCCCTGTCTTATTACGTCAGGGCCAGCAACCCTGTTGGTGGATCAGACATAAGAGAGGCAGCTCTTTCTTATCTGCATGCCCTTGAACAACACGCCCATTGATATGCCACCTTGACTATATCTTCATGCCAAGATGCTTCCAATTATGCAAGGCGTTGGAGTGAGGCGGAGCATGGGTTCCTGTGCAACGGAAACTGCCCCATGGTTAATGCGATCATGCCGCTTTCACGCTGCAGGGATGGCTTTTTTTTTTTTCCATCGACCAGCGAGACTTAAAAGAGCAGATTTTGTTGCTATAGCCACTTCCTCACCAGATCACCGCGTCTTTCGACAAACGCCATGACCTCATAAAAAGGAGACCGAGCTGTTTAGATCTCTTAGGTCCCACCGGGGGCAGACGCTTTTCAACACTCCAAAATGTCGTTTCAAATCATGCGGTTCAATATATCATGTTGTCATGACCATTCCCAACCCAACATTGAGTCATTCTTCTGACAGGTTCTCGCTCTGTGTTGGCAGCATGACTTGAACAGTCAGCCAGTGTGGGATGATGTGCACGGTCCGACCCTATTCTAGGGCAGCCCCCCCTCCCGATGACAGCAGGTTGATGTGAAGTGAAGTGACAAGCGTCAAAAATCCTCCCCGAGAGTCATGCGTAGGACAAGAGGAACAAGGGTGTTGGGCGAGGGCAGATTTTACAGATAGCCCTGTGGAAGTCTACAGTTTCCCCATCAGGCATGATTTGTCAAACGTTATTGGCTCTTCTCTCTGTTTGTGTCCCTCAACTCCCTGTACCTCTGCGACAAGACAATGCCGCCCGTTTCTCTCGGCTTTGTCCTTCCCCACTCTCTCTCTCTTTCCCTCTCTCCCTCTCTTTTAATTCCGCTTCCCCTCTCTCCTGGGCTCGCTGTCAAAGACTGATATGCATTGGTGAAAACAGTAAATCATCGGCTGCACTTACAGTGAGGACAATGCTATTATCTTCACTCTGCTGTTGGCTGCCAAAAAGTTCCTAGGGTTCCATCCATTTTCCTCCGCCGCAGTTCCCTTGAGCTCCAGCAGAGGGCAGCATTTCTTCACGTTATCCTGTTTAACTGTGCACCATTATACAGTAATGGCTCCCGGGAGTATGTAATTGAAAGAAAATTGAAACTAAGAGTTGTGTTAATCTCTTTTGAGCTGTGGTGAACATTGGTTAGAGGTCATCCTTGTTTCATCTTCACACACATTGCGGTTGTTAACTCGATTCCCTCATCATCCACTTGCCATCCACTCCATCTCCCCCCATTTGATTATTTGGATATTGAGGCGGATGGAGTCCTCCAGTCGAAAGGTCTCTATGGGGAATTTAAATCTCACAACTCCTCCAATTCCTGAAAAGAATGGCCACCTCTTAGTTTTTCCTCTATTACCCCTCTTGGTTTCCAGCCATCTCATTTTCCTTTCTCTCTTCATCTTTCACTTGTTCTCTTCTTCTCTCTCAGAATTTTTTTTTTATTTTACCCCCATCTCCCCCTCTTCCTCGCTGCAGCTCCACCCTATAATCACGCCGGTCCACGGCTCTCATTTGGAGTGGTATATATAGCAGTAATTGTCAGGGTGCAGCGCTGAGACTGAGCAGAGCGTGTGCACTCTCACAGACCTGTTTGGCGTTTGCAGTAAATCAGAAAGGAGAGGGTGGGGGGGTGGGAGGAGAGGAGAGGGGGAGGGGAAGAGAAGAACGGAGGAAAAAGGATAGGAAGGGAGGCGAGAGGATAGGAAGGGAGGGGAAGGCAGGGGATGGGAAGAGAGGAGAGGAGGAGAGGAAATGAGGAGGAGAGAGTAGAGAGGAGAGCAAATGTGATAGGAGAAGAAATGAAGAGGAGATGAGAAGAGAAGAGATGAGTGGAAGAGAGGAGAGGAGGAGAAATAAGAAGAGGAGAGGAGAAGTGTTGGGTGGGGAGAGGGGAGCAAGGGAAGAGGGGAGGAGAGAGGGCAAGGAAGGGGAGGAGAGGAGCAAAGAGATGGTTGGAGGAGAGGAGAGGGAGGGAGGGAGGAGAGGAAGAGAGGGGGTGGCAGGAGAGGAAGAGAACCAATGAGGAGATGAAAGAGGAGATGAGGAAAGTGGGGAGGAAAGAAGACGAGAGTAGGGGAGAGGAGGAATGAGAAGGATATGAGACGATAACAAAGGAGAGCGGGAAGGGCCGGAGGGGGGAGGAGAAGAGTGGAGGAGGAGAGAGGAGGCGAGGAGACGATGAGATGAGATGATGAGAGCAGATGAGGAGAGAGGGAAGGAGAGCAGAGAAGAGGGAGGGAGGAGAAGAGAGGAGGAGAGGAGATGATGAGATGAGGAGGGAGGGAAGGAGAGGAGAGAAGAGGGAGGGAGGAGAAGAGGGAAAAGAGGAGAGGTGAAGAAAAGAGGAGAGGCAGGGAGGAGAAGAGAGCAGAAAAGTTGAGTGGAAGAGAGGAAAGGAGGAGAGGAGAGCAGAGGAGAGAAAACAAGGAGTGGAGAGGAAGAGAGGAAGGTCGAACAGAAGAGGACGGGAGGAGAGGAGGAGAGAAGGAGAGGATGGAACAGAAAAGGAGAGGAGAGGAGGGATGGAGGAGGAGAGTAGAGGAGAGGAAAGGGGTGAAGGAAGGGAGGACGGATGAGAAGGAAGAGAGGAAGGGAGGAAAGGAGGAGACAAGAGAGGAAGGGATTTGTGGAGGAGAGGAGAGCAGAGGAGAGAAATAAAGATAGAAGAGGAGTGGAGAGGTGAGTAGAGGAGGAGAGACAAGGAGAGGAGGGGAGAGGAGAGGAGTACAGAAAGGAAGGGAGGAGAGAATGGGAGGAGAGGAGACTAGAGAAGGAGAGTAGAGGAGTCGAGAGAAGGAGAGGTGGAGAGAGGAGAGGAGATAATAAAAGAGGAGAGGAAGGGTGGAAGAGAAAGGTTAAACACTACAAATACCCATGCATAAACACAAATGGACTGATTTGGTCAGTTTCTTTGTGTTACACTCTTTCTTTCTCTACCCACTTTTTTGGTTGGTTCTTTGATTACCTGATGTTTTTATGTTGTTGGATCAGTTTTTTATAATTCATTGTAGGTAGTGTATATAAAATGTTGTGAACTTAGGTTGACTGGATGGGTTGCCAGATAAAAAAGGTTCTGTTAAAACTCATAAATTACCTCTCTCTCTGTCTGTCTCTCTCTCTCTCTATCTCTCTCTCTCTCTCTCACACACACACACACACACACACACACACAAACGTGCACACAAACACAAGTCCACACATTACACTAAATATACGGACTTAGAAGTAGATAAATACGAGCAAATGAGTAATAGGTAAAATATACACAACTGCAAGATGTTACAGTACATTTAATATTCACTGGGTCCCTATTTATGTGTAAGTCACTCCATCATCATAGTATTTACTATTTACGCCCATGTGCGTACGCTGAAAATGGAATATCTCTTAATGTGTTTTGCCCTTTAAACCGAATGGAAAAAATATGTAAATACCATCATTATTGAGCCAAGATTCTCCCCAACAGTAAATATAAGCTGTCTCAGGTTTATGAGTCAGGAGCTGATTTATCCATGGCAGCTGTAATAAATACAATAAACAAATGAAAACTTGTACATACATAGACACACACACACATGCAAACAACACACAATTACAATACTGAATAATATGTAAATTACTCAAGGATGGAAGCGAACGCATGCATGAATTCTCATCAGCTTGTACGTCTATTAACCAAAACACCTTCCTTGATACATGATGAAAAAAACACATTTTTTCTATTTACATGAGTATAAACAGTTTCAGATGTTGTTAAGTTTGATCAATTTTGTTTGTGTGTGGGTGTGTGTGTGTGTGTGCGTGTGTGTGCGTGTGTGTGCGTGTGTGTGCGTGTGTGTGCGTGTGTGTGCGTGTGTGTGTGTGTGTGTGTGTGTGCGTGTGTGTGCGTGTGTGTGCGTGTGTTTGCGCGTGTGTGCGCGTGTGTGTGTGTGTGTGTGTGTGTGTGTGAGAGAGACGAGGCGGGGTCCCTCGTAGGGACAGGTCTGTCATTCAGTCCAACACAGTCTCCATTGTAGAGCCGCCCCATGGAGCCGCCCCGTGTAGCCACCCGGTGGGCCAGGGTGGGGCCGTGTGGGGGCCTCCCGAATAAAAACACGTGCTGCAAACAGGAAGTGGCTCCTATAAGGATAAAATGAGAACAAGGTGGCTGAGTGTTTATGAAGGTTTTTTTTTTCAACCAACTTTCTCTGAAATTGCTTGTTCTTATTTTGAATCGATAAGCCTCTTGTAGCAATATACAGTATATATATGTATATATATAGATATATATCTATATATACTGTGATTATATATATATGTATACTGTGTTTATATATATGTATATATAACCCTACAGTTTTTGCTCTGATTTTGATTATTATTAATCTTCTTGGTGTTTTTGAGGCTAAAAGTTTTTGAAACACAGCAACCACAGTACGCACAGACATAGTTGAGGTCTCTTAGAACTGGGACGGTTCACATCTTGCTGTTGAGTTTGTTCAATATCGATATATATTTGGAGCAGAAATTTGTGATTAGTTATTCTTGAAAATGTACCAGAAGTAGAAGAAAGTTAGCACAACTTGATTAGTTTGAGGGGCGGGGACATCATCATCCCAAGTTATATAAGTCCGAGGTTCGTCTCTCGCATGTCATTCACATCCAGTCACTTGCGCCCTGTGGTTTGCACAGAGTTTGCTACACGGTGACAGACAACCTGAGCCGATGCTGCGTTTAATGGAAACTCGGAAAACTGTAACTCATGCTGTGTTTCACAAAACCCCGAAAACTGTAATCGGTCACAGGTGTTTTCACATCGCAGGACATTTCGATGATGGCGACATTAGAAACATTGAAAAAGTCCTAAAAACAGAAAATGGTGAATAACTTCATTTTTACATTTATTTACCTTTCTGAAGATGGCCTTGTTTTTGCAATAAAAACATAGCAAATGTCACACCGTCTTTATAAACATTACCTTCCTGAAGATGGCTTTGTTTTTTTACTAAAAAAGATTACATATCAGGTGATCTTTATGAATATTATTTTATCTGACAACTTTGTGAAAATTGTAAACCGTTAGAACTGTTAGAACTGTTAGAAACTGTTAGAATTCCTGAAGATTGCCTTTTTTGTACTGCAAAGATATTACCTGTCGTGTAATCTTTATGAATACTGTGAAATTTTGTTTTGTTGTGTTGTCCAGATCTTTTCCAAAATTTCCACTCAACTCTATTCAGCAAAAGAAACATTTGATTCAAATGTTTTCAACTGGTCTAACATTTGAGATTGAAAAATTGGGAAATCTGGAATTGTTGTCGATATCAAACGAGGTGTGTGGAAAACTTTCTTCTATCTTGTGTGTGTGTGTTTACATATATGTTGGAAAACAGTATGTTTATCCAAAGGCATGAAAGAGCATTCAATGTGTGTGTCTGTGTGTGTGTGTGTGTGTGTGTGTGTGTGTGTGTGTGTGTGTGTGTGTGTGTGTGTGTGTGTGTGTGCACTCCGCTTGCCCAGCTGCCCGTCTCTTTTAAGTGTTCCCTTCCTGTCGACCCGGCAGCTGCTTCATCTCACTGTTGACTTGTGTTTTCCTCAGAATGAGTCCTAGTTCAGTGCTAAACTGTTTTTCCACCGAGCGACACGTCAGCACTGATCCAATCAGACTTTCGTGTTGAAATGCAGATTTTCATTTCCAGACATAACCAGTCACCTGGCATGACTCAGACAGATTTTGGTATATTTTTGATACCTTAATACCCGGGGGGGGGGGGGGGGGGGTATTAAGGTATCAAAAATATACCAAAATCTGAATTAGGCCCCCCCCCCTAATTTAGTCATTAAATCCAGAACGCTGGTGTGTATTCTTGTTTGATGAAAATGTTCTGTAGAAATGTTCTCCCTTCCCATGGGTGTAGGTATTTGCTTTTTGATTAAGTCACAGAAAAAAAACAAGTTGAAAGGACGACCGGGCATCATCAGGAGACGCCGCCTAGAAGACCAAATGCCAGGAATCCTCCTGCCTCTGCTTTCCGAAAACTCAAGCTCTGAAAATAAACTGCCAGGGGTTGGTCTGACAAGTTGGTTTTAAGCAGAACTTTATCCGGGCTTGTTTCGGGAACATTTAGCGGGGTACACACTACAAGATAATGAAGTCGATTTTCCGATTCCCCCCTGACGTCAAATCGCAAGCAAAGTCCAGATTTGTTGACGGTTCTACAGATAATCGTGACAGATTATCCTGTAGGTGGAGGGGTGTTATGAGTGTTTTTGAATTCCCCACAAACTGCTGAGAAGTCCGTCCTGGCGGCACCGATCGCAAATCGTAGGTATAAAGTCAATATTTACAATTCGATAGCTGAGGCTGTGGATCATTACGTAGAAGAAACCGAGACCCAATTGGAAGAAGTCACAGAACAAGTCATTAATACAACAGCAGCAATGGTGGCAAATGCAAACGCTGTGAAGCATAAAGCTTGCACTGCATGCTTGATCACGTTTGATCTCGCAAGATTTCAAGTTTTGAAAGTCGGGATTAGTAATCTCGTGTAGCCACACCGCCGTGTCAAGTCTTAGGTGATACTACTTAGCTGTTAGTGTGTGGCCTGCTGTTTGGGCAAATCATTGCTCTCTACACACTTTAGGAACAAAACTGTGAAATTTATTATGATATAACATCGTTATGTGTGTGGTCTCTCACATTTTCAAAATCTGTTCAGATTTGAAAAATCTTGTATTGTGGGTCAAAAGAAAAGAAGAAAAAAAGCAGAAGACAGTTTTTGTGTGATGAACTTTTATTGATTCACAGTAAGGATGAGAGAATGGGGTTTTGATTTGTCCTTAAATCCAACACTGCCACTGACTCTAGCCGTTAGTGTTCCAGATTATGCCCAGGGTGAGATGTCCCAAAGCGTGTTACCATACACATTTACATACATTAAATATCAGCATGAACATACAGTACATACAGGTTAACCACTTCCAGCTTTCTCACTTCAAACAAATCATCCTGTGTCAAATTTTAGCACATCACAGAGCAAAACCTGAGAGCAAAGTCTGTAAATATCTGTTGATCAAGTAGCACCATGACGTTTACAAGACATACGACATACTGTAGTTTTTAAGAAGTTTAAGAGGAAAGCTGGTCGTCCAACTGGCCACGAAGAAACATCACCCTAATGCAAAGTGTATTCCCATACACACATGAGTTACACAAGGAAATGCGCAGACTATGAAATATTAAAGTTTATAAGTGACTAATGAGGGAATACACAGTTAAATAACACAATAGCAAATGGACAATAGAAAGCAATAGAAAAAATGCATTGTCTAATACTTTAAATTATTTGAAACCAACATCCTTTTTGGAGCAATGGGAGCTGGTCTTATTTTTGTACAAAAAAAAAAATTATACTGTTTCTAGGACCTATATGTATGTGTTAAATTAACCTCTTGCATCTTGAATCTTGAATCTTGAATCTTAGAACAGCACTATGTCATTTTTGATATTTGGGATTTGGCGCCCCTACAGTTTCTGAGTGCAATTGCACTTTTACACCTCTGTCGTCAAACTCGGTCCGGTGTCAAAAAGTAATTTCTTTTACAAATTTGAACCTTATCGGTCCCATTTAAATAACAGTCTATGTTACAAACACAATTTTAATGTACACTTAGTGAGAGAGAGGGTGCTGGGAGGGACGGGGCCCCCTGCTACCAGTGTAGGTACCAGATGTGCTCGGCCTGGCAGATCTGCTCGCACGCGCAAGTCAGAGGTGAAACAAACCCCGGGCAGCAATGAAAGTGAGGGCCGGCTTGAGTTGGGGTGGGATCCCGGCCCTGTAGGTGCTGGGCGTATCACTTGCCCTTCTTGCCCGCGTCATTGAGGAGGTGCAGCGGCTACATCTTGCATGAGCATTATAACCGGACATTTTGACCAGCAATATTATAATTTATCGTTGTAGTGTAAGAACAGGTGTTTGGGGGGGGGGGGGGCATTCTTCATATTACAAGTCGACGTACCATGAAAATTATTTGGAAGCTGTTGTTTCGAGGTAAAAAAAAAAAAGTTACATAGTGTTGCTTTAATGGACTTAAATGAGGAAAGCCCAGAGAATCTGCTAAAAAAAAATCATTACGTCTAACCTTGTGTTTATGGGTGATTTGGCCTCAACAACATGTCTTGGAAAGTGGCCGTTATAATAATAATAAAAAACAAAAAACAAAAAAAACAAAAACGTCTTAACAGGTTTAACCGCTGAGGGCAATACACCAGAGACATCAAAGGAGTAAAACAACGGGATTCAGACGTTTGTGATGAGCGCAGTTCGTGTTTCCATGCTGTAAAGTAGCTGCAGTTACATCATTGTTTGGTAATTGGCTGTATACAAGCTACAGTGCTGATGGGGCTCAAACTAAAATGTGGATGGATACAGTGAAAATGAAACGACACACAAAAAAACGGTCCCATTGGAGCAGAGACGCCGACCCTTTTTTTTAAAAATTATTATTATTATTATTTTTTTCTCCCAGACCATGTTGTTCTCTTTCGGTGTCTAAAAAACTCCAGCCTGTGGTCTCCACAGAACGGCCGCTCGGATAGTATTAAATAATTTTAAAAAAAATAAAATAAAAAGATTCCTGCGCATTTCACTTCTCTCTCGTCTTCCCTCTCCTCCTCCGATTTGCTCTGTCGCTCCAGTCCTCGTCTCCAAACCTTCCTCCCTTTCCTTCCCAAACCTCGCACTCGTTCCTAACCCTGCGTCGTGAACCCCAACCTGAACGCGAACCCTGGCGTATAACCCTGACCGAGCTGATAAAAAGGCTTTTTATGCGCTGTGACTTCAGACTTTTCGCAAAGAAGAGCACGGAAAAGCTGCACTCTCAACAATTCCGAAATAAAAAAAACCGTCCAGTTGGCCGTCGCGTTGTGGGAATGCTGACCTTTGTTGAAAAACTATAAAATGAGCTATGAAAGAATGTTTTATGTTAGCTTTTTTCTTCATATAAAATGCCAAAGCATACTCGTTATTGTAACATGAAGTTAAGAGCATGTGTCAATGCCATGAATAAATTAAGTTACGACATAAATAGAACATTGTATAGGAAAGCTGAGCGACACTAGCTTTGAATGGAAGTTCACACTCAAGTGTAATACACGTTTTCAGTAACCACCAGTTTTCACCAATTGTTTTGGGGGTCCAACAACTTTGGTTTGCCAAAATTGTGAACACTGATATTTAAAAGATAAAGTGCAAAGAATCACCTGACGTCCGTTAGAAATGTGTTAAAGTTAAACTGCAGTTTGACTTCTTACCAGTTTTTCGAAAATGCTGACTTTGTGATAACGACACCAAAGCTAAAATAGAAATTGCTCGTAATATGTAAAAAAAAAAAAAAACTATGAGGAAATTATTGTTCACAACAACACTGTTTAACAGAAAGTCAAAGAATTTAAGCCAATTACAAGAATCAAAGTAACCTGTGTTTCAAACCAACTAAATAGGATTTGCTAGTGAAATAATAATAATAATTGAAAAAACATTAAATATTGCTTTCCTTTTTGGGTTTTCATATTTTTCAACCCTCCTCTAACTGTAGTGTAGTGTTGCGCTTTTAGTTTCTCCAAAATTAAGTCTCCAAAAGAGATATAGAGTGACACTAGTGACACTACAGCGATTCATAGAGAATATATTTTGATTTTGAATAACTAAGTTAAGTTAACCAGTAGTCCACATTCACAGAAAATTGAATAGTTTGAATAAAAATCCAATAAATTTTTACTTAATTGACCTAAAAAAAAAAAAAACAACTGTGCTGGCACCTGTTTCCACTCTAGTTGTGGATGGAGGTTGGGGTTGAAAATGGAGTCTGTGTTTAATCCACATCAGCGGGGCGGTGGAGGGAGAGGTATCGTTTATTTCTTTGTGAGCTACTGTTAGCTCCTGAAGGTCCTCAGGCCCCTGGGGTCCCTGGTTGGGGGCCACAGACCTCAGCCCGCCCTGAGTAGTCTCTTGGTGCCAGCCCCCCGGGGTGGGGACGCTTTCTACACAAAGTTGTTGGTGATCTGCCGCTGGTGCTCAAACAGATCCTCTATCTCAGCACTGTAGGCGTCTCCTGAGAGGAGTCGGAGGAAAACACAGTCAGAGAGACAGAGACACAGTGAAGAAGAACTCAGAGCATTTAATGAAGCAAAAAGAAAAACTACTGTCGTGAAACATCAACATGTTTCATTTCAGTAAAAGTTTATAAGTACTTGCTCTTAGTGCTACTGTGCCTTTCTTTCTGCAGATTTAAAAAAAAAAATAGAGCAGTATGGGGCCATATATATACTGTATAAATATATATTTATATGTATATACACACACACTCAGTGCTGATAGGGTGACCAGATGCCAACAAACCAAATGTGGGATGAAGGCCTTATGTTCGTGTAGGACACGTTATCAATGCTGAGAGGCAGTCTAAACTTTTTGATATAATGTTTATCTAACTTAAAAAATAAAAAAATAAAGATTCTGCCCCTTAGCTCGTAAGATACCTCTGCTTTGCTCTTTGTGAGCCTCACATGTACTGTGACTCTTCACGTCGTATTTCCCTACGTGCAAAATTTAAAACTCTGACAAATCTAGCAAAGAAAACTCTCTGAGAATCACCTTCCACCGGCTTCAGCTATTTTTAAGTAGTTTCCCATTCTTGATTGTAGCTGCGTTTGCTTTTCTTTCTGCTTGTTTCCATCATATTCCGCCTAAATCTGCATTGTTTTCAGTGCGGTGTCCCACAGTAGCAAAGGCGTGGACGGGCCAAAACCTGCACGTGACCCACGCGTGCACAGTTAGATTGACACCCAATGCAGGCCGTGACGACAGCCTTTCCTGCTTTCTTCACAGCCATTGGATAAAAGCCAGATTTTTAGGAAGCATCCGACCTGCACTGGTTTCACTTTTGAGAACTAGAGCCAATCAAAATGCCTGGACGTCGTCTCAATATTTGGGATGCGGGACAAGGGATGGAAACGCTCTGCAGTACAACATAAAGAGGGACACGTGGTCACCGTAAGTACTGACCTTACACACTGTAATTGGACAGCGAAACATTTTCTGTTATGTTGGATGTGTACTCTAAATGTTTTGATTAATAATCAAACAATTACTACAGTATGAAAAGGTGAATAATATAATAAAGTACAGATTGTCTGCTTGGATTTGAGAGTATTCACATGAATTTGGGTTTCGTAGCTTTGAAATAACAACCTTTTTCATTCATAGTGTCCTCTTTTCGGGTAACCAAAAGTATTGTGACCGGTCGCTATTATGTTCAAATTTAATACTATTTATAATGTTTGGTTGGATACATTTTGTCTGGAATGATTTTGTATGAAGTCTCTGACCCAGTAGAGTCAAAAGTATAGATATTTGCTTTGGAACGTGGTGGAACGTACATAAGTGAAGTGGCAAAGAAACAAAGTGCTACTTCTCCTCCTTCTCCTCACCTGCGTGGCAGCCATACATATATGCTCTCTGGCCGTCGTATTTGCATCGACACCTCATCACGTTGTTCATGAAGTCAGACTCGGCCATGTCCAGCGAGGGGTTCACCTCCACCTGCGGAGATCACACTATGACTTTACTCCGAGGGTAAAAAAAGAGCGTGTGATATTTTTACTTTCCACACACACGTTTATTAGAAATCAGAGGGACCTGAAGTGGTTGAAGCGGAAAAAAAACATGTGCCGGTACTCCCCTTATTCACACGGGGGGGGGGGGGGGCACAGCTCGAGTGCCCCCCCCCCCCCCCCCCCGACGCAGCCCACTGCTTGTGCGTTCCAATAATTAAAAGAAAAAGTTTGCTCTGGCTGAATAAAATATGATATATTTTATAATATGTCCACTTGAGAGGACAGCTTGTGAGAAGTGCCGGTACGCAAGAAGATGTCACGGTACGCCAAAGAGTAAAATGTAAAAGTGCCCCCTGCTCGCTCTCTCTCTCTCTCTCTCTCTCTCTCTCTCTCTCGCCCTGTGTACTTAGTTATCTCTGAAGAAAGATGTCTGTACTCTTGTTGCCTATTTACCGGTTGACTGATTTGTCTATGGTTTTTGTCATGTTTCAAGTTGTGATTATGCAGTTGCTGCTGCTGTGACATGACTTACTGCAAATAAAGGAACCTCTCTCTCTCTCTCTCTCTCTCTTTCTCTCTCTATCGCTCTCTCTCTCTCCCTCTGTGTCCAGTATCTGAAGCCAGCGTTTGAGTGCCCGCTTCAGAGAGTCCTTTTAAAAAAAGTTCACTCGGTTGTAAAACAGTTTGTTAGGGAGCCTGTCATTAAAAGCTCTCTTGTCGGCTGCTATTGTTTTTTTTTATAGTCCAATCCTGTTTCACGGCCTGTAAAAAAAAAAAAAAAAAGAAAGAAAAGCCAGACGACTTTTCCATACACAATCTCTGCTTCGGAAAGATAAATAAACAGATATTCTGCCCTGAACTTTACACCGTGGAGACCTTGGGTCTGCAGGAACACATGTCTGGAACAAATGTCACACTGTGGTTAAATGCTGGGCTTCACCAGACTAATGCATGGCGAGGAACACACCATTTTTTTTTTCTTTAATGGGGAGCAATGTCATAAAGTGTTTTACAGCGTGTGTGTGTGTGTGTGTGTGTGTGTGTGTATGTGTGTGTGTTTGTGTGTGGGTGTGTGTGTGTGTGTGTGTGTGGGGGGGGGTGTGTGTGTGGGTGTGTGTGTGTGATGCAGAACGCTAATGCAGTTTTATGGACACAAAATGCAGATGTAGGATAATGCAGTCTCAGCATGGGCCACGGGTCGTTTTACTTTCACATTTTGCTTTTTTCCCACAACATGGATCGGCAACGATAATGTGTGATTTGAATTTTGGGACGTTGATGACTGGCGTGGAAACATGTTTGTGTGTGTATGTGTGTGTGTGTGTGTGTGTGTGTGTGTGTGTGTGTGTGTGTGTGTGTGTGTGTGTGTGAGTGTGTGTGTGTGTGTGTGTGTGTGTGTGCGTGTGCAAAATTGTCCCTATTCTGAGTGCTACTGTATATTGTACTAATAGTGTGTTATTTTGTGGAGCAGCATAACTGCTGATACAAAAATTCCCTTAATCCAGTCTGGTGATAATACTGAGAAGCCATTTACTCTAATAGCTGCTCTGTAAACTGCTACACCCAGTTTAAGTACAGGTTACAAACAGCTACAGAGGGAGTACATAAAAAAAATGTTTAAAAAAACTTTGTGAATGCACAGAATGTTTTTCGTGGGTAAATTGCAGTGTTGGACCTGGAGTGGATGAGGAATGTGTAGCTCGGTGAAGAAAGTGGCTGTAAAAAAAAAAAACAGGGTGAGGAATTCCTTGGTGGCAAATTAGCCGATCCTAATGGAAGAGGGGACGAGGTGACGTTGGACCGAGGGGGAGGCGGAAAGGAGAGGGAATTTGGGTATTTGGGGACTTTCATTAGCCTTGGGTGGTTCAAGGGCTTTCTTTCTTTCTAGATCTTTCTGAAGGAAAGTGGAACATCACCCCTTATCGCCTTTTAATCTGGTGCATAGTGCAATTCTGTACATTCTGACAGGCAGGCAGGCAGGCAGGCAGACAGACAGACAGACAGACAGACAGACAGAGACAGATAGATAGATAGATAGATAGATAGATAGATAGATAGATAGATAGATAGATAGATAGATAGATAGATAGATAGATAGATAGATAGATAGATAGATAGATAGATAGATAGATAGATAAATAGATAGACAGATAGATAGATAGATAGATAGATAGATAGATAGATAGATAGATAGATAGATAGATAGATAGATAGATAGATAGATAGATAGATAGATAGATAGATAGATAGATCCATAGATAAATCCATATATACATAGATAGCTGTGGGGCATGGGGAAGGAGAGGGGCGCAGATACATATACTAAAACTCAAACTAACCTGAAGAAAGTAAGCCACCGCGGGTAAATTGGGGGGGGGTCGTGTATTTATTACAATTTTAAATGCATGGCTTTAAATTTTGTTCTGACTAGCACAAAATAAAAGTGGGATACTGGTTTCCTGGGTTTGATTAAATTCAAGGTTGAGCGAGAATAGGGATATAGGGTTATCTCCTCAGTATGAATTCCATTCATTGATAGAATTTAACTGTATATAAATCCCAGCATTTGTGTGCCTGGCTGAAAATGTACCCATTAGCCAGTGCGGTATACATTTCCATGGTAACAGCCAGCTCCCCCAATCAGAGACATCGCTGGTACACTGACCAAAAGATCTGTGTATGAATATATTTGTCAGACCAGGAGTTAATTTCAAGGTACCGGTTAAGTTCAAATGCACGGAATCCATTCAAATATTACACTGAATTATGGGTAGTGTAGTACTTCTCCCCGACAATATATTTTTCTAAAAACAAAGTGTATATCGTACAGACTTCTGGCTTCTACAGGAGCCAAAGCAAATGATTATATATGTAGCGAACACAGCCAGGACGAACCCCTCGCTGAGATCACAGGATCTGTGACGCTTTTCTGCATTCCCAAACAATAAAGATGTAAATTATGACAGAATGAAGACAGACAGGAAGGCCGCATGGCTCTGCTTTGTTGTCTCGGCCAAGACTGTGTCAACAAACCCCTTCTTTCTTTCCCCTGCTTTCACCCATAACTGCATTCTCTCCTCTGATCAACACAGGGCCCCCATGGGGAGTCTGTTTCCAGGACCCGTCTAGGAGAAGGAGATGGACGAGTAATTTGTATCTGCAATCTCTCCTTTGTGTTTAAGTCTGAATTCATGTGAACCAAGGTCATATTAGTCCGTAATTGGTAAAGTAACATTATTTATGTAGATGTTTCTATGAAATATGATCCGACTCTCATCACTGTACGGCGTAAATTGGCGAATACTACCAATAGTTATACAGTGGTACCTCGACTTACGACTGCATCTACTTACAACTAATCCAAGATACGAGTAGCGATAGTCGGGAAAATTTGTATCGACTTGCGACTGACTGCTCCAAGATACGACCGTGGAAATTTGCAGTTGGCGCATCGACGGCCAGTCAGTAGTCAGTCAGCGGGCGACCTACATCATGTGTGCACGTTGTTCGTGGCTTATCCATATTTTTTTCATATTTACTGTGTTTGTGCTGTGTATTTTGTTTATTTTCATCCTTCATGATTTCATAATTAATATGGGAAAAATTGCTTCGACGTACGACTGTTTTAACATACGACCATTCTTATAGAATTGATTACAGTCGTAAGTCGAGGTACCACTGTATCCAAATGTATTAACTTTCATGTTGCCAGGTTGCCATCAAGAAGCCAACATGTGGAAATCACGGTAAACCACCAAGATTACAATGTTCTTTTTAATACTGTAAAATGTATTGTTCATTGTCCAAGATGATGATTTTATGACCTTTATTAGGAATGTTGAAATTATGTTTTAATAGTTAGTAATTAGAAATCGTCTCATTAATTTATCATGAATAATGTTACTGATGGTTTCCTAAGATGACGACATCTGAACAATGTGGGTTTTTTTAGTTTTTTTTTTAGATGTGGTATGTAAAACATTATCACAAGAGTTTGTTTGAAAAGCATTAATTGCGTTGAACATAGGGTTGTGTGAAGCTATGCTACTTTTTTGAGTTAAGAAATTACATTCGCTAATCAGGAAGAATCAGCAGCCAGTAAAAAAACTCTGCCTCCTATGCCATTTTTAGAAGTTTTACTTCTACTTCTACTCCTCAGTCTAGTGTTTAAAAGGAGCCATCAACCAGATATCGAGTGAGTGGGAAGGGTGTGTGTGCGTGTGTCTGTGTGTGTGTGTGTGTGTGTGTGTGTCTTTCCCTTTTTTATTCTATTTTAAGTTTTTTAACGTCTTTTCATTAAGTCTTTGTTTTTGCTAAAGTTTGCGCACAATTTAAACTATGACAGAGCAAGCCTGATTTAGTTGCCCAGCTGAAGAACTGCATTTTCTTATTTTCTTTCTTTTATTTTATCACCAAACCTTGCAGTTTTTGCAATGTTACATTATTTTGTTATTCTTGTTTTCAACTGATCCACGAAAGATTCAAGATTACTAATTACAGTTAGTGTAGCTAGATTATTTTGATTTGACACTCAACCACCACAAGAGAAGTGCACCGAAGATATCGCCATTCAACGAGGAAGTCATCAGAGGACTGAATCAGTTCACCTAGATTGACTCCATGATAGTGAAATCACGGCCTTCGGAGCACGCTGCACCGGAGACGTTCCGGTCCGCCTGGGAACTTTGGATTCTTTTCCCTGGCACCGTCCAAACCGCCGACCGCGGACGCCCACATTGCGTGGCTGAAAATCACCGGCAGATGAGACAAGCTGCATCGCTTGCCTATGACGTCACAGACCCCACTCACTCCACGTAAGCTTTGGAAAACCAGCTGAAACTCTTGTTCGCTCCTTGACGATTCGTATGCTTCTTGATAAGGATTGATGTTGAATTAAATTAATTCCCCCTTCTTTTTTTGAGAGAAGTTAACTGGCCGTAGTGGGTGCCTCGTTTTATTATTTTGACGAAAGAGTCACATAACTTCTTGCCTCACTATTGTCTCTGAGTTAGAATGTGCCACTATTTTTAAATCCTGTATTCAATAGCTTGTTTTCCTTATCATTTAATTTCCTATTGTTATTTTTCATATGTTTTACTTTTATTTCTGATTTATTACTGATTTATTCAATCAGTTAGCATGATAAAATAAATTCCATTTATTGGAAAGAAGTTTGTCTGCCGTAAATAAAGTCATTTAATATGATCATTTATTAGTTTAATAAACCATATAACGCTGCGTAAATTGATCCCATTTTTAACTAGTGCAATTTTGATTGTTAATGTTGTTATAATGCTGCATATGTATTGTGTAATGTTTACACAATTATTTATAAGTGTTTGAAACCCTAACCCTAAACCCTAACACTAAAAACTACAATTCTGTGCCATTTTGTTATGCATGTTGGTGCAATGGCCTCATGGGTAAAGTAGTTATATTATTATAAACCTTAAAAGGAAATTAAGGTACTGTAATGGTGAAAAACAACGTGCATGCTTTACGAGGGGAATATACCTAGGGCTTCAAAGGTGAGGTGGCTTCAAAAGTTTAGTGTCCACTGAAATCTCTCAAACTTACATATGTTAACTTAAAAGATGAGACCTTGTGTGTTTGGTTTTGTTCTACGAGAAAGTAAAAAAATCCAACCCTGCCATGGAAGTGCGGTGCCGAGTGTGGATTCCAAGACCATTCACAATCCAAATGGAATAAAATCAGATTTTCGTTTTACTTTGACTTAGAACCAAACTGACGATTCAACTCCATCTAACCTTCTGACCTATATTTCTTTCATCTCCCCTCTCTCTCTCTCTTTCCCTTCCTCTCCCATTTATCACCCTCCCTCCCTCCCTCCTCCCACTCTATATTTTTTCCCCCTCTAACCGCCAACGCACAGTGCATAGCTGTGGCAAGGTGCCACTTTAAAATTATGCCCCTGCATAACATACTTAAAATAAATCTGGTGAGCAAGTGTGAGTGCCTCCGTGTGTGTGTGTGTGTGCGTGCGTGTGTGCGTGCGTGCGTGCGTGCGTGTGTGTGTGTGTGTTAGTGCCCATTATGGCAAAATTGAACACATCTCAAACAAATAGAAAAGTGTAATTACCACTGGACCGCATTGACCAGTTCTAGGTAGAAACCAACAGACATTCGGTCATTTCACACGTTTAAACCCTCTTTTCCCAAAGATGGAGGGTAATTTGGAAGCGTCGTTCTCAGATCTGAGAGATGGACTTTTTGATGTGGGTTATTTTTTTCTGGCAACCTGGCAGCGAGTAATGACAGAAGGGGAGCGACGGGACCGCGGTGGCGAGGGGAGGTCTGAGCATGGATCTGGAGGTTTGGCTGAGAAACACTTCATTAAGTCGGAGTTAGTGTGTGTGTGTGTGTGTGTGTGTGTGTGTGTGTGTGTGTGTGTGTGTGTGTGTGTGTGTGTGTGTGTGTGTGTGTGTGTGTGTGTGTGTGTGCATGTGCGTGTGCTCCCAAACATGCAAGCCTCCTGTCTTCCTTTTTAATAGATCAGTGTCCTTTAATGTCACTCAATTTCTCTGTGACGAGGAGCTGAATCGTTTGCGAATGGAACAAAACAGTTACTTCTCCAATGCAATCATGACTTTCAGGGTCATTCTCATGAATTTGCCAGAAGACATGTCCGAAATAAATTGATACACATACACAATTCATTTCGGTACACGTAGCGACATTTCAATTAATTGATACACATAGAGAATGTGAAATAATTAATTAACATATTAAAGTACACAACTATGTGGCCCACTTAGTTGTTTTTAACTTTGATTATTATTAGTTATTGTTATTCTTATATTATTATTTTAGTGGTTTCTGTTTCTGTGCGATTCTTGTAACGAAATGCATTTCTGTAACACGTCTAAAATTTGGATGCTACATTGTTGCGTTAATGAAGGGTTACATTAGTGTAACAATGTATTTTTGTCCAGACTACTTACAGGAATAAATTTTTTGATAAGAAAAGCACAGAAAAAAAATTATATCATAGTTAAAAACAACTAAGTGGGTTTGTCGTAGGTGGAGTCTATTTTAGTATTTTAATGGATTCCGTGGATTTGAACTTAACCGGCACCTTGAAATGAACTCCTGGTCTGACAAATATATTCATACACAGATCTTTTGGTCAAAGTTACACATACTGCAAGTTTGCAGTATTTTGTGTTTTGTAGAGCAATGGCACTTCCAGCTTTTCAGATGGGGGTCAGAAATACTAAATATGGCAAAATTAAGTGACTTTGAGGGAAACTTGGTATTGCTGTAGTTGTCAGTGTGATGGGGGGATCATTTTAAGGGAGGTTTCTCACCATATTGCTCCAATTTTCCAAAAAGCTTAAATAGCAACCATATAAAAAATGTGAGCTATCGTCAACAAAAATAGTCGGGATGTAATGTAAAATGTAAATAAAAATGTCAAATGTAATTTAAAATGTAAATAATGTGTGTGCTGATGAGTAGACGGGCTGAAACTCACTTTAGTGAGTGACTGAAATAAGATAAGGCAGTTTTATTTTGTCTGGAACATGCAAAGCGAAAAAACAGGCATCAGGGATTAATCCACGAACCTGGAAAATGTAGTCTCCCGGCCGGACGTCAGTCACGTCCACCCACTGGCAGTCGATGTCGTGGCGATACGTGTCCCAGCATCCCTGCGAGATGCCCTGGTCGCCCATGTTGTAGCAGGAGAAACGTTTCTGTAGGCCTGGCCATGAATAAACATCACAAGATCACACACCGGTGTCTTTTATTTTCTTTTCTGTTAACTTGTTCATTGTTTCGGTTTATTTGTATTGTTTATCATTCAGTTTATTGTATATTGCCACTTTTGGACATTTATTTTAAGCAGGTTATTTGTCTATGGAATTCATTCACAAAATCACCCTGCAGTTGTTGTGAATATATCGGCTGCATCAAATTCGTCTCTGTATTATTCGCAATTTCGTGAAAATATCTTTTAAGAAGTTTGAAACAAGATAAAAAAATGTAAATGCTGTCAGTGCTCATGAGTGGCGTGACACTTTAAGAGCATTATGATTATTATACATAATTAATTGTTGTATTCATGAATTTATCTTACTCATTATTGTTAATATTATCATTATCATCATTATTGTTATTATTATTGTTATTATTATTGTTATTATTATTATTATTATTATTATTATTATTATTATTATTATTATAACGATATCATTACATCATCATTACCCTCTGGACAGTAGGTGTCCTCCAGACAGAAGCTGGCCTTGTGTCCCTCGGCCACTCTGGTGCCATTCAGTGTCAGCAGGTCGTAATGAGTGAACACCTCGATGCTGTGGTAGTGCCTGGAACAACACGGGAGACCAAGTTAGTGTTTGTGTGTATGTGTGTATGTGTGTGTGTGTGTGTGTATGTGTGTGTGTGTGTGTGTGTGTGTGTGTATGTGTGTGTACCTGCGAACATTAGAGCTAATTGAACACCAGCTTACTTCTGACCTCACTGCTAGAGCATGTGTGTGGGTGTCACACGGTAAACCCTCTCACAGAAGCCTGTTTTAGGCCTGTTTATCCATTCCCGGTCAATGGTGGGCTTTGAAACACACATTTGCACACGTACACACTCACACACACTGACACTCACAGGCTCACATAGCTCTCATGTGTTTTGGTAATAGATTAACTGAGGCGGGTTTCACGTACAACACCCCGCCTGTGGCTCGCCACTCATTTCCACCGACTGGCGATTGGGACAGCTAATGAATTCAGAGAGATGACAACAGCGTTTCGGGCCCACCGATAACTCACTGCAACATTGACGGCTTCAAACGGTGCCATGACGACAGACCCGCACGTGCTCCCGTCATCACACTGGAAAATGGCTCAGCTGGAGCTCACTGCGATGTTTTAATGGTCAACCCGAGGAGGACAATGTGTCATCTGTGCCAGACTGACGGATGGAGTGCTGCTGAACAAAGGCTCGTGTGTGTGTGAAGTCTGAGTTTTAAAAAGTTACCTGGGGAAACCCTGTTCAAACCACATGTAAAAGATCCTCAGGCGCTGAGGTCACACTTCCACGTGTTTTTTTTTTTTTTTTTTTTTCAAACCTGCGGCCATTTCAACTAAATTAAATTAAATTAAATTAAACAGAAGTCGACGTGGAGGCAATTACGCCGTTAAGCCGGCACAATTAAGTTTTGTGTAAGTCACAGGTGCTCGGCAGCCCCACACCCCTCTGCAAGCCGTGCAACCGCAGCGCTCCAAACCGCAGCTTTCGGCTAAAGGCTGGCAATTACAACTGAGCCCCCCCTCCCCACCGCCGTCGCCTCATAATGTTCATCTTTAACCCTGTGCCACCCGGCTGCACCTTCCTAAAAAGCTTTCTGTGCTGGTCCAATCTAAATATAGCCAAATTTCAGTATGAAACCAGTGCCGTCATCGACAACTGTTTAAACTTAACGTAACCCAATGTGGAACTAAGGTACAGTGGTCAAAGAGAATTTAACATTAACCAATAAATGCATGATAATAAAAAGTGCTTACATCTTCTAAATCAGTGGTTCTCAACTGGTCTAGGCTCAGGATCCACATTCGTCCTTAGACACAGATGTCAACAGTACACAAATGAACTACACGGTAAGAGCATCAGAACAAAACTCTTACATTTTCAAATAAAACTACCTCATGTCTTCATTTGATCATCTATTTACACCTTGGCTTGGCGTGGCGACACCTTGGTTTCAACCTGGTCGCGATACTACTAAAAGATGATCCGGCCCTAATTGCAGCCTCCATTGACCAAGTACCTGTGACACTGGTGCCAGGTCCAGCTCTCCCTCGTGGCCTTGGGCCTGAAGTCAGAGCGTCCCAGGTTCATGATGCGGGAGGAGAAGCGCAGCAGGCGCCGGTGTCCGTAGGGCCAGTTCATCCTGGCGGCCGAGGACGACAGGCAGTTCTCCTCGTTGGCGCAGGTCAGCAGGTGCAGTGGCCGGTCCTCCAGGTAGGTTGTCTCCTGGACCAGCTGGGCATCCAGCACCAGATCAGGGGCGGCTGCAGTGAGAGGGTCAGAGGTCAGCAGTCAAGTGAGGACAAGTGTTATTAATACAATCAGATGACTGTCTCACTCTCTGAGCAGGTGACCCCAGCAGCTCTGTTCCCGCCTCCTCGTGGGCAGTGCACGTGGTTGTTGCGGCGACACTGCTGGATGGACAGCTCGGTGCCGACGCAGTGGGTTCCGCTGAGAATCACGTCAGCTGAGTTGGGGTCTCCAGTCCAGTACCAGGTTTCCTAGCGGATGAAGGCAAGAGAAGGTCTCGTTAGGTTCGTCTTCAAATAGTAAAGTTTCTGCAGCAATAGTCTTTTTACCTGGTGAGCGCTTGAAGCGAAGCCCAGACCCAGTTGCCTACACACCACCATGGCCTCATTGATGCCCCAGTTCTCACTGCAGACCGAGCCCCAGCGCTTGCGGCCTCCCCCCTCCATCAGGACCTCCACACGACCCTCTCCAGACGCTCGGCCTCCAGCCAACCTCACCTGGAAAATCAATGCAGTTCAGTGGATCAATTCATATACTATCTGATGATCCTGGTCGGCTGCACACCTCCCTAATCATCAAAGGGTGCAGGGGGAAATGTACTGTGTACACTACATTGTTATTGATGTTTGGTCGCGATTCTCATTTCTCATACCGTGTTCTCCATGCCGGTCTTGGGGACGTTGCAGCGGACCGCCGCGTCCTGGTTGTGCTTGAACGTCCAGAGAGGAACCTCCTGGTAGAAGCAGTCTAGGATGGAGCGCTCCGTCCCCATACACTGGACGTTGTTCATGTGGATTGGCCCGGAACCTGGAGGAACAGAGCGGACAAGGGAATGGAAGAGAGGAACAGAATGGAAGGGCAAGGAGAGGATGGTAGGGCAGAGTGTGAGGAGAGCAATGGGAAGAAACAAAAAGAGAAGCAGCGTCACTGCACGTGTGGGGCCATGTCATCTGGACACGATGGCATCATGATGACTGTCACGCCCTGAGTCACAAAAATGCACACACACACTCACTAAAAGGTACACACATGACAAACAATGACAGCTGCCGATAAACACAGGTATGCCTTCCGTGAGTACAGAGCATGCTCCACGCTGGCTTTACAGCTCCTATCTTCCAGAGCCAAAGATTCCCTGATGCAGAAGTGCGATCGTATTTGTTCTATTTAGGATCTGAAGCACTTATTTTTTGCCACTGTGTCGCCACGAGCATCAAAACAACCATGTGGGGAGTCAATCGGCCTCGTGTGAGCAAAACAGAAAAGGCCAAGAAAAGACCAAATCAAAACACTAACAATTCATTCATCTGAGTCCTCCGCCCAAAAGAGAGGCTTGAAAGGCACTGTGTACAAAAAACAAAAATCGCCAACAATATGGTGAGGGCGGTATACAAAAATACAACTGTGTTTTTAGGAAAACAAAACAAAGAGTAGAATTTGTGCGCTCAAACAAAATGCTGTTGGAATGAACACTCCCACAACAGAAACCGCAAAAAAACAGAGTGAGAGAGAGAAAGAGAGAGAGAGAGAGTGAGAGGGGAAGGAGAAAGGGAAGATGGTTGGAATGGTATGGTGGAGGGGTGGATTGCAGACTGAGGGCCTGGACCCACTGCGTCTCTCTGTGGGTTTTGGGCAGATTGTGGCTCTGGCTCCATGTCGGTCACAGTTGCGCGGTGCCGTGCAGCCATCCTTAAATGTGACAACAACAAAAAAATAAAAACAGAAAGAAATGCTCGCCACTTCCGCCTCCATCTGAGCGGAGAAGATGGCCGCGGACGAGATCTGAACCCCCACTGTTTAAGTTATCAAGACAAACACAGCGACCACATGAGGGTGTTCTCTAAATGTCACATACTGGATTTGGACTGTGCTTTTGGGAAATGCAGGCGGGTCTGAAATGGATCCCGAGAAAAAACAGCTCCACATGTGCAGTGCATGTACATGTATCCATTGGGAGGATTGTACCTCCGTAGTTCTGAATGGTATATACTGGTTGTACTGTATCCCGAAGTTAAAATTACACACCGAGGCGGAAATATACCGACGTCGGTCAGGAGAGGAAATAGAGACGGAGACATTAACCCTATAATTTACCTCGCTGATTATGATGATAAATGTGCTGATGATGGGGGTTGGACTGGTGGGGCGGGGTCTCCACCATGTTTAAACTAAGCTCTCACCCAGGATGATTTATCAATATGGATGGGCATAAAGAATGATATTTTTGGAGGGGGGGGGGGGGGGGGGGGTTCTTAATAGAACCAGTATTGTGACAGTTCTCACGTTCCTCACCAAATCCAACGTTCCTAAAGCGATTTGAATTAATTCTGTCTGGAGCTGTTAAGCTGCTTAAACGTACTTGTTTCAGGAAGATACTGTAGCAAGAAGTTTGTTGATACACCGGATAACAGCATTTCTGAGTGTGGCGGTAAAACAGAAATACGTACGTTTTCATTCCGAGTACAATCTCCCTCATTTAGGGCTTTGGTTTACGTTCCTCTGACCGGTTTGTCCCGAGTCCTGGTCTCAACCATCCACATCAGATCTCCCAGTAGAACAACAAAAGAACATTAAAGCTTCATTTCAAATGAAGTGTCTCCTGTTCAGTCTTTTTACAAGAGGCATGTCGAGTAAAAGTCTGACGAACAACAAGCGACAGCCGACACGGTGAATGAAACGGCCGCATTAGAAGAGATTAGAGAAGTTTAAGAGAGGGAGAGTTCGGTCACATACTTTTTGGGAATAGCACAAATAGTTGGTTAGCGGTCAGACGGGGAACCCTTTCCTTTTCCTTGCTCAAATTAGCCTGCTTTTCAGGAGCTTTAATGTCGAGTTTGTCGTGTTTTTCTTTCCATGAAAGTCTCTCTTTCTCTTTCTATGGATCCAGTCCAATTCTCTCTCTGGTCAAATCGGTTCAATCCCTGAGTCGAGCCAGGCCTGAGTAGTAAAACAACACAGGTTACATTTGTAATGCAGTTTGGGTTTCTTTTCCTGACGCCATTAACGCGGAAAATCTGAAATTTTCCTCGTTTGACCCTTCAAACCTTCTGTAAATCTAAACCCAAAAGCTTGCCAATCATTTTATCTTCCGGTTTGAACAGTGGAGACAGCAGCTGGGCGACCTGCTGCCAACTCCATGCGGCGAACGGTGGCTTGTTCGTTGTGAAAATACTTTAAATACATTTTGATAAAGATTATTTTGTGTTTCTGTTCTGAAATGATTAAATCATTGTATGACTAAAACTCAATGCACTGCTTTTGAGATGGAAAAATCTTTCGTTCGGGTCCAATTTGAGGCAATTAAAATGTTTTGATTATTTGCGATTAATTGCAGAAATATCATTTGATTAATCGCGATTAATCGGTTGACATTCCAATTATATACAGTACACACTGTATATATATATATATGTCTATGTATGAAGTATGTATGCCTTTGTGCAAGCCAGCACTCCTACAGACTGGAGGCCGAGATACGTACTGTATACCCCTGGAGGTCTGTCTGTCACACCCTGGTTCCCTCAGCGGACCATAACCTCTATCACATCATCACATCGAGGCTTTTCATCCCAGTGGGGGTTCCTGCACAGACCGGGCTCGCCGCTTTCTTTTGTCCCTTCATAAAATTCCCAGACACATTATCTTCACACAACTCAACTAAGATGAGGAGATGAGAAAAAAAAAAACCCCAAAAAACATTGATGGAGATATTCTATTCCTCATGGAAAACCTTTCATGACGCAAGAGGTTACCTTTGGAAATGGAAGGGGCAACGACAGTGTACAGTGGGTATTATCTGTCCTGGCGTTTTTCAAAAGATGTCGTAGAAAAATGTTTTCAATGTTTTCACATGTTTTAAGCGCTTGTACAAAACAACATCCAACATACACTCAATCCATTCCGCCTGTTCGCCTTCCCGTGCAAGGCTTCGTTCTATCATCAGCAGTCTAATTTCGGCATTTTCCGACACCATATAGACCTATATTTATGCGGCCTACATGGCACTTGGAAAATTATATGTGACAGTAAAATGTCTAAAAAGCAGCATGTAACAGAAAGGAAGCCGTTAGATTTCTTTGATGTCCAATGACCCTGTTTTGGCTCCAGCAGGGTAGCCATTGCAACATTGTGTGCGTGTGTGTGTATGTGTATGTGTGTGTGTGTGTGTGTGTGTGTGTGTGTGTGTGTGTGTGTGTGTGTGTGTGTGTGTGTGTGTGTGTGTGTCTCAACACAGGAAACCCAGGATAGGAAACCTTAATTTCCACGAGGGCCGAGACAGAAGTAATAAGATGTAAAAGAGGTAAAGTTTAGAGGTAAGCCTGGTATTTTTTTAAACCATGGTACAGCTGTGGAGCCCACATCATGCTAGAATTCGGAGAATGGGATCATTAACATACAAACGCAAATAAACATACATCCACGTGTACATTGGCATTGGGCATACACATGACACTTAAAGAGCTATATGTGGAGGAGGGAGGAATATGGTACAAGATCAGAAGAAGGGTGAAGGCTTTTCATTCCATCCTTGAAAATTACAATACAGCTGCTACTGAAAGCTTGACCATGTGCCAGAACCTCCAGTGTACAGTACAAAATACACAGCGTAGTGTGTTCTTCACCCTGACAAATGTATGTGTTGACAGCCAATAAGATTGCAAAGCATCCCAGAGGCTTTAACATCCTGCAGCGCTTTCTAGTATGGTTTTGTCTCCACTGTGTTTTTCCACTTCTGCTCCATCCAGCCCGAGAAAACGCAAAGGTAGCGAAAAAGGAAAAGTGACATCAGCCGCAGAAAAAACAATATGAGGAGTTGAAAGGTAAATGGGGGATTGTTCAAAGCATAGAAAAATATATCCCGTGTGTGATGAACCGCACGGCTAAACCAGCAAAACCGGCGTCTTACATTTCGTCTTAATCAGCGTGATAAGAGACTACACCCCGGGCGGGCGGGGTGGGGAGTGGGGGTGTGGGGTGGGGGGGGGGGCTGCTCTCACGTCGCTCCCCCCCCCGGATAGGGAAACCGTCGGCCCAGCTGGAGGCCGAACGGGCCAGACTGCCCGAAAAAACTTCAGAAAGTGATGAAAAAGAAAGAAAGAAAGAAAGAAAGAAAGAAACGGAGAAGGGCTGTCATCACTAAGAGCTGCTGGATAAAAGGGATTTGGTGGAATTGAGTAAGATCACATCTGTGACTTGAATGAATAAAATGCTAGTGTAAACCACAATGGCTTAGATTGTGGTATGATATTGTGTGTGTGTGTGTGTGTGTGTGTGTGCATGTGTGCGTGCGTGTGCTCGTTGTTTAGACAGCTGTTGGGCTCAGTGTTGAGCACATATCGCAACCGGAGAATATAGTCTGTGCTGAGTTTACTGGCGAGTGAGGAACACACACTCTTCCTCTCTGCAAAGCAGGTGTAGAAGGCTTGATACCACTGAAGTCACCACAGTCACCACTGTGACTTCTCCTGGAATCCAGTTGTAAGCATTCTTTATAAAAACCCACCCTCTGCAACTTTCAAGTTCAAGTTCAAGTTCAAGACATTATTTGTCACATACATACACATACGGTCGTACATATATGCAGTGAAATGTCATGACACCCGGTGATTACGCACAAGCTCTATAAGCTGGAAAAATACTCAAATGTGGGTGGCACCCCGGGTTGAGTTGGAGTACATTTCCCTTCCCCCTGAAAAAGTTGGTCTTCGTCTCACCTTGTCCCATGTAGGCTGCGCCCAGGGCTTCCTGTGCCGTACCGAAGCCCAGCTCCCTGCACACCACACTGGCCGCCGTCCTGTCCCACATGTGGTCCACGATGGTGCCCCATTTCCCCTCTTTGAGAACCTCCACACGACCCTCTCCGAGCCGGGGCCCAGCCTTCAGACGCACAGGCTGGAAGAGACGCAAAGTACGTTGTCATGTTCACAAATACCTACTTAGACGACTGCAGATCTACAGTACATGTGCTCATCCTGTTGTCTTACCACCATGGGATGGGGGGCCTGGGGTCTCCCGGAGGAGATGCGTGAGAACTGGGGTCCTGGCATGCACTTGGCCACGGCGTGCCTCCCGTTCTTGCAGGGGGAGTGGCTGCGGGGGATGGACAGCTGGGCGTGGCACTCAGACAGGCTGGTCTCTGTGCCTATGCAGTGCACCTTCTCTACCCAGAATCCTTTCTTCTTAGCCATGAGGCTCAATCTGAATGGAGTGAAGACATAGAATTTAATAACTAGACTCTAGAAATGACTGAATAGTGGTTACCGGAAGTCCTCTTTGTCCCTACCTTGTTGTAGGATCCGCGACTTTGGTGTCCCATATTTTCCTAAAAAGGAAAAAAATAAAGTTAGACGCATATTAGCGGCACCTGTTCTGTATATTTGCACACACACACACACACACACACACACACACACACACACACACACACACACACACACACACACACACACAAAGACATTAAACATAAATACTGAGGTCTGTGGATTGTTTCAATTTTTTTTTTTTTTCAATTCTAATTTTGTGTTTTCATATGCTCTGTTACAGTAAAAAACATCTCACCTGGCTTTAAAAGTAAAAATATCATTTGAACAAATGTAAAATCACACACATTTGTACACAAGCCTTAGGTATATCAATAGCCACTGGAAATACGACCCAGGCGTCAAAATTTGACCTCAAATGATGCAGAATAATTACATTCTGTCCCTAATAGCTTAGGCTGGATATACAATTTTTGATACACAGCTCTAGATATTCTATGGTATGGTTTAATTAGTTTGGAGAAACAGGGTGGAGTAATCAAGTTCCTTCTTACTTCCAACATACTCCTGATCTGGTTCCATACTGTATGTGGTGACTTTTTGCTATGATCTAATTTTCCCCCACAAATATGAAATTATTGTATTACGAGAAAGAGGGTTAGGTTGTTTTAACTTATTAATGGGTTCTTCTGAGTCTTATGCGTTCCTCACTGACCATACTGTAAAAATAAATATTCAACCCATGTTAAAGGGGACCTACATGATGATGAAAAACTCACTTTTTCAGTGCTTGTGCACATACATTTGGGTCTCTGATGGGCCTACTAAGACACAAACTGTGAAATAAGACAACCCAGGCAGTTTTTTGTGAGCTGTCTATTTCATACGTCATGTGGTGAAACAGGTCGTTCAGATTTTTCTCCCAACTATACGTCACATTGTGTCTTGTTAGAATTTGAACCCCCTCATCTGGATTGAGCACCACCGCTAGCGGGTTGGGTGGCTAAGAACTATGCTAAGAGCTTAGAGCATGGGAAGTGCTCTGTTGTTGGCTGCACAGACCAGCACAAATCTTTTAAAAGAAAGAGTATTTTATACCAACTGTCTTTGGAAAAAACAGCAGACGATGGAAATGTTATATGAAATGTAATAAATGTTGTAATATTTTTCACCTCAAATTTGTTCAGAAAGAGATTTTGGTGGACTGATAAGGTGAAATACTTGAAAGTATACAAACTAAATACCACGAACCCGGAACTCTTGCTCAAGCCCTATTGGCTCAGAACTAGGGGCCTCAGGAGGGTGGCGCCACCTATTAAACAGACCGTCCTGGAACAGGATGGCTTGGAGGAATGTTAGAATAGCTAGAATGCCTAATCTGAGTGGTATTTTCAGCAAAAAAAATCAAAACATGTTTTGAGGACCCCTGAGACAAATACTAACTTGTTGAGAAGGAGCATAATGGGTCCCCTTCAAAATACCCCACATAAAATAAGCTATAAGTGTCTCTGTGGTAAGGCTGGGGTTCAGTAAGTGGGATACGGCTTCAGTTTGAGGAAGAATGTGTCGTTCCTGTTCTCACCTTCCTTAGAGATGTATAACAGGTAATAGATTTTGATTTAGTGGGGTTAAACTGTAGTTACTCTACATTCATGTTTTTAAATTAAAATTTCAATTTATGATGCAGCATTCTATACACATTATAGGTTGGAATCAAGTTATATGGCAATTTAGCCGTTCTCAAAATAGCAAGCTGAAATTGAAAGATTTCTGCAAATAGATATGTTGTTCTCATATTAGTGGCTTTGTGCATTTGCATGAGATATCATGGTCACCAATTAGAGATTGGAGTTAAAAAGCTATTTTCACCGTAACAGGGATTTGTGTGTAACTGCAGGATGTTCAAACTATAAAAAGACTATAAAACATTTTGAAACATGCCTTTAGTTTCCAAGCCCTGCCATAGTCGAGGAAAAAACTGTATCCTTCAGCCTCGCTGGTGGACTACATCGCTCAGAAATGAGGGTTTGCCCCGGCACGCACGTACGCACAAACAAACAAACACTCACTGGTTCTTTGGCGCTCAGCTGGGCTGCACGTCCAAGCAGTGCCAGAACCAAAAACAGATTTATGAAAACAGACAGTTTGACAAACCAACAGGGCCAACAGCGTGGACGGACATCTGTTCCCACAAAGACCAGATCAGAACAGTCCCAGAGTGAATGTTAATTTACATTTCTTCAAACACACACGCATGCAAGCGAGCACGCTACTGTGGGTCTACAGATAGCTCGCATGGTGGTCAGATGACAGTACAAGACAAATACAAACCAAGCAATACTACCAATGTAGAGGCATCCATTCCAATGCATTACTGATTTGAGAACTTAATTTCTATTAAAAGGGAAATAAGCCCTTAAAATGTTTTGAGCTACCATCAGCTGTCATCATTGTAACGTCAAGTGTTGGGTTAAATTATGTCAGCGTTCCTGACTTTCCTGATTTCTCAATGAGTGACTTGACTTCAGAGCCTCTTGGAAAATAAAGAACAGCATTGCACTTTGTCACTCTGGCAGCACCCTATTGGGGCCAAATTTGTGCCATTTTTGCACCCGCGAGGTACTCATTTGACACCAGAAGTAGAAAATAAAAAAAACATTGTACCCCTAAAGGCTGAGGGGCCAATTCACAAAGCAATTACGCGGCTTTTGCGGCAGCTAAACCAGCACAAAATAACAGAAAAAGCGAGCGCGTTATTCACAAAGCACTGCAAACGGTGAAGTGCACCCCTAACTGCGCTGCCACGCAAATAGTGTCACGGTGTACCGGTGCTATTTGCATGTATTTAAATTAGGTGTTCCTCTTATATTTGGTGAAAAATCTGCCCATTTATATGCAAATGAGGCTCGTGGCAAATAGCTTCCAATTCACAAACACCAGCGCTAATATCCACATGCAGTTAACGTGAAATTATTACTGTCTGCAGAGAGCTGGTGTAAGTGAAAGTGCAATTGTATAAGGGGTGTCACGCCCAGACTTTCCAGTGATCTGAAAATAATATTTTCACATTATTGTTATAATTGTTATTCCTGTCACGGCATCTGTAGGTAGTAGTCCATGGTGGTTTTCAAAATGCACTCCAAAAGCAACTTGTTGAAACTGTGAATACGTTTTTGCACAAATAAGGCGTTACAAACGTTGACAAAAACGGTTCAAGAATTCCTTTTCAACTCAAAAGATATCGAAAAAACAACTAAAAGTTATAAGGAATAGTGATAAAGCCCCCCCCACCCCCACTGATGCAGGGATTATTTACTTTGCCACATGGATAATTGCGATCAGATGCAAAACGAGGGCAAATTGCACTCAGCAGCAAAACTTTATGGGTATGTTTGCGCTGGCATATCATTAGTGCAATATATTGTACCGTTTGATGTTGTCATGCGTAAAATTCACGACAGATCAGCGCATGCACGAGACCTGCGGTGAGCGAAGACATGGCGTATTGAATAACTCTTGTAAAAATCACTCAATGCATTCACCATGTGACTCTTAAGCTAATCACTTCGCCAAAAGACACAGAGCGGTATACACACACACACACACACACACACACACACACACACACACACACACACACACACACATGCAAATGTCCTGTGAGGCAGACATGTCTGTGACTTGTTTGTGACCTCACCACAGACCTACCAGTTTGTCTCCTAATAACTCCCGCATTCTAAACCATTTTTTTACTGACGAGGAACGGCGTCCCAAAGCCTGTCATGCAATTTGACTTACTGTTCTGTTTGTTGATTTTAGTTGTCTTACAATGACAATTTTACCAATAAATTTCACACTTCATGAAATAAGGTCTGCTCCAGAGGTTATGATTCTAGCAGCTATTTGTCAGTAGTATTGTACATGAGCAGGTATACTGTAAAAGTGTTCTCTGCTTCTAGCACCTCCCATCGACGGAGTCCTTTCCATCACTGGTTGAAAGACAAAGATCACAAGAAACTGATCATGCCCGTGCAGAGATGTTATGAGGGGGAGATGTTAAAAGAAAAGAAAAAAAAATAAAGGTCACATGGACCTCCAGCTCCAGTTTTAGGCATTTTGCCGCTCTGGGCAATCTGTTGACAGGGAACAGGGGACGGGGGAAAAGGGTGACTGAGAAACTGTTCCCATTACGCACAGTGTTTTGTTTAGCTCCATAAGGAAACGGAGCAACACAGCGGCGCGCCCGTGATCTGCGCTCCACTGTGTGCACGCACCGCGTGTGCGTGCACCTCGATGGGGCACAACAAAAAGGGCACCATGGGGCAGAGGGGAAGGTACTCGTGCAAACCCCACACCCCCCAGCACGTACCTGAAACTGACTTTAAGCAACCTAGCCAAGACTGGGTGATATATTGATATAATATTGATATCGTGATTTAAGACTTTTACAGGGACTTTTGGTTATTTAAGTATCATGATAGTTAAATGTTGCAGGGCTGCATTAAAGTGAATTGATGCAATTTTCTGAATTTCATAGACTGTTCTAGCTGATGAATGGTCATAATACCCACATTACTGATGATTGTTTCTCAAATATTTATTGCATGTGAATATCTTATGGAAGCGCCAATCGTCATCCCCAAAATTTGCCAAATTATTGATTTTGAGGAATTTCTGGACCAATAATGAGATTTCATTTTGTTAGTATCGCCCAACCCCTAACCCTAACACATGAATATGAGCTAAAGATGGCATGAATATAGTTTGTAGTAAGCATTAACATATATTAACCTGCAAAATAACAATACAAAAAATATAAATAATATAAGAAAAGTTTTGTTAAAGAGCCCATGTGAGGTCATACATAAAGCATCTGTAAGAAAAGAGCACTAACTGAAATTGTGACACAAACGTCTCAACTCTTGGCATAGAAATCTGGATTCCACGCTCTGGGCTAAACCCTAGAAGGAGCCATCGGCATGTACACAGAAATAAAGAAAGGCCGCCAAAATAAATTAGAGAGATCACTGAGGAAGATCACACAGACCTAAAGACATCAAACCGGACTTGGTCTCAAGAAACGTCACCACCAAAGTGAAAGATTACACCTCCACCAAGGTGTAAGAAACGCTTCGGAAATAGTCATAATTAAAATAGAAGTTAAGTCTTCCAAATCAGCCCAGCAACAGGGAGAGACAGACGGCCGCTGATACAGCGAGCTGCAGCTAGAATTGGGAAATATTTTAACACCAGCGAGAGAAAACCTTCTCTCTCTCTCTCTCTATATATATATATATATCCCCCTCTCTCTCTTTCTCTTTCTCTCTCTCTCTCCCACTCTCTCTCTCTCTCTCTCTCTCTCTTGCTCTATTTCTCTCTCTCTCTCTCTCTCTCTCTCTCTCTCTTTCTCTCTCTCTATCTCTCTCTCCCACTCTCTCTCTCTCTCTCTCTCTCTCTCTCTTTCTCTCTCTCTATCTCTCTCTCCCACTCTCTCTCTCTCTCTCTCTCTCTCTCTCTCTTTCTCTCTCTCTATCTCTCTCTCCCACTCTCTCTCTCTCTCTCTCTCTCTCTTGCTCTATTTCTCTCTCTCTCTCTCTCTTTCTCTCTCTCTATCTCTCTCTCCCACTCTCTCTCTCGCTCTCTCTCTTGCTCTATTTCTCTCTCTCTCTCTCTCTCTCTCTTGCTCTATTTCTCTCTCTCTCTCTCTCTCTCTCTCTCTCTCTCTCTTTCTCTCTCTCTCTCTCTCTCTCTATCTCTCTCTCCAACCTCTTTCTCAGCTATAATTGGGGGTTGTTTTTTAGACTCAGCAGAAAGCCTGGAGTGCCTCCGTCCCACCCAAACTGTAATTACAGCATCTTCAGAGTCGCATCCAGGAGACGCAGCGGCCAGGGGACCGGGCTCAGTCTGGGCATTCTAAGAATGGACGGAGCGACGGAGAGTGAGGTGGAGAGGGGGAAGAGAGGGAGTCGGACTGGTGGCCGTGCAACATGAGTGGCGGCTGGTTTACTTTTGGTTTGCGTCTTTTCCAAGGCTGCTGTGTTACGCCTAAATTTAACATTCAGGTCTTCTTCTTTCTTTGGTGAATTGTGCAAACGTTATGCAATTACATAGGTGGAGGTGCAATTAAAGCTGTAGTTTGCAGTTGTATTACAATTAAAAAAGCCTAAAGATAGAAATACATCTTGGGGCGAATCCTGGGCAAAAGTAAATAGTTTTGCTTTCATATTTAAACTTTTGATTAAACCTGATCCATGAAAAATAGGATAGACAGCCAAAATTATTATTTTTTGCTTGTTGTGACAGTCTACATTGATTTGCCCAATCTTGCTCCACAAATCACCATTTATTCGTGTAAAATTCCCATGGGCCATAAAAAAACAGCCACTTATGCCTCAAATGAGACAGTAAACAGGATGTGAGCAATCTAGAATAATGTCTAAGATCAAGATTGCTCTGTCCTTGACAACTAAACATTTCAATTTCAATTAGAGACAGCAACCCAAAACCTGCAGAGTGAAAAACAGAAGCAAACAACACCGTCTTGTTTCAGGGGAGAACACCATCTACAGCAGCAGCGATGGGGCCAAACCGGAGGATGCCGTGAGCCAGGATAGAACCAAGCCAAGCCGCGGGCACTCCTGCCCCACAGCCTTGTTATTCACGCAACGCAACAGAACATTTGACATTGTGATATCAATCAAATGGCATATAAATGTAGCCGTGTACGAGCTTTTTCACTCTGTGTTTAGAAGCTGCTATGTCGGATTCGGTATTCATCATTACGGCTGAAAATAACCGGTTGTGGAAATATTCCTTAAACCTCTACTCCGTTGGCTTAATGGAAAGGGTTTAAAAACAGTGTTCTGGAGGAACAGGAGCGAGTGGACTCCCAGCAGGCTTCACTCCAAGTCCTTCAAGCTACAGCGTCCTCTTTCCGCTCTGTCATCGCTCTCCGCTTGGGTGAGTTGCCAGGTCTGCTACGAGACGGCCGCAGAGATTGATCTGCGCCTTCCAACCAGTTGGTGTCGCGCCACTAAATGTCAGTGTCGCCATCCCCGCTACCTGGCTGATCTGGGCCGTCCCAGAAATGTGCAAGGAGCAGTCGGCCAGGTTGGGAGCCTACACTCAAATAAACCATACTGTCAAGCCCATGTGCATCCTTGACGAAGCGTATTTCATTAAGGCACGGTTTACCTGATAAACAATAAGGCCCGTTTATAGCTTCCCTCTCTGTTTACAAGGCACCGAGAAGATCAGGGGAGATATACAGGAGCTAAATTCAAGGACAATGCCAAAATCCTTTACGTGTGTGAGTCATACTCTGATATGACGGCAGTTTGGAAAGTCTATAAAGCAGTTACAAAAGTCCATAAAAGAAATAAATTACCCACAAACAGTAACAGCCTTTCAGCAGAAACTGGAATTGAGTATCTAGACGACGGAATACGTGCTGTGGCCCATCACTGGTTGACTCAGACTCGTGCTGGTTGCAGTCAAATGAGCGCACAAGAACGTTCCTAGATCCTGAATCACCAAATTCTGGCATCACTCTTAGTCGCACAATCCAGCGGGCGTCCCATCCCTGGCAGTCGGGCTGGTAAGCGGAGAGGCAGACGAGTCTTCAGTCTCAGCTAATGTGTGGTCCTCTTGTGGCTCGGAGAAAAAACCATCCCGAAACCACCTTCTATTTTAAGTCTAGGAAGTGCAGTTATGTGTCAAAGGGTCAAAGGGAGACACCCATGGCCGCCATATGATATATTCCAGGAGGTGGACACACACACACACACACACACACACACACACACACACACACACACACACACACACACACACACACACGTCGGCATGATGTGCTTTTGGAAAGAGCATATAAAAATAAGGAGATTAATTATTGGGGTTAAATCTGCAAAGGGAGCAGTAAGACCGACTGTCAGCAAGACAGGTCGCTTCCCAGCGAGCCTCATTCCACTCTGATAGCCGTCACTGTACCACACCGCAGTATCGATGGGACAGTTAAATAACAATCAGCGGTGATATTACACCCCCTCGCAGGAATCCAAAGTTAAAGTCGAGCAGTTTGTCTGAGGGCTTAAGCTGACGATAGCATCAGAGAGATAGAGAGAGAGAGAGAGAGAGAGAGAGAGAGAGAGAGAGAGAGAGAGAGAGAGATGGGCAGAGGAAAATAAGGGGGAAGAAAGGGAGAGAAAGACAACAAACAAAACACCAAGTAATGTATGAGCAGGGCATAGAAAGTATAAAGTAATGGGCTGATCGGATATTTGCAGAGGAGAGAAGTGTATCTTTGCACTTCTTCACAGTGGAAGAGAGGGAGAAATGCCTTTATCATCACCCTGGGGCTAAGGATGGGGAGAGGGAGAGAATAGACTGGGGGAGAAAGATAAGCCCGGCAAAGGGCCTTTAGTCAACATTGCATATGATTTTTATTCTTTTAACAAAGGAATGAGTGGCGCAGTTTGCACTCCACAGATAATTGCCTTGAGTTCAAGATGCTATGCACGGCCAACAGGTCCAGTTGGATGAGGAGAAGGTTCTACTTACTTGTACGTCTTTGCGTTGTGCTGGGTGGCGTCTGGGAAGCCAAGCATCCCACACACCACTCTGCTGCTGTTCAGGGTCCATCCCAGGTCACACACCTGCCTCCATCTCCCAGCGTGCTTCACTTCCACTACACCCTCTGGGACGAGGGTCTTCTTCTTGGTGGACATGAGGATTGGTCGCAGGCGCACCTCCTCGATCCGAACCTTACTGTGACCCTGAGGGGTTGGGGTTGGAGGAACCACATGATTAAAGGTCTGATCCTTTCAGGCAACTCCTTGAGAGAAGAGAGAGGAACGTAATTGAATGGGACAAATGGGGACCCACGCATCAGTACCTGGTAGGGGTGCGGCCTATGAAACCTGGGGATCTCCTGGGGGTGGCCGTTGCCGTAGTAGCCCTGACTCGGTGACCTGCGACTGGCCAGGATGTTCTGCCAGTGGGGGGAGGGGCTGGCGTCGGGCCTCAAGGCGATGGAGTGGGGCCTGATGGCGGCCTCGTCCAGTCTGCGCTCCGGGCTACACACCACCCCCAGGTCCTCCGTGTGTTTACAGTCATTCACTCCCCAACCGTTGTGCTTGCAGTCCTTCAGGGACTTCTCCGAGCCGTCACAGCGCACGTTGTCCATCCATATTTGCCCTGTGGAAAAGGGAGAAACAACTCACTTCAAAGATTATTCTAGCTATCCAGTGCGGATTGATTTTTACAATTTACAGACAAAGGGAGGTGTCTGCACAGAGGCTCCCACACGGTTCCTAAACACCTAGCACTTGACTTTTACGGGCAGGCTGATTAAGGGCTGCACCTCGGTGGTATGTTTAGTAAATAGATTTACCAAACATGCAGTATTTCACAACAACGTCTCAAGGCAGGGTGCCGCAGCTCCTGCTCCATGATTCCACTCAAGCCTCTCTTTAATTTGGATTTAAAAGCAGCAATAAAGAATGTCTATAAACCACAGCAAGTGTAGCACAACTCTGGCAAGCGAATGCTGTCATTATTCTAAAACAAATGCCCTTTTTCGGCCCATATATTTGCCCCGCCAGCCTGCCAGCCGGCCATAATGAGATGTAGACTCCAATCTTGTAACAACTTATCTTTGTAGCTTTATGACGGTTCAGTTGTTGCACGGTTGGCTATTTTGGATGTCTCAATTGGTGGTCTTTTTATGAAGCCATGCTCTTAGGGTGTTGCTGAGCGAGAGTTTTCTTATGGTAAAGTAGAGGCACAGCACTGGCTGTTCAGAAGCATACAACAAGCTGTTTTATTGTATGTTGAATACTCCACAGAAGGTGTATTCTATAGGTCAGGCATACTCAACTTGTTGTCAAGCTGCTAAGCTGACCTTTTGCAAATCTTCCCCCCGACAGAATGAAGTTGAATAACCCTGGAATAGGTAAGCTATTTAATTGCCATGGCGATCTAACACATAAAATACTAATATATCACAAAAAAAGCAACCTCTCACCCTCTCCCTCTCCATACTTGGCGCTGTGTGCCCACGTGACGCCACTCTGGAAGCCCAGCTCGCGGCACACCACGTTGGCCAGCTTGATGTCCACCTCATCGTCACAGACAGTCCCCCACGTGTTGTTGTGCAGAACCTCCACGCGCCCCTCGTTCACTTCCCGCGCAAAATTCCCCGCCAAGCGAACCTTGGCGGCTGGGGCGCGAGCTGACCTGCGCTGCGATGGCGATGACGTCACCCGCCCTGGCTCAGAGTGCACATGGGAGAGCAGCAGGACGGCGCTCAGACAGAGGGTGAGCGCGAGCATCATGGCGCCTGGCTGGGAAGAGGCCTGGGTGCATGAGCATGAAGATGGGGTTTGACTATCATCTGGAACGTAGACCGAACATTGCACCAAATACATACAAAGGGGTAAGTGGTCTAAATTATGAGAAAAATATGCAATTACTGCGCATTTGCAGAAGATAGAATTCAAGGAAAATTCTGATGTTTTATCACTGGGAGTCATACCAAGTGACAGGGTTAGTGACAGACTGATTAAGATATTATAAGTTGATCCAGTACTGAGAGAATCGCTGAAAGGGCAATGGCGACCACCTTCTTCACCGACTGCGATTAAACCGGCTGCAGCTGCAGTCCCCTGAAACTATTCCATCAATAATGGATCTATTTAAAATATTCAAAATCAATTCAATTTTCTATTATGCCAGTCCCTCAGCTTTACTCCCAATGATCGAAACCTAGAATAAGATGTCGATTAAAAAATCCCGTAGTTTTCCTTTGGTTCTCAAGCACTGGACACTGGAAGTGTAATCCAAGAGGAAGGCAGACTTTTTAAGACAGGCCAATGGTGACATCATCTGGACAGAGTGAGACAGGTAAGCAGCCGAGAACAGTGTGAGGAGGCTCGGATAAACAGTAGGGCTGGGCAATGTATCACTACAATATCAATATTGTGATATGAGACAAGATATCCGCTGGGATTTTGGTTAATTGTAACATGGTGATATAGTTAAATGGCATATATAAGGTGGCATTAAAGTAAATTAATGCAATTTTCTGAACTTCATAGAGTGTTCTAGCTGTTCTATTCGATGACTCTACCTGGCTTGGTCATAATATCCAGAACAATAGTCATTGGATCATGACAGTATTAGGTGTAGAACTGAGCTTTTAATACTATCTGACAAATACAGGATTTGAGGGTTTTTTTTCGTAGACCTCCATTAACATATCTCAGTTTCCAACGTTCATCAAAGTGTAAACGGATCAGCAGAAGCCAAAGCCTCACAGTTAGGCATACTTTCTCCCACATGTCAAAAGTAGACATATAATCAGTGTTATGGCTCTGCTTTAGGAGGCCTGGTGACGTTCAGCGTGGATAACGTTCCCCCCCAGGCTCCCCAACAGTATTTAAACTCCGCGAGACAGAGAGATGCGCAAGTTGTAACTGAAGGTGAACAAAGTGTCACCGGAAGGACACATTACACTGAACCACCGTGCAAAATAATTTAGAATTTCAGGAAGAATCACATTCATAATTAATTGTGAAAAACAAAAAAAAGTGTTATTTATGTTCTATTTTTGATAATTATTCAGGGGATCTCATAAAAGCAATTCTGCTGATTAACATCTAGACATATATATATATATATATATATATATATATATTTTTTTTTTAATATATATATCTTTATTTATATATATTTTATATATATATATTTTAACATATCTATTCATTGCCTCCTAAATCCAAGAAACATGAATCGAAAGGAACAACGTCTGAAAGTTGGTTTTCCTTTTTGTTCATTGACTACTAAAATAAGGGAAGCAAAGTGAAAAAAACAATGGGCCTGGGATCATAAATCAGAAAAGCAAGCCATAAAATGCAATACATAAAACATTTAGAATGAGATAAATAGATAAATAAAAGCCAAACTTAGTGTCATTGAACTTAATTAAATTGAAAATAAAACTGAATTGAAAATACAATACAATACAATACAATACAATATAATACAATATAATACAATGCAATACAGATAAATTAAATTAAATTAAACCCATGTAAAGAAGATAATGAAGGTAAGTTGGGACTCACCTAGCAGACAACAGAGGCTTGCAGTCCTGGACGGCTCTTGCTAAGAGAGAGTGAGTGAGCGGAGGAGTTTGCTTTCTAGACGTTCTCCTTAGTCAACCCTCCCCTCCTTTCTTTACCCCTCCCTCCCTCCCTCCCTCCCTTTCTCTCCCTTCATCCCTTTCCCTTCTTCCTGCTGCTTCTCTTTCCACACTCCCTCTCAACCTCTTTCTCTCGCCCTTTTAGTCAAATTTAAATGGGCAATCTGAAATAAATCATATTTTTATGGCTTATTAAACTAGCCATGGGGCTGTGTGGTGGGGGGGGGCAATCCTACCCACACTCTTTAGGAAGGCGGTTACATTGAATATTCAATTTACTCTTTTCTTTTTGCTTAGTCCTCTTTTTAAAATGCATCTTTCATGGAGGCATTGAGATTATTTCTTGGTTTCTGGGTCAGTACATGACACATTCCACTCAATCATTTATCACAGATGAAACCCCCAATAAACTATTGAATCCACAGCAACCAACGTGTTCTCACATCGAGGTATGTCACAACGTCACCGACATTGATGAGGACCAATGAAACTGAAACACGACGGATGAATGAAGAAGGAAGAATCACGTGCCAGCGCCCAGATTCCACATCATTCTAACGTGGGCGGACGTCCTCAAACGTGACGGCTCCGGGCTTCGGAATGGCTTCAAGACGTCAAGCACCCAAACCGAGTATCCCCAAAAAGAAGCCTCCTGAACCCGCAGGGGAGATATTTCCTTGTTGAGGTGACCACAAACCACCACCACCACCACCACCACCCACCACCCACCACCACCACCACTCTAAAATAGGCCCGACCTCCTCATCCTTCGCGGGGCTGCTATTGCTGAGGTTCTGGCTCCAGCCCCTTCTACGGTCCGTGGACCAGGGCAACACTTCGTATGGTCCTTTTTTTTGTTTTAGAATTTAAACCAAATTTTAATTCAAGTCTCTAAATAGAACCGGGTGCTTGCAAAGCGGCACAAGGTTGGACTTTCCTTTCAAGTGTGAAAGGTCATCGCTTTAATGGCCTTGAAGCTCTGACTTTAATGCCTTTTGGGACGAGTTTACGCCACACGTGTCCACTAAGGTCGCTGTACTTGTACTTGTTTGGATGCTGTTTGTTTATCTTAAAGTCATTTTGGCTGGGTTTTGACGAAATTAGCTACAGAGTTTATATATATATATATATATATAGAGAGATATATTTTGCTTACTGGGCTGTGTTGTGTTGATAAAGTGTATTTCGGTTTGAAAGCAAACCTCAGGGGCACCGTTTTAAGGCAGCGCGGTCTATTCCTAGACATGAAAAATTACAATCACAACAGGGGAGGTGGGAACAGAAAAAAAACATTACTGTGAAAACACAAACACCGCGCCGAGGTGTCACACGTTTACAGCTTTCCAACAGGTTGGAAATCTGTGGTGTACAGTAAATTGCCTATACGGGTAAAGTATTGAATGTTCATGTCTCAAATTATGATGCAACATTCAATGTATCAAAATAAATGCAAAATTTATCGACGTGAAATATAGTTCATTCAACGCATGTAAAACGTATATTCAAAATACAATAAAAAGATAAATGTTTATTTTTTCGTTGACAAAACAGTGGTGACATTGTCGTTCCCTGAATTTAATCCTGGAACAAGTATAATCGTGTAGTTGTCTTCAATAACTTTTGAGAACAACCTTGACCCGATTAGAAGCTATATCGTCTGTTATCTCCAAGCCATCAATATGGAGATTAGTTTTGACATGGGGTCTATAACCTACATTAAAACCAACTTAAAAAAAATCATAATCAAGCACGGAACTGTTCTCTCGGGATGGAGTCCATGAATCCTGGTTAATTGAAAGACTTTATATAAACAGGATCCTGCTAATTCTTTGTACTGGTGATTGAACATAGTTTCACGCTCATCCATTAATATGGAACAATGTCTATGGAAAAATAAATGTGTTTTTTTTACCTTGAAAGTCCTCCTAATTCTCCACTCTATTCAAACACATATTTCAAACATATGTATTTCTTAAAAATTGTCATCTCTGCTACGCACATGGTCTAATGCAATCTTTGAAGATGGGACTGAGAGGTTTGTGTGTAAGTGGTGTGGTTGGATGTAAGGGTGAGGGATGTCTTTGCAGCAGAGGTGGATCTATACAGTAGTGTTCTATGCTTGTACAGTATATCTCTATACATGGTTTTAATACCTGAGTTAACTTGTACTGTATGTCCCATTATACAACAGTTTGTTAGAGTCCAGTGGTTTGATATGACAGGAGGCCATTATACCGTGACATCACACTCCTTCTTGTGTGTTACTGTTTAAGTAGAGCCTCTCAAAGGCCTCACACAGCGCTTGGTTTACAATAATGCATTTCAGTTTTAATTCAAGTAAAGCATTACAGGTGCGCCGACGGTTGAAAGCCCACTCTGTGTGTGTGTGTGTGTTGCAAGGACATTCCGGGGGCCGGAGGGCTCGATTATCAGAGCGCGGCGCCCCTCTGCGGCGGAGCACTCTCCCTCTCTCTCCCTCCACCTCTCTAATTACGCCGACGGAGACGGCTCTGCCCATGCCCGCAATCTGCGGAGGCATGAAATAAATACATGCTCTCCAACAATAAACAAGTGCCTTTTCAAATCACAGCACCGCCTCACTCTCACCACTCACACCACCACCGCCCCCACCGCTTTCGTAAGCCTTTCCCCTCCGTAATGCTTTCACTTGCATTTATGTGCATGCATGTACAGTATGAGGCGGACATTCTTGTGCTGTATGTGCTATGAAAGGGCAGAGAGCAGGAAAGTCAGCGCATCATTGGCGTCTACCATAAAATAACACTTTATTAATCCCCAGGGGAGAAGTTGACAGAGAACTGTAAGTAAAGAAAAAAAGACAAGTAATTACAAATTAAATAAATATAGACACATAACCAAAGGTTAACAGGAAGTACAACTTGTACACTCCCTCTATCTCATGCTTGTATGAGCAGGTGGCATCAGTCTTTCTCAGCGTGGATACAGACATGGATGCCTTTCCCATACATTCTCAGATGCGCCAGTTGCATCTACCTCTCCCATCGGTTTGAGTGGTTTCACATCCTTTCAGCCAGCCACAGCACTGTTTCCCGCCAGTGATGACAGGGTTCCCAGATGCCCCACATGGGCCCCGCGGCTTTGATCGACCTCTTCAATGGGAACTAGTGTCTCAGCAGCGGGAATGACTTAAGGAAAAGTTACAGAGCCGGCTCTTTTAACATTTAATCCGTAAGCAAACTAGTCACTCAAAAGTTACTAGTACTTATATTTTAGTTATTAGTTGCTATTCCAAAAGTTACTAGAAACGTTTCTATTAGTGGAAATGTGAATGGTACTAGTACTTTTAAATTAAACAATGAACAAGCTGTTTTGTCAAGTAATTTCTCATAACAGATTAAAAAAAAAATACATTACTGGTAAAAAAAAAAAAAATTGTAACAGCAAGAAAAAGCACTCGTCACTATTGAAAGTACGAATACTCAATTAATAGTGACTCGTAAAATTTAAATAGATACTTGTTACAATGGAAATGAATAGATTCTAGTAACAATGGAAATAGATACTAGTAACGATGGAAAAATATACTAGTAAAAATGGGAATAGTAACTAGTAACAACGAAAATATGTACAAGTAACAATGGGAATAGATTCTAGAAACAATGGGAATAGATACTAGAAACAATGGGAATAGATACTAGTAACAATGAGAAAAGATACTACAGTAGAAACAATGTGAAAATAAACTAGTAACAATGGTAATAGATTCTAGTAACAATGGGAATACATACTAGTAACACTTGGAGAAGATACTAGAAACAACTGGAAAAGATACTAGTAACAAAGGGAAAAAATACTAGTGACAATGGAAATAGATAGTTGTAACAATGGAAATGGAAATAGATACTAGCAACAATGGGAATAGATACTAGTAACAATGGAAATGGAAATAGATACTAGCAACAATGGGAATAGATACTAGTAACAATGGAAATGGAAATAGATACTAGTAACAATGGATTTTTTTTTCCTCCACAGCATTTACTTTGCATACTTAATTATATCTAATATCACATTCTTTAGGACTTTTACTCAAGTAGTATTCTAATGAGTGACTTCCACTTTTACCAGAGTAGATTTTTAGTTTAGTTTTAGTTTTTTCCCCTACCACTGCTAATAAATAAGTAGTAGTACCCAATACATTTTGACTAGTAAAACCAGAATAGTGTTTAGTAACTGTTGGAATAACAGTAAGCATTTAGTAACTTAAATATAAGCACGAGTAATATTTAAAAGTGACCAGTTCGTATTATGGATCCAATGTTTCCACGGCTCCACGCATGAATGTACATAGACCGTCAACGCGTTGCGTCATATTAAGATGCAACGCTGCCACCTACTGGGAGACAGGGAACTGCAGGTTTTTTTCTTCGAGAATAGATACTAATAACAATGGTAATATATATACATATATATACTAGTAACAATCGGAGTAGATACTAGAAACAATGAAAATAGATACTAGTAAAAATGGGATTGGAAACTAGTAACAATGGACAACTCTGGAAAAGATACTAGAAACAATTGGAATAGATACCAATAAAAATGGGAATAGATACTAGTAACAATGAAAATATATACAAGTAACAATGGGAAAATGTACTAGAAACAATGGGAATAGATACTAGTAACAATGGGAAAAGATCCCAGTAACAATGGAAATAGATACTAGAAAAAAAGAAAAAAAATGTTCTCCACAGCATTTACTTTTGATACCTAAGTACTTCTCATATCACCTACTTTAGGACTTTTACTCAAGTGGTATTCTATTGAGAGACTTTCACTTTTACCGGAGAAGTTTTTTTAGTTAGATGTCTCGTTTTTTTTCCCCACCACTGTTAATAAATAAGTACAAGTACCCAATACATTTTGACTAGTAAAACTAGAATAGCTAATAATAGCTGTTGGAATCGCAACTAGTAAACTAAAATTAAAGCACTAGTCCTTTTTAAAAGTTCGTCTAATATAGTCAATGTTTCCACAGCTCGCCGTATGAATTAAATGGACCGTCAACGCGTTGGGCCACATTAAGATGCAACGCTGCTACTTATTGGGACACAGGGGAACTGCAGGTTTTTTTCTTCCTCGAGAAATCAGGCCTCAAACTGCAGAGTAAGCCTGTCCGAGATGATCCATGCAGATGTAGATTTGATGATCAAAACCACACTGGATCTTCAGAAACAGAACGGCTACGATTCCTCGCTTCCTTTCGCTCCGCCCGTCTATCAAACAACTGACCTTCTCCCAAACCTCAGCCCTAAAACCTTTACTTTACCAAAACTTTACTCACTGCTTATTTTACAGCGAGACAAGTTGCTAAAATAAATGCATTGGGATTATTGGGATCAAGTAGCGCTCACATTATCAGGGACAAAAGAGAAATGAGTCAAATAAATTTATTAAATACAAGGTCTCTTTGGTAGTGCAGTAATAACAGAGCACACAAGGTTTTTGGTAGACAAAGGAAAAATAATAAGTTGCGGTTCTTTAGTGGAACCAACAGGAGATATTTTCAATTAAAAGCACGTTCTGATATTTCAGCTCTTGCCACATGGCAAAAAATAAAACACATACTGGAAAGAAAAATGACAGAACATATTTAACATTAAATCAATGTTGCAAACACGCGTGGGATGAAATGGAAACATCTATCGTGTGTGCATTGTAAAAGCAAACCATGCCGCCAGCCACGTGGGACCGTTGATATTAATCAGCGTCCCTGCAACATTAGTGTTGGAACCTTTGCCCACGACAAGGCAGGAAGAGGAAAAACAGAACCTGCAGCATGTGACAGTGTTTTTACTACACAGTTGAGACAGAAAAAAAGCCATCCTCCTCTTTTAAATAGTTCCCACGCCCTCTGGTGGAAGGAAAAAAAAGTGGGGTATGCTTTAGGAAACAAAAAAAGATCTCTCTTGGAAAGCTACTGTGAAGGAATAAGAGAGGGAGAATTCATTCAAAGATAGATGAAGCTATATGGTAACTTGTTCGGTATAAATAGAAAAATAAATACGTCTGCCATGCCGTGCATAGTTGGAGATTTAACGTAGTGTGGAGTCAATTTTGTTTCATTTCTTTCTTAAAAAAAAAAAAAAAAAATGCTACAGTAGACTGGTAGGAGAGTACCAAAGCAAGAGTCTAGTGGTCTTTTTTTTTTTTTTCCCCTCTACATTTTTGTAAGCATCCTTTTCAGGCAAATGACCCTTTGGCAGAAGTAGCTTTAGTTAAATACTGAGGTTGAAAAACACTGGTTTTAAAATATACTTTAAACGCTTTGTTATTGGGTGGGACCGTGTTGCATTGATGCTTTTTCTTTGTTTTGCAGTTAATTAAAAAAATTTAATAAATTAAAAGCACTCGTGTGCCTCTCGAAACCTAAACGCCCACCACGTTGACGATGTCTTGCTAAAGTGAGGTCTCGCACTGCCTTGACATGCACATAAACCTTCATTTTTAATTCAATTAAAAGTAAGGATAATGCGAGAAAGACAAAACATTAATTTGAAGATTAGAACGATATTAGCGGCGGCTTGCCAGCCGGTGCAGTATCGCCGCCCCCAATCCACAGGATAGGGAGCAACAAGTCCGGTTTGACAGACCCTTTAAAAAAAAAAAAAGAGAAGAGAAGTAGAAAGAGAAGTAGGTCCAGGTCTAGGAAACAAATGCTCACCCCGCTGAACGAAAACTTCTTCATACCGCAGAGTTTCACCAACGTGTCAAGATGTGGAGTGTGTGGCGTGTGTATGTCAGTGGGTTTCACCTTCCAACCAGTCATGGAATATAATGGAATATAGTGAACGCACAGGTTCATTCATTCAATTAAAAAGCTTTTTTTTTTTTTTTTTATAAAATAAAGTTTTTCGTTCCCTCTTAAGCCCGTTGGCCCTTCACCACACAAGTTTTAGTACTATGTAGTCTGTGTTGGATGAATAAAAAAATGATAATAAAAAAAAGGTCTTGTCTCGCCTTGGGAGGAACTGAGATGTCAAGTTAAATGTGGTAAATCTGAAATGTCAGTCTGCCGGTCACTTGTTCTGGTGTAGTTGGCACGAGAGGAAAGACGGGGGTGGGGGGGTTCTGGCGTGGGGTTCAAACGAGAAGCCAAAAAGCAAAAACCCAAGACAAGCCGTGGTCTAGTCCCAGTCGAGGGCACCATTTTAAAAGTTAGTATCCGAAAGGTCCCACGGCGACTTGAACTAAATCACTGAAAAACTTCCTCTGTTGAATCCAATTGAGGTGATCCCAAACTGAAAAAAACAAAACAAAAAAAAAAAACGCCAAAAAGGGACCAGCGTCACTTCCTCTCTGGAGGAAAAAATGCCGACTACGTTTCTACAGTGAAGAGCATCCCCGGTGAGCATCACCCGAGAAAGTTTTTGGCCTAAAAAATAAAAAACACCCATTAGATCCTGAACTATTGTAAAACGGAAGGCGAGGCTTGGCGGACCCTTGTTTTCCATGAGGCTGTAAGGTCTGTGAGGTTTGATTCTACAGTCTGGTCCTCGTTGCTTCGGTTCCGCTCCCGTTTTTTTTTTTGTTTCTTTTTGGAAAATTGAGGAGCACCGGTACCAGTCCGTAAGAGCTCCTGGGGAACAGTCTGTTGGCGGCGGCAGAAAAGGAAACCACCGTCAAGGCTGCCAGGGCTTCAGATCCGAGCCTTTCTGGTCCGGGAAGTGCTTGTACCGGCACTTGTCCCCAAAATGGCAGCCAGTGGTTCTCCAGAAGTAACACTCGTCTCCGTTCACGGGGCCTCGCCGTCTTGATCTGAGCGGGGAAGAAAAGACAAATGCAAACTGAATGATTGATAGAGAGATATTATCAACAGACTATTTTCTGTAGATTATTTTGTCTGCATGTGAGACCACGCCCCGTACTCCTCCCATTCCTTCCACGTAAACGACAGAAAAGGTGAGCGACATCACAATCTTAAAAACGAAGGCTAATTCTAAATTACTGCCAAGGTGCCATTACACCTGTCCCCAGCCCTCAAAGACCCAGAACAGACTGAAATGTAAAAGTTAGGCGCGTCAGTGCCACCAACTTGAAAAGGTTAGTCAGGAGCGCTGCTAGTGAGAAGGAATCCAACTGAGATTTGGGTAAAAGTAAAGTATCGACCCCACCGGTCCTCACCCAGCTGCAACCGCCGCCTGCTGCTGCGTGGCCGATAGACTCGTCTTCAGTGGAATAGAAAGAACTTTTTGGGTGCGACGGTCCGGATACCGCACCACCAGGCGTGTGTTCTCAATACTATAACCCTGTAAAAAAATAATGAGGATAAGTTAAAGAAAATACATAACGTCATTACTCTGATGTGACCCATAGTGACAAGATATCCGTGGCTTTTCCTTTTCATGACAAAATACCAAGTCGAACAAATAAGTAATCATTCACTTTTTAGAGAAACTACTACTTTTTGGTCAAGTAGTCTTCCATGAGCAAGTGGCCACTCACATTCAGTTTCTCCATGGCGCGAGCCGCCATACTGGCATTCTTGAAATTAACAAAGGCACAAAATTTCTCATGAAGCACTCGGATACTGTCGATTTCCCCAAACCTGTGAAAGAGCAGATTTGAATGGACACGTCAAAGATCATTGAAGGAGGACACGACGACATTGAATAGTTAGCGATTTCATATGGAATTACTGGGTCGGCCCTAAGAAAACAGGTCGCTTGGAAGAGGATCGTACGTTTTAAAAAGCTCCCATAAGCATTTTTCTGTCAGTTCGGTGGTTACGTTCCCCACCCAGAGGGATGGGCAAGGACTCCTGATGAGAAGGGAACAAAAAGAGAATGGAAATTGTGCCAAACTTTTTTAAAGCAAATACGCAACATTCCACTACAGCCTACAGGGAGGTCAATACCTCTCAAGATGGATTTTATTGGTTACTTACCCCGGTAGCACCAATGAGGGTTCATGACTTCCAACTACAAAGACATTAAGAAAATTATATAAAGAATTTCAATAGTTAGAAACAAATACATAAATCCACAAGTTTGCTATGAGCTAATGAATGAATTCATTCTGGTGGATTTCTCCCAGACTAGTCAACTGCACTTTCCTAAATCACTGCCCTCTATTGATACAAAGTGGTAATGCATTAACTTAAAGGACAGGTGTGTACAATTCAGTGGCATCTAGCAGAACGGCCTTGGCAGAAATGGAATATAATATTCATAAGTATGTTTTAACTAGTTTATAATCTCATGAAAACAAGAATTGTTATGTTTTTGTTACACTTGAATGAGCTGTATTTATCTACATAGGGAGCGGATGCACTTCACGGAGGCTGCCGTGTTGCACCGCCATGTCCTTACAGTAGCCCAGAACGGACAAACCAAACACTGGCTCTTCCTCTCCATTTTAAATCTGTAATGCTACTAGATGGTCTATCTCGTCTTTGACTCTGCAAACGGATAATAAAATATGTATCACCAAATAAAGAAAGATATACAGAAAGAGGTGCGACCTCTGGGGGCCTCGGGGCAGGACGACAGAACAGCAGACACAGTAGAGAACTTCTCCAGAAGTAGAACACTTTGCATTTCCTCAAATCCCAGCTCCTGCCAGAAGTAACGACAGAATCAAGAACAGATAGAGTGGCTTAACTACCACATTAAAACCAAAATGCTGGACTGGGGGAAAAAAAATAGCCCTCCAATTTTTGGCCCAGACAGCCTGGCGAGTGGGGGGAGATTGATAGGGTGCTTCTTTGGCTTTGCTCAATAAGGAACTGAGTAAAAAAAAATATCCTCAATCTAAAATAAAAAAATAAAATAAAAAAAACACAGTTTATCTATTTGGAGAAATGGGGACGCACAGCAGAGCGCATTGCTGGCACGGCAATCAAGGGTGTGCTCATGGGATGGGCCCCTAGCAGCCACTGGGGGCCCATTGAACAGCGGCAGTTACGCCACTTATTTAGCTTTAATTAATTATAAATCGGCCCCCAAGGTGCATCGGCCCACCCGGAAAATGCCCGGCATGCCAGATTACCATCAGCTGGAGCACTTTGCAGTTGAAGAGGTCGTTGACGGCCTCTTCACAGTCCTTGTCCAACTTCAACACCTGCTCCATGGCTTTCTCCGCATCACTGTACCTCTACACACACACACACACACACACACACACACACACACACACACACACACACACACACACACACACACACACACACACACACACACACACACACACACACACACACACACACCTTGAAGATGTGCTAGAAATACATTTATGTATCATGCATACTTAAGTATTCGAGTTATACGAAGTAAATAAATATTAATATGTACAAATCATTAGACTATTATTTACCATAATTGTGCCATTAAATATGTACAGTAAAGTACAGTATGGTTTGTGACATGTGATGTCTAGGGATAACTAAACCAACAGGGATTAAGTATAACACAATACAAAAACATAATATCGTCCCGGTGTAGTTGGTGCATTGTAGTGCAAACAGACAGTAACAGAAAATAAACAGAGGAGAGTGGAGGAAGCACTGGTGCTCCTGCTGTATGATTAGCTGTCTGTGTAACATTGTTATTTCTCTGCTCTGTACGATTGGCTGTTCGTGTCACATGTTTGGAGTGACAAATTCATGGAGGTTTATGGAGGAAATCTAAATTATGTAATTTTAGTGAATAGTGACTTATTTCCTTGGATTCAATTTTAGATAGGTTACATTGCCATGAAATATGAAAAACATTGGCGTATTTCTGTGACTCATTACAATTTCACGGGTTCTATTTTTCCAACGCTTTCCTGGTACATGAACGCATCACTCATTCGCAGACTCTGGTGGACTTCTGACTTCGGAGTTTCTGTGGATCAATGTTTTTTCATGAATGCGACAAAATAAAGAGGACCAAAGAGATAAAATATCAATCAAAAAGATCCACAGACATCTACCAAGTAAGAAGGTACACACACACACACACACACACACACACACACACACACACACACACACACACACACACACACACTTTGTAATCTCTAACCACTATAGGGCGACACCGCACACTGTACAATGTGCGAATGGATGTTCTGAAATTACAACCTGCACATTTATAATACATAGCATGATGATATCACAAAGCATCTATCTCTAAAACTCATCTTGTTCTATTTGTTTTCGAATGTTGGCATGATGGTGACGCACGACCGTCCAGCTACTTTGGGTCAGATTTAGTGGGTACATGTGGATCCATTTAGATAAAACTTGAACAACAAGATGTTTGCGATGTCTTGGTTCTAATAACACGTCAACCGTGTTCGTAGGTTCTGCCGTTGTTCTGTTCCAGATAGTTTTAGCCCAAAACATTTAGAGGGAAATAAATCAAACAATAACAATAGGGGATCCACTAATAATAATAATAATAACTACAAGTATACAAAAGTATAGAAACTGCTAATAACGGATGGGTTGATCTAACTTATTAGTGTTTACAGAATATTGCACATATTGCATAGAATATTGTCCTTATAAATGTCTTATATTATATTTAAACCCTGTTCCCACCTTCATGCCCATGAGCGCACTGCCCCTGCGGAAGTGTCCTTTGGGCCAGTCCGGAGCCAGCTGGATGGACCGCTCCGCATCAGCCAGGGCAAGAGGGAACTGCTCCAGGCAGCTGTAGCAGTAGGAGCGATTCCCAAAGAACCTGGAAAGACAAAAAATAATAATAATAAATAAAGAAGAATTAATAACCATGCAGGGCCTGTTCCTGTGTGTTGTAACAATGACCACTGTACTGGACCAACCTGTAATCTTTGGGGTCACATTTGATGGCTTCTGTAAACATGCTGACCGCCTGCACGTACTGCCCCTCCTGCACCAGCTTGATCCCTTTTTCTGCACGACACAAACAGAAAAACGCTGTAGAATAGTTTGACCAGCAAAAAAGCCCTCAGGGCTCCAGTCAGCCCACAGGGTCCACAGACTTTTTTCCTTTTTTTTATTATTAATTATTATTGTCCATTATGGATATTGGTTGTTATACGAAAATATTAAAACAAAACCAATAGTTAATTTTTTTTATCCATTGGAGTTTATATGCACAATTAAAACACCTCACCTGTCAATGAAGCACTTCTCTTATTCATGTAGTCTGGCCCGTTAATCTGTTAGAAAAATAATTATTTACTCATTATCAGCTTGTAGCTCGTACCTAAAAACCTGCCGAATGTCCACTTATGGCTTGGGATGGCTGAACTACAGTCGCCAGTAGGGGGCAGGAGGGGGACTGTGTCTTGACCAAATTCAAATTTCCTGAAGAGAACTGTCCATACATACATTTTATGTTTTGGAATCGCTTACCAGTGGAAAATACGGGAAGTCATGTTTCAAAAAAAAACCTGAAATGCCTTGAAAACCATGTGTTATCTTGATTTGTCTTTTGTCCTTTTTAGCTGGTTTAACGGTTTCACTGTCCTTCGTTTTGTAACTTATTGTTTTGTTGTATGTTATTGTGTGTGTAATGTAATATTGTTAATTGTCAATTAAGAATGAAGACACTCCCCATCGGATTAGTAAGACATCAGCAATGTGTGACCAGGATTTACCTTTTAATGTATAGCTGAGCTTGAGCACACAAACTGTTTCCAATACCTTCCCTCGTCCAAAGTTCACTTCTCCCGACAGCGGCGTTCCAACCCGCTGGCCGCTGCCAACGGAGCTGTGATGATAGCAGCGCTGGCCCACTGCCAAGCCTTGGTGGAATTTCACCTCCAGACCGGGGGTGGAGGGGGGGGGGGAGATAGATCTATCATAACATATGGAATTAACCTCTCTGCGGGCCTCGTTCTCCTTGTTCTCTTTGGACTTGCGACTCGAGCCCCGGGGTTTGATGTGGCTGGCAGCGTTGGCGAAGAAGGCGCTACTCACGTCCCACTCGGGCTCCTGGGAATATTATACACAAGGAATATTAAAGATTATTGTAATAATTATTATTATTACATTAACCTCATTGAGAATTTGTAAGAGTATGAATAATAATAAGTAATATTGCAAGGTAAAATTCTTACTAAATCATGTTTTTTCCCCCCATCATCTAGTCAGATTTGAGGTCTGCTTCCAAATCAGAGCCAGATTCTTGGGCCATTATTCACATACAAATTCAGGCTCGCAAATAAAATGCTCTCTCTCTCGTGTGCGTAACAGAAACCAGACAACATTCTGCATGTATGTCACGGATGGAATATAATGAAAACAAGAAGGGCCAGTGCCACTTGTTCCCTCCTGTTTTCTTCTTTCCAATTAAGGCTGTTCTTGCACATCTTTTTTTCCTTTTGCTGGTTTAAGTACATTCCTCAACTCCCAATTTGTAATGGTGTGGCGAAGGGATGGTGTGGTTTGAGCAGCCACACCTGACCTGAGTCTAAGTAATTGGGGGTCCAAGATCAGACTGGCTGCATACCTGTTGCTCAGTCTAACAAGCAACAGGTAAAACCCCCAATCCCACACACTCAGGAGAGGAGCCCTTGTCATGACACCTGTCTATCTGCTCCTGGGCTCCAACTAACCCACTCTCAAATAAACTGGTGTGCCTCAACCCCCGCTGTTTGTGTATGTGTGCCGGAGGTCTGTGAACAAGCCACTTGGGTGGCGTGTGGAAGACAAAACTGCCACAATCGGTTTCATATCTATTCATTGTTTCTATACTTGTTTTATCTTTTTATCCTATAAGCAATAAACTAAACACTATCAGATAATTGATCACACCTTTCCTGTTGTAACGTGGCGTTATCTGACCCTATTGCCTACACATACATAATAAAACATGGTAAAATATGACATTGGTAGCTGCAATTGAAAGATGTACAGGCGGTTCCATTGAATCTGAGTCACATGAGCTTTTACTAATATATTGATTAAAAAAAAAAGGGCTCCAGTAAATGTTTTATTTGATAAATGTATAATCAGTGAATGTGCCACCAAATCCTAATATGAAGGCAATATTACATGACATAAATCATGTAATATTCTATGTTGGCACAGTATTTTTTGTCTTGTACTTTTATACGACTTTTATGTTTTAAACTCGTCTCACACAGCTCCTTTGGGGTGGTGGTTATGCCTACCTTGTTCAAATGTTATATCTGACATATATTATGGCATTAATACACTTCAGAGGACTGATGCATCGTGTTTAGGTGAGATGGCATTGGCATTCCTAACGAGACTGTTTAACAAAAATGACCAGAGCAGGGACCTCCCTCTCTGTCTTTAAGAAGCACTTGAAGACCCAGCTCTTCAGTGAGTACCTCCTGTCCTAACCTACAATTACTTAGCACTACCTAGCAGTATTTATTGTTACACTAATGTTGTTGTTACACTAATCTCTGTCGCAATGTAGCTTGAATGTTATTCTCCCTTGTAAGTCGCTTTGGATAAAAGCGTCTTCTAAATGACTAAATGTAAATGTAACATCATCCTGGAAAGGGAGAGGATGCCGGAGGAGTGGAGAAGAAGTGTACTGGTACCCATCTTCAAGAACAAGGGAGACGTACAGAGCTGTAGTAACTACAGGGGAATAAAGTTGATCAGCCACAGCATGAAGCTGATGGGAAATGATGGGAAAGGGTAGTGGAGGCTAGGTTAAGAGGAGAGGTGGGGATCAGCGAGCAGCAGTATGGTTTCATGCCAGGAAAGAGTACTACAGATGCAACGTTTGCTATAAGAATGCTGATGGAAAAGTACAGGGAAGGCTAGAGGGAGTTGCACTGCATCTTTGTGGATTTAGAGAAAGCATATGATAGGGTGCCGAGAGAGGAAGTGTAGTATTGCATGAGGAAGTCGGGGGTGCAGAGAAGTACATAAGAGTGGTACAGGATATGTATGAGGTCAGTCAGACAGTAGTAGACGTGTCGTGACAGTAGTAGTGCAGTAGGCGTGAGGAAGGCATTCAAAGTGGAGGTGGGATTGCATCAAGGATCAGCTCTGAGCCCTTTCTTGTTTGCAATGGTGATGGACAGGTTAAAAGAGGAAATCAGGCACGAGTCTCCGTGGACTATGATGTTCGCAGATGACATTGTGATCTGTAGCGAGAGTAGGGAGCAGCTTGAGGAGAGCCTGGAGAAGTGGAGGCGTGCATTAGAGAGAAGAGGAATGAAAGTCAGCAGGAGTAAGACAAAATACATGTGCCTGAATGGAAGGGAGAGCGGCGAAAAGCTGAGAATGCAAGGAGTGGAGGTGGAGAAGGCGGATGAGTTAAAGTACTTGGGGTCGACCATCCAAAGCAGCGGAGAGTGCGGGAGAGGTGAAGAAGAGAGTACAGGCAGGGTGGAGTGGGTGGAGAAGAGTGTCCAGAGTGATCTGTGACTGAAGGGTTCCAGCAAGAGTGAAGGGCAAGGTCTACAGGACATTAATGAGACCAGCTATGTTGTACGGTTTAGAGGCGGTGGCACTGACAAAAAGGCAGGTGGCTGAAACAAGGTGGCAGAGTTGAGGATGTTGAGATTTTCATTGGGAGTGACAAGGATGGACAGGATTAAGAATGAGTACATTAGAGGGACAGCTCAGGTTGGACAGTTTGGTGGAAAACTGAGAGAGGCGGGATTGAGATGGTTTGGAAATGTCTGGAGGAGAGATGAGCGTTACATTGGGATAAGGATGCAGAGGATGGGGCTGCCAAGCAAGAGGAAAAGAGGACGGCCAAAGAGAAGGTTTATGGATGTGGTGAGGGAGGACATGCAGGCGGTTGGTGTTAGGGAGGAAGATGCCCAGAACAGAAGGTATTGGAGGCAGGTGATCTGCTGTGGCGACCCCTAACGGGAGCAGCCGAAAGGAGAAGAGGACTGATGCATTAATAAAAAAAAAATTATACTCCAATCATTTCCACTGTGTGTGTTGTTTATGAATTACTATGTCGTTAGAGCTGTGTCATTGAAAGGGTTAGGACAGCTTCCTGCTACCTCGTCGCTGGGTCTCGTTTGGGGCTTCTGGGGTCCTCTGGTTGCTAAAGGAGCGGCGGCCGGGTCAGGAGGACACTGTGGGGCAAAAACCGGTTTGTCTGCCTCCTTCTCCTCTTCAACTTCCCCCACTTCCTCTTCTTCTTCTCCACATAAGACATCTGCTTCCGACTCGCTCTCTTCCAACTCTGACTCGACACTATCCTCATCTTCATCCTCCTCCTAATATGCGGGACGTTTGAGAAACTGATTTAGTTATTTGCAGGTTTCAACAAGTTAAATTTAATACTTTAAGACATTTTAAGACCATTCAACATTATGAATGCAATTTAAGACCTATTTCACGTCCTCTTAGGATCTGGACGATTCACACACGTCACCCAAATTGATGTGAAAAAAGCGACATTTGCAGAAAAGCAAGTTGTTTACATTTCTAAACTTCCTCATCCAATCAATTCACATACGGATACAGTACGTAATGGGTTAGGGTTAATAAGTCATGTCCAATGTAGATGGGATCGTTTGGAAAGTCTGTCGGCAACGGACATACAATCTGAATGGTTTGGATTTTTTTTTTTTTTTCCTGGCTCTCAGAGACCAGCGATTTGCTTCCCGTCTCCCCGCCCCTGAGGATGGACTCTGTTCCTTCCGCTGACCTGTCCCCGGACGCAATAACTCTAAACCCAATGTTTTAAATCAGTGTGATCAATTTCAACCTGTCCTACACTCTCTGCCTCCGGAGAAGGAACGTTCTCCACCCGTTCTCTCGCTCCCTGCTCGTTCCCTCTTCAGCTCCGCCCTCCAGTGAAGCCGGCAGGCAGACGAAGCTCTTGTGCACGATGTCAGCGCACTGCACCCCCTAACTGTCGAAGACACGTCTAGTGTCTGAGAGGCACTTTTAAGAAAATAAAATTAGAGAATATAAACTGGACATGTTTCAGTTTCTGCTACGGTTCGGATTCGCAATTTGATAAATTTATGCACAAAATATATATTTTTAAAAACCCACTGTTTGGGCTTTATTTGGATTCGGCTCCACCCCTATTTTTAAAAACCCACTATTTGGGCTTTATTTGGATTCGGCCACACACACACACACACACACACACACACACACACACACACACACACACACACACACACACACACACACACACACACACACACACACACACACACACACACACACACACACGGAACATCGACACCGGCTTCTTTCCCCACATGACGCCAATACAGATCATTGGCAGTAGAATTAAGGCTTTCAGTGCAAGTGAGAAAGGGGCTTTATATTGGAGGCCATGGGTCTGTCTGTTTGATCTTGTGTAATAGTTGCTGAGGGTAAAAGATAAAGGCTTGAGATGCCAGGAGTAGGTAATTATCCCAACATAATCCCACAGAGAGCAAAAACTGAGGAATGCACTGCAAATTAAAGGGTTACTCCAGGTTCTGATTTTTTATAAACTGGATGCGTTGCTCCTGTAGGGTTGCCAGTTCAGCCAGCTAAGTTTTGTAGACTGTAATGCTCTCGTGTGAGGCGTTGCAGTTCATACCTGGCAACCTCTAAATCACTTGAAGCTGCGCCGCAACAGAGCTGATAGTTGCATTTATAATAATGATGATCTTTGCAGACCGTTGCTATCACAGTACTGGATCGATAAAAAGAAGATTGAGAAAAAGTGAATTTCCTAAAAAACTGGAGCATCCCTTTAACAAAATGCTGTAGTTATTACCTGTTCAGGATTCTCACTCGGCTTAATCTGCTCCTGCTTCTTACGCTCCCGCCGGCGCTGGGAAATACAGACAGCACTTGGCACACGAGAAAACTCATGGCTTCACCAGTCAGGCATCATATAAAAATCGACCTTTTGGATGCCTAAATTTAGGATGAAATGGCTGTGTTCTCACCTTCCTCTTGGCTCGGCGTCGCTCCGCTCGTCTGCGTACCTTCTCCTCCTCGCTCAGACCCTCCTCTCCGTTCTGAGCGTCCTACACACACACGCACTCGCCATCAGCTGCATATCATCTCTGTCTTTCAGAACCAAGAGTGAACTTTCAGTCCGATACGACACGTTTACCTGCAAAAGACTGGAATCACTAGTGTGGTCAGAGGTCACGGCACCAAAATTCATCCGCTCCTCCACCTGCTGGACATGGGGGCCTGTAGGAACCACAAAGAATACACAATTAAAATGAATATAAGCATTCACTTACGAGGAATCTAAATCTGTTCATACAGCCAAGTCAATTTTCTATAAATAAGGAACTTATCATAGTGAGGATTGGTGCAGTTCTGCACGGACAATACTTTAAATACATAATAAACATAATAACAAAATAGCAAAATATAACAAACAGCCAACAAAAAAGAGGAGAAATAGACAAATATACAGAACATAAAAGTTAAATTCTATGCACAGGACAAATTATAGATATCAGTTATTACAATGTTAAAATCCAATCAACGCATTATTAAACTCTTGCCCACAACATTCCAAAATTTAGATATGAATCAGTTACAACAACACAACAGTTTACAGATGCAGCCAACCAGGCATGCACGCATTGTGCACTTCGCCCTAGATTCAGCTGAAAATAAATAAAAACCAAAATTGCTTATAAGAAACAGAACAGAGAGTCTTGTCTGCTTTCGCAACTCAAATTGACTTTGAACCAAAGAGATGTTTCCACGGCGATCCTAAGAGGAACAGACACCACCACCCCATAAAAATAAAAAATTAAATATCACAATTTCAGCCAGTTTAACACTGGTGATGAAGAGTCTAAAAAGTGCAGTTAAAGAAGAGACAAAGGGGAAATGAGTTAAGAGCTGACGAATCTAAACTGAAAGTAACATTTCAATTGGGAAATTTAAACCACTGTGACTGTAGGTAAGCAATAGTCAGTAATGGTATCTGGGTCACAAATAAATTATATTCAAGGATATAAAATCGTACATTTGCAAAACTACGAACTTAAAGCTAATCACACACACACACACACACACACACACACACACACACACACACACACACACACACACACACACACACACACACACACACACACACACACACACACACACACACACACACACTTTTCCGTTGTAGGAGCCGAATCAGAAAAGCCGAACAAAACAAAATGCACACAATGAACAGAAAGCTGCTCGGGTTAGACGCTCTGTGCCATCTCTTTGCTCTAAACAGGGATATGTACACTGCTGAGCTTTCCACTGCCGTAGGCCCGACATGAAGCCTGACTCCCAGGCATGGTCGGTTCAGGAAAGAGATGGGGCTTTTTTTTTTTTGGTTTCCCCAAAAACAACTGAATATGGACAGAGAAAACTACAATTGCTGTGGATGGGAGAGGTTCTGGACTGTACTGTGCTGTGCTTAGCTGAAGTCAGTTGGGGTCGGGGATGGGGAGCTGGTTGGACCCAGATCCAGAACCGTGGAGTTGATTAAGTCTCACTGGTGGCAGTGGAGACAAAAAGGGGGAACCTGGCAGGAACCACCATGGTGTCAAGTTTCTGGATTTGTTCAGCAGAGATCTCCTGATAAATGAGACATTTGGCCGTGACTCATGCGAGGAGGCAAAGACCAAGTGATCACCGCTCTCCTCCGGCCCTGCCCCACTATCTCTCCCAACATTTTGCAACATCTGAAACCTCCTGGAGGACAACGGTCAGCCTCATTCAAACCTTGAAGAAAAAAAAAAAGGGGGATCTGTCATTTTGTATCCTGGTAGAGAACATATCTGACCATTCACAGACAGTGGGAGGAATGCCAGCTGTCCCAAGTCTGGCTCACTGTTCAAATGCCAATACACAAGTGCTCCTAATGCAGGGATCAATCCCAACGCGCTGATTTTAGGTTGTTTTTTTCCCTCCACGATGATGGAATGTGCTTTTAAGAGATCGATCAATTATCCCAGATTGGTGGGTCTCAGGAATAAAGAGTTCCTCTGTCCCCCCTGAAAGCAGACTGAATCTGCGAGGAGCTGAAAAGTGACCTCTTATCACAGGAATGTAAAATACAGCAGCAATTACAAATGTGACTTTAACGAGACCGGTGACTCAGATGAGCGACTCTGCACATCACGCTCCTCCAAAAGGAATCTATCAATCAAGTATTTGTACTTACTTAAGTATATTCAGTTTCAGAGACTTGACTTTTACTTCACTACATTTCAAAACAAATATCTGTACTTTTGCCCTAATGTAAGTCACTCATAGACAAATAGATCACATGAGTTTCGGTATAGAAATGACATCATGAACCGCATATTTGAAGTTTGTGATTCACAAAGATCCCTCATCAATGATTCATCAGGTCCATTTCCTTGTGACTGAATATGACACCGTGTGTACTATTTGTTGTAAAGTGTGATCAGGATCTGCATGAGCACTGATCAGCAGGAGAAAAAAAAATGGGCATAAGTAGGCATACTAAATTGTTATCATCATTATCATCATTTTTATTATACGTGCCACCACTCTTAAATGGGCACTTTCTTTTTAGGTCAGATATTGCATGAGGTCAATTATTAGTATCATTATCCCAAATTTATTTGCTCTGATTTTTAATATTATTATTAATCTTCTTGGGATTTTTCAGGATAAAAGTATCTGAAACATGGAAACCGCAGGACACACATGGTTGAGGTCTCGTTGGAACCGGGATGTTGCAGACATCTTGTGGTTCAAGTTTGTACATTTGAAGCAGGAATTAGTGAAAAACCTGTTGCAAATTTACCAAAAGTTGAAGAACATTGGCGCACCTTCACTAGTTTGAGGAGCGGGGAGTTAGGTGATCTGTCATCATCTGATGTTATGTATGGTTCTCTGGGTGCTCGTTCACATTTGGAGAGTTGCGCTGTGGATTAGGGCTTCAGATGTTTCTCTATAATTCCATTCAAATTGGTATGCTTTATTTATATGCTTTATACATATTTAATATTCAAATATATTCAAACGTTTAATACTCTAATTTAGAACTGGTGGAGGGCGTTACGCAAGGTTCCACACCTCCGATCAGAGCAATCTTTTTTCAAAAACAAATCAAATAGAAACTCTAGATGTATTTAATTAACACAGATTCATGCTGCTCGCTCCTGAACAATCCCATCCTGATCACACAAGTCCGCGAGCCGGTGGTTGGGAATCTCTGCTCTAGAGGAAATTCCGTCGGTGTTGGTCCGGTTTATTTCCGACTTTCATTGCCAACATCAGTGGAATTACTGGACATTATGGTCAAAGGTGAGCTCTCCCTGGTACACGCGGTGAAACGCCGGAGGAGAGGTTAACGTGCCGGTGCAAACGTCACACCTTCACTTCTCTAATGCATTCCCTGTGCAACCAACTGGATGACCCAATGTAGAACTTTATTGTTCCTCACAGACGCCGTGTATTGCTGGCTGTAGCAATATGTATTATCCTTCGGGCAAAAAGGAACGGTGCTGATCTCACCGACGGTACTGGAACGCATCACCGGGTCAGGTCGACCTGCAACCTCCCAGAAGCATAAACACAAAGTAAGAACATTCACTTCTTTGGTCCTTAATAATAAAAATATATACACTTAAAAAACACTTAAAAGTGGAATTAAGCCGAGGTATCAGGCACCTTTATAAGTTAAGGTATTATCATACCAAAACCAAAAGTGACACCACAGAAACTACATAGTAAAGATAGACGTTCCCCTTTCCACCAAGCTAGTAACTTCAGGCAAAGACACAAAAAAAACCCACAAAACTATATTTCAACATTTTTTTGTAGGCACTTTCCAATCATGAACCAAATCTTCTCTACGGAAAGCGAAACCCAACCCGGTGTTAAGACAATTAAGAAAATGTGTGATTTGCGCATCAAGTTTTACGACGCGGAACAAACCGTGAACTCCAGGGACAAGGCTTTTTTTTTTTTTCCCAAACCACGGTCTCTAACACGCAACACACACCACTTTTACACGTTGAAATCAAAAGGTTTGACGTTGTCTGTTCCGGGATACACACAACTTTCTCTGGACTAGTGTGAAACTTTCTTTTTTTTTGCTTTCTTTTTTTTGCTTTTTTTTAAGGCTAAAGTTTTGAAAAAGTGCGGAGATTTTCTCACCGCTCCCGAGTCCCAGCAGCCTGCAGATATCTCTGGTGAGCTTCATGAGCGCAACCATCCGGCATTATTGTGTGAAAATATCCCAAATCAAAAGGCGAACAGTCGAATTAAGGCACGTTTGTTACTACTACATCTGTGCGATCCGCGGTGATCTGGGTGGCTCAGTCCGCTTCCTGCAGCGTCCGCCGTCCGTCGCCGGTTCCACCCTCATCCGCGTCTTAAAGGCACAGTCCGACCGGCGCCCGGCCGTCCGGCGTGGACACGCATTAAAGTGGTGTTCCGTAATGTTATTTAAGAAAAAAATAATCACATTTTTGTTAGTTGTTTATATCTGCTGGCAGTTGTTTGTTTTGTGTTTTTTTTGGAAAAAGCCATTCGTGTATATGCTTAATCCATCGTGTGTGGCGGACCCCGCAACTCAAAGGGCAGTGAGGCACTGTGGATTTGATAAAGCGGCACAGCAAGCGGTCGTCATTAAAACGGGCCAAATGGATGAACGTTCACGAAAAAAAAACAACAAAGTACAGCACCCTCGGATGGAAAAATACCACCGCTACCTCGGGTGACCAAGAGGGAAAAAAAAAAGACAAAACAAATCAATGGGTCAGAAGAAAACAACATATAAAAAGGAAGCCCCTCTGAAAGAAGATAAACAAGACGTTGGAAAAATAACCTACTAAAGCCTGAGCTTTACTGTGCTCCTCAAATTCTTAAGTCTTAACTTTCCATGCTTTCTTACATCTGAGGCCTGTTTCAGTTCAACAATGTCCATGGTTGTACGGTTCCTATTATGCTTTTGTTTACAAAAAACATAACCGTAAATCATATTTAAAAAAAAAACAAACACTAAACTCATGGGCTGTACCAATATTTGGGTGTTCTCTACCCTTCTCAAAAATACCAAAACAGCACACAACGCAAAGAACACAAGACTGTCAGTATGCAAGACATTTTAAAGGTGTTTAATCATTTAAAAAGTATAAAAACTAGTTGATTTCTGTTGTTTCCATCACAAAGTTTTTGTTTAATTCAATTGAGGGTCACAAGTATGTCATAGAAACATTTAACTAGCATCTGCAATCATTCAAGACAAGCGTCCAGTCTCAAAAACATGATTTCCATAGCCATTCCTAAAGGGGTACTGCAGCTTTGGGCAGAAATTCACTTTTTCCTCCATCTCTCACTGATCCAGATGAGAAGGCGAGCAATAGCTCATCACATTGGATTTGTATCCCTCGTCACGAAGCTTTTAATATCGCTTCCGTGAAACAATGCCTGCCTTTTTTAAGTGCGGTACTTGGAAAAGTATTTTTTTTTTTTTTTTTTTTTTTAAATCACATCCACCACTTTCTTGATGAAAACAATGTACTGGAGCCAACCGCAAGACAGTAACTGCTCTCACCAAAATAGTCATTGATTTAAGACTCATTGCCAAACAAGGTTTCAATTCCAGTTAAAGCATTTTGAGTTGCATGTGTATGAAAAGTGCTATAAAAATAAAAAGGTCATTATTATGAATAATTAAATTATATTCACATTTATGGTGCAGGTTATGATCAATCGATCACGGTTGTCATTAAACCAGCATACTTCAAGCATAAACAGGATGAAAGAATTTCCTTCCCAGTACATCTTTAGTAATGTGATTGGTAGAGATGGTGTTTTAAACCCTAAATCTCGGGTGGAAGCTGCTAAAAAAATAAAATAAAATAAAAAGCTTTCAGTTCAGCCATGGTTTCTCACCATCACTGTGCTCAAGTTATGACCAATTAAAAACATTTTCAAATCTTCAGGATGATGCTGAAGGAGCGTGCGATGCTGTCCTCCATTTTAGTTGCGCTTCAGGTCGGCCATGACAGTGAGCGCAGCATTCCAGCCGTTGGAGCCCATCACGCCCCCACCTGAGACACCGTTTAACAGACCATCAGTCTCAATTCAACGTTAAATCACTGATAGGAATTAGGAATACACTGATAACAATTTAGAACTTTCTAAGAGATACTGACCGCTAACATCACCTAAGCTTAAGCCCAAGTATCAACCAATACCAGGGCCCAATTTAGAAATATTAATTTCAGTTTTGTCAATAGTGTAGACTGGTAACTTTGGGCTGAGAAGAACATTACGATTTTGCATTTAATTTTTTTTTTTCCACCATTGGAGACATCTTACTTCTATTGACAAAAGTCAGGCAAACAATAGCTGGCATGTTTTGAAATGTGTTTTGGATTCAGATTTTGGCATTTAGCCCCTGGTAGGGTCTCCCAAGGCAGAGTGGTCCCAGGGGAGGGACCAGACAAAGAGCGATTTAAAAGACCCCAATGAAAAAACACCAAAGGCAAAATAGTACCTCGCCCGGAATAGGGAAACCTGGAGCCAGACCTGGGAGGGGAGCTCACCGGAGAGTGTTTGGTGGCCAGGCCTTAACCCATGGGGCTCGGCCAGACATAGCCCAAAGAAATTACATAAAGCCGGCACCCTGTGGGCCCACCACCTGAAGGAATAGGCATTGGGGTCGGGTGCAATGCCAGTCAGAAAAAGGCGGGGGCCTGGGCCTGCTGATCCTCTGCATCGCAGACTTGTTCTAGGGACGTGGAATGTCACCTCTCTGGCGGGGAAGGAGCCGGAGCTGGTGCGGGAGGTGGAGCGGAACCAACTAGATATAGTTGGGCTCACCTCTACGCACAGCACTGGCTCTGGAACCAAACTCTTGGAGAGGGGCTGGACTCTCTCCTTTTCCAGAGTTGCCCACGGTGAGAGGCGCCGGGTGGGTGTGGGGATACTCACAAGCCCCCGGCCTAGTGCCGCTGTGTTGGTGTTCTCCCGAGTGAACGAGAGGGTCGCCTCTATGTGACTAAAAGTTGCTAAGGGGAAAGCTCTGACTGTTGTGTGTGCTTTTGCACCAAACACCAGTTCAGAGTATTTGGCCTTCTTGGAGTCTCTGGGTGGCATCCTGGAAGGGGCTCCGCCTAGGGACTCTATAGTTCTACTGGGAGACTTCAACACTCATGTGGGCAATGATGGAGAACCCTGGAACGAGGTGATTGGGAAGAACGGCCTGCATGATCTGAATCCGAGTGGTGCTTTGTTATTGGACTTCTGTGCTAGTCATAGATTGGCCATAACGAACATCATGTTCGAGCATAGGGTGGCTCATAAGTGTACGTGATACCAGACCAACTTAGGTCAAAGATCGATGATCGACTTTGTAGTCGTGTCATCAGATTTGCAGCCGTATGTCTTGGACACTCAGGTGAAGAGAGGAGCAGAGTTGTCAACTGACCACCACCTGGTGGTGAGTTGGATCAGATGGCGGGGGAGGCTGCCAGACAGACCTGGTAAACCCAAACGTGTAGTGAGGGTGAACTGGGATGCCTGGTGGATGGCCCTGTCCGCAAGGTCTTCAACTCCCACCTCCGGAAGAATTTTTCGCGCATCCCGGGGGAGGTTGGGGACATGGAATCCAAGAGGGTCATGTTCAAAACCTCCATTGCAGAGGCGGTTGCTAGGAGCTGTGGTCGGAAGGCAGTCCGTGCCTGTCGTGGCGATAACTTAAGATCCCACTGGTTGACACCAGCGGTGAAGGAAGCCGTCAAGCTGAAGAAGGAGGCCTTTCGGGCTTGGCTGGCCCAGGGGTCTCCCGAGGCAGCAGACAGTTACCGGCAGGTTAGAAAGGCTGCAGCTTCGGCGGTCACTGAAGCAAAAACCCGGGTATGGGAGGTGTTCGGGGAGGCTGTGGAGAAGGACTTTCGGTTGGACTCAAGGAAGTTCTGGCAGAAGTTTGGCGACTCAGAATGGGAAAGCAGGGCTTGGCTCAGGCTCTGTTCAGCCGGGGAGGAGAACTGCTGACCCGGACTGGGTATATTGTCGGGCGACGGAAACAGCACTTTGAAGAACTCCTGAACCTGACCAATACGTCCAGGGGAAGATGTCCTTAACGTCAGGGGAAGATGCAGAGTCTGAAGACTCGGGGGAAGTCTCGTCCATATGGCTGGCAGAGGTCTCTGAGGCAGTGAAAAAGCTCCTTGGGGGCAAGGCCCTGAAGGCTCTGGACATTGTTGGGCTGTCTTGGTTGACACGCCTCTTCAGTGTCGCGTGGATGTCAGGTACAGTACCTGTGGAGGTGCAGATCGGGGTGGTGGTTCCAATTTAAAAAAAAAAAAAAAAAAAAAAAGGGGACTGGAGGGTGTGCTCCAATTATAGGAGTATCACACTACTCAGCCTCCCAGGAAAAGTTTACTCCAGGGTGCTGAAAAGGAGGCTCCGGCCGATTGTTGGACCTCAGATTCAGGAGGAGCAATGCGGATTCCGTCCTGGACGTGGAACAGTGGACCAGCTCTTTACCCTTGCTGGGTTGGCGGGGGGGGTCGTTGTAGTTTGTCCATCCAGTCTACATGTGTTTTGTGGACCTGGAGAAGGCTTTTGACCGTGTCCCTTGAGGGATCCTGTGTGGGGTACTGAGGGAGTATGGGGTACCGGGGCCGTTGGTATAAGCCATCCGGTCCTTCTACAACCAAAGTGAGAGCTGTGTTCGTATTCTCGGCACAAAGTCAAACACATTCTCAGTGGGTGTTTGACCTTGCCAAGGTTGCCCCTTGTCCCCGATTCTGTTTGTGATATTCATGGACAGGATCTCAAGGCGCAGCCGAGGTGAGGAGAGTGTCTGGTTTGGGAACCTCAGAATTGCATCTCTGCTTTTTGCAGATGATGTGGTTTTGTTGGCTTCATCAGACCGTGACCTCCAACACGCACTTGGGCCGTTTGCAGCCGAGTGTGCAGTCGGGATGAGAGTCAGCACCTCCAAGTCTGAGGCCATGGTTCTCTGCCGGAAAACGGTGGATTGCTCCCTCCAGGTTGGGAGCGAGTTGCTGCCCCAAGTGAAGGAGTTCAAGTATCTTGGGATCTTGTTCACGAGTGGGGGGAAAATGGAGCGTGAGATGGACAGGAGGATCGGTGCGGCGTCAGTGATGCGGGCGTTGTACCGGACCGTTGTGGTGAAGAGGGAGCTGAGCCAGAAGGCAAAGCTCTCAATTCACCAGTCCATCTACATCCCAACCCTCACCTATGGTCATGAGCTCTGGGTAGTGACTGAAAGACATGATCGCGAATACAAGCAGCCAAAATGAGTTTCCTCCGTAGGGTGGCTGGGCTCAGCCTTAGAGACAGGGTGAGGAGCTCGGACATCTGGAGGGAGCTTGGTGTAGAGCCGCTTCGCGTCGAAATGAGCCAGTTGAGGTGGTTCGGGGATCTTATCAGGATGCCTTCTGGGGGCCTTCCTTTGGAGGTTCTAGGGGCACGTCCAACTGATAGGAGACCACGGTGTAGACCCAGAACATGCTGGAGGGATTACATATCCCAGCTGGCCTGGGAACGCCTCGGGGTCCCCCAGGAGGAACTGGAAAACGTTGCAGGGGAGAAGGGGGCCTGGAGATCCTTGCTCAGCCTGCTGCCACCGTGACCCGGCCCCGGATAAGCGGAAGAAAATGGATGGATGGATGGATTTTGGCATTTAAGATATGTTTACATATCAATAACATATTTTAGCCGGGCATCAGACCAATAACTGATACCAGTATTGGTGCATTCCTACTCAGTGACTTAATTTGGCGATAATCAGTGATGCAGGTGACAGAAGGGGCAGAGTGCCACATTTTAAACCAAACAAACAGGTGTCCTCCCCTGAAGCATGAAAGACAAACCTGGATGAGAGCCACTGCCACACAGATAAAGCCCTTTAATCGGTGAGCGATAGTCTGAGAGAGAGGGCAAGGGGCGTGCCAGGTAGAGTTGGTCCAATGACATTGATCCATGGAAGATATTCTGAAGCGATAGAGAGAGACAATACATATAGAGTAAGTGGTTAAAAAAAATCTTCCTATTTTATTGCAATAGTCCAATCAACGTCTTGGTCAGGTATAGGCAATATGGTGGATGGTAGTTTAAATATGTGCAAAGAACAGTTATTGAGACTACAAAACCACGTTATGACACTCATATGAGCTTTGTCTCTGACGGGCTGTTGTGAAGCTGCCAGGAACCATTAACAAGCTGGTTTGAGACCGAACAGGAAGAAGGTTGACAATGCAAACTACTTCCTCGTCCAGTCAAAAGGAGAGTAGGGTAGCATGCAAATCAGCTGCACCTCAACCTTTTAAATCCTTTCTCAGCACTGAAACTCGTGAACAACACAAAAAACGGGAATAAAGCGAACACAATTTGCTTTTACATGCAGTGCCACGTGGCAGCAGATTTGCAATACCAGATGCATCCAGAGGAGCATTAACATATCTACTTATACTTGTGTAAACTCATCAATGATGACTAATATTTGCCCCAACTATGGCTTTAAACATTGTAGAATGAAACTAGAAATGGTTTCATGTACTGCTCTAAGCCATGATGTTATATCCAGTTTTGTTTTTGTAGCTCATAGCTTTTCTATGGATGCGTTGCATCTACTGTATTATATCATAAGTCAGTGGTACACACCCCTCCAGTTAGCCCAAAGATCCGCTCCAGATCTGGGGGCGTCAGGATGTCGCTGCCCACGATGGACCTTTTGAACCCCGGGGCGTACCGCTCCACCCAGTCAAACACTGAAGAGACAAACAAACAAAAGACAATATTTTTCATTGTATGTCATGTTGATCAGAAAGCTTTTCTAAGCGCTCCTTAAAACATTTGAAAGTTCCCACCAAGGTCAGCATAAGCCTCTCTGTCCTGGTCGGTCCACTCCCTGCCTTCTATCAGATAGGGGGTGAACTGGGTAAACAGGGACACCACGTGAGAGCCGGGAGGCGCCAGCGAGGGGTCCAACGAGGAGGGGATGGTCATTTCCAGCATGGGCCTGCAGGGCAGAAGAACTGGAAGGTGACAGCCATGCTCTGTGTGTGTGTGTGTGTGTGTGTGTGTGTGTGTGTGTGTGTGTGTGTGTGTGTGTGTGTGTGTGTGTGTGTGTGTGTGTGTGTGTGTGTGTGTACCTGGCAGAGGGGCGTCCATTCATAGCGTCTTTATACGCAGTCTCCAGTACGTCCACGCTCTCACAGTTGAGGTGAATGGAGCACTGGTGGTGTGGACCAGGCTTCCCGTCCGGCGTGGGTGATGCCAGGAAGTTCGGCAGCTTGTCTACAGCAACTGTCCTCAACAGGAAAGACATAAATATGGGGCTGTGAAGGTTGCTAGTTCGATCCCCCGGCTCCCCCTGATAGCATGCTGTAGTGTCCTTGAGCAAGACACTTAACCCCTAATTGCTCCAGACGGCTGCATCTATCCATGTATGCATAATTGTCTAATTTGGCTTTTGATTAACCTCTTTAAAAATGATTTACCTCAACATTTACCCTGCGTGACTCATTTGACAGTGTGTTTTGGTTTACAAAGTTGTTAAAATTCTATTGGTTATTATTATTATTATTAACCCATACTAAAAACAGGCCATGTGACAGTAGTAAATTATCCTTCGAGTACGTTATCCTAAAAATATTAAGGAGTAGACTTAACACCCCAAAACTTTTGATACCAATTAACTCTGAGGAAAAAAGGCAGATGTGAAGGGCACCGTGGGGAAAAGGAATTCTGCTGAAGTTGCTTAAGAACTATTGAGTTGATCCACAAAGGGCTCAGCAGTATAAGGTTTACATCTATAATTCAGCTTGAAAGATCCTACAGCGAAGAACAAGATGACACAACAATACGGCAATATGTGGGAAAGACAATCCACTCGGCCTACCGTTGATCTTGGTGACAGGGGAGGTATAGTCAATCTGATCTACGGCTTTGAGGAACTCTGGAGATAAGGAACTCTATAAAGGATGAAACAGGATGCCTGTCAGAGAAGACATTAAAATCGCCCTCCATTACATCACCATGCTTTACTTGTTTTACCTTTGGTGTGAGGTTTTTAAAAGTGACGTATGGAGTGGCGTTTGACAGAACCACTTTGCTGTGGATCTCTGTGCCGTCTTTCAGAGCCACGCCCCTGGCGACGCCATCGGCACCAACTAGGATCTGCTCCACGTCCTGGAACAAAAACAAATGAACATTAACATGCCGTTCACAAAACCTAGAGCAGAAGATTAGACTCTGGAAGTACATCTCTGCCAGTGTCGAACCACCACCTGACCTTTTCGGTGAAGATATCCGCACCAAAGGATCGAGCGGAGCAAGCAAGAGCCTGAGACACACCTCCCATGCCGCCTGCCACGTACCCCCAGGCTCCCTTCTCCTTCTCCAACTCCCCCATCACGTGGTGGAGCAGCACATACCTTCAGGAGGAGGCCCAAAAAAGGTATGTTACATGGTTTGAATGTTTTTGCACAAAACTGAGCCAATGACCTTTGCAAAACAGCACATCATGAACACAATGTGCATGATTCATTGCTGCACTTTATCTTCCTTGGCTTGGACAAATTTTAACCATGGCATCATGATATGGAAATTTTGCCACAGTTAGCCCATTTATTGAAATCTTCAGGTAGGCCCCCAAGTGCTCTCCATGCAGCCTGTTCCTGAGGTCTGTTTTCACCTACCAAAAGTGAAGATTTGTCTTTATTTAGTAAATTCTTTAAAAAGGTAGATAGAGAAATCTTTAGCTAAATAATCACAAACTCACTACAGGGACATTGTATATTTGAAGTAAAATAGAAAAAAAAAATCTACAAAAGGGAGGAAATCTTAATATTTAAAAGATCAAACAGATCTATTTACATATTTACAAGCTATACTAGCTCTGCTCCAGAGATCCAAAGACAAAGAGTGATAGAGAAGCTCAAACTAACTATTTACATAGCAGAGAAAATATTACTCTATACTGTGTATGTATTATAGCGAGTCAAATATTTATTATATATATTTTTTTAACCTGTGCTGTCAGCATGCTGGCCATACAACACTGAGTATTTTTATGCCATTGTATCTAGGGCATAGTGAGTCTGCAAGTGGAGTTTGGAGTTCATACAGTATTTATTATCTGAAACTAGGTATTTATCTATTTGTGTCCCACCACAGCAAAAGCTGCCATCTCGCGCATTTCTAAAATCGCCAGGAGCAGCCAAATAAGTTGAAAAAAACCTTTCTTCAAGGAAAGAGTTTTTTCCAGATGTGTTTTTTTTTTTTTGATTTATAAATACTAGAAAAATGTTAAACCGTGGAGTTAAATATTCCCGTTAGATTACATGGGGAACGCAGTTCACTTACGAGATGCAAAACAGCACCGAACAACGACGACCGATGGTTTCCTTTAAAGCGACCAAGATCATTCATCCATATTCCATGTGATGTGAAGTCACAATGTGAAACCGTTTTGATAGAATTCAACCTTTAAATCGTACTAATTTTACACTCACACTGTTTTGAAACGGTGAAGAAAAACCCTTCGCGTCACACACCTACGTCACTTCCATAAACAGTTAAACAGTTAAAGCGCAGCACGGGGGTGTTTCGGTCTCACTTGTCCGTGAAAACTCTCTTCTCCCCATCTTGGAGTAGTGATCAGTTGTTTATAGACCCAAACATAATAAATAGTTCTCCAAAGGGGGGGGGTTTGTGGTGGCTCTCCGTAAACAAAAATTGTGTTCTTATCATTCTACAGGACATCCACAGGCCAGAGTTATTGCAGCAGTTCTTGATGATTTAAGAATAAATAAAGAGTTGCATTGCAGGTTGAGAACTTGAACGCCACTTGCAGACTAACTCTGTCCTAGATGCAATGGTATATAAATACTCTGTGTTGTATGCCCGGCATGCTGACACCACAGGTCAAAAAAAAAAAAAAGAAAACTTTCTTCTCCGTATCGTTATGGATTACGCCAAGCGGGTGGCGGAAGCTCTGAATCATATTTCGGACATTAATCTGACCAGTGCGATAGATCCAAGTCAGTGTAAGCAGCACGTACTGGACTTCATTTTCCGCAATGATAGTCAGTTCTCCGAAGGCGACGCGAAGAACGACAGCGCTGCTGAATCTGATATTACTACGGACTTGGAGAACATTTCAAACAGCGGATTTCAAACTTAATGTGACAATGAAACGGGATATTTTCAAGAACCACCGGAGGAGACAGACGATTCCGTTGTTGTTACAACGGAAGAAGTTGATGACGGGATGAAGTCCGTTGAGGTTGGTGACAGATTTTTAGATTTCAGATTTTCTGAGACTCATAATATTGATAGACTCTACATTCTGTTGTGTTGTCCATACTTTTAAATTCCAAAATAATTCAAATTTTATAAAACATGTATATTCTAAACAAAATTAGTTGTGTGTTGTTGAGCTGTTCATGATTGGCCCATTCAGCATTATGTTAAGTAGCCATGAGGCTTTGTTTGTCCGCCAACACCATTTGCATTCTAGGAGCTGAATGAACCTGGTGTGGGTAAAACTTTGGAGGTGATTATCTCAGAATCAGAGTTTGCCACACCCTCATTAACAAGTCATAGCTTCAAAAATATTTGCTTGATTTGCACAAGTGACACCTTGTTCGGAAGCTCTGATTCTCCACTTTCAAATGATGCAAAAAAATTGAAAACCGGCAAATGACCCTCAAGTTCGTGGTGGGTAACATTTATTTATGAATCAGTATCTATTTACAATTATTTAAAGAAATGGTGATCAGTAATTGGTAGTTGGGCACACTGTCTGGCAGGCATGCATGCAGCTCTCTGGCCACGCCCACACCTACTGACTGCCCAGACGAGAGGGAGAGACCCCTGCACCGTTTCCATAGTGGACTGCATGGGAATGAATATAATACTTTTTAATATATTTCTTGCCTTTTCCATGATGGTCTGAATAAGTCACAAAATTTGTCGCTAGTCGTTTTTTTTCAAAATGAGAAGGCGCCAAGAGCACCTGAAAAGTTGCTAGATCTAGGGAGAAAGTCGCCAAGTTGGCGACACCAGTGACGAGCGGACAGCACTGTGAGTGAGTGAGTGAGTGAGAGGGGGCGGGGCTATGTGGGTGCTGCAGCAGGTGCGTGTGTGCGTGCATGCGTGCATCAAGAGTGCAGCTGGAACCAATAATGGATATTTGGTCGTAACTTTTGGTGTTAAAAAAATATTTTTCTGGCGGGAGTTGTCATCGGTACAATTATAGGGGAAACACTGACAACATTGTTTCTCTCTCTGTATATGGAACAAACTGAGTTCACGTGCATATCAATACAACCTTCTTCATATTAATAATATAAATAATAATGTTATATTCCATGTCTCACCCGCTACCAGGGTTATTGGGGCACGTCATGGCCCCTATAACGGCATCGGTGGCCAGTGTTGCCATCAGAGGCTCTGACTCAAACCACTGATTCAGGATCTGTAGAAAACCACAATATCAATGAATATTGATGACAAACATCACCGGTGAAGGGTTAACAATACTTGACGCCATTGAAACTATGAACAAACCTTCATTATCGGGGCTGTTACAATCTCATACAAGTCTGGGATGTTTCTTCCTAGTTTCAGACCTTTCAACACAAATAATCTTCATTACGTGTGAAAATGAAGCAAATTAAGCATTTCCTTACAATCTGGCCAATCTATTCGAGGTTGACTTCTCAAAACGTGCAGGGGAGCGACGTACCACATTTGACCAGTGGCATCATGGTCTTGGCGGCCGCCACCCTCTTCCAAAGAGACCCCGAAGTGACTCCTGGGATATCGACAGGAGGGGCGTCCAGCAGAGGATGGATGGCTTCCGCGAGCCTCTCCAAATAGGCAATAAACTCTGGAAATGCCTGCGTGCGTATCAAAGAAAGTATAGAGATCTGCTGTGGATGTAATGAGCAGAATGGATGGATGGTGATGAGGTGTGATTTTGGATTTTAGTTAAGCGGGGATAGAGGGATGCCAAGGCCTTAGACCGAGGGCTGGGTCGTAGTTAGAGATACATAAATAACAGTGCAGATAACTTTATATCAATTTTGTGTAAAGATTGTGAATGACTTTTTTTTTTTTTCCGATCCCAATTTTTTTTTTTTTTATGAAAACATTTTAAAATGTGAAAAAAAAAAAAAAAAAAAAAAAACTTTGAATAGCTTAAAAAATTTCAAATTTTATGTTGCCAAAAACACCCGTAGCTTTATTTTTGGCTTACTGATACTGAAGAAAGAAGCTAATGAAGTAATTAAAGATACTTTCAATAACGTTGACCTTATTCAAGGCTATTTTTCCATGTCCAAAAATACCTTGGCATCCTTCTGGGAGAACTTGCCGATCTCCCTCTGGTTCAGCGCCGGGTCCGAGCCCAGTGTGAGGGAGCGAGGCGGGGCCCCGCCCTCCCCGTCCTCCAGCATGGGGGTGAAGGCATGGGGGTCTCTCATGTACACCTTCAGCCCGTGCTTCTACACACACACACACACACACACACGTTGAATGAACTTATCGCTATTGCTACAGATTTCATGAACTACTTGTTTACCTTAAGTTCCAGGTCGGCGTATATGTGCGGCCTCAACAAGCTGAGCAGATATGAGCATCGTGAGAAGTGGAAACCTAGACCACATTGCAGAACACACAATAAATGACTGAACTGTGTTCCTGGAATGCAAATGCAGAAACACTTTATTGACTTCAGTTGTTCAATCATAATTGTTATTTATTCCTTTGTATTTATCTCACAGCAAGAAGCCGCTGCGGGTGAATGTGCATAACGACACGGCACCTAAATGGCCTCTCCATCCATGTGTTTCAATACTTTTGTAGGAGGGAAGAGCCGGGCCAGTTGAGGCAGAAAAACATGTTTGGTGCCTGGAAAAGCTGATCTATCCAGACTGTTGGACTTTGTACACGCCACAGGGGGCTTTTTGTGCAGTCTCCAGAGTGAGTGTGGGGATGGGGGTTTTAACCTGTTGCTCGTAAGACCAACCAACGAGCAACAGGTATGCACCCACACTGATCCTGGGTCCCTAATTACCCAGATCCAGGTCAGGTGTGGCTGCTCGAACCACACCACACGTGCATTCCACAACTGACCGCGGGAAAAGACCCTGAATGTTTCTGTAACTGTTTTATGTTATCATTTATTATTACCCCTGCGCTGGAGCACTTTATGTTGCAGATAAAACCCGGTGTGCCGGAAAACCTCCAGCCAAAGTGGCTTTCTCTCTCCGTCCACCTGAACCGTGGTAGCAAGCCTGCTCGATCTTCTTCCGGTCTTCAGTCTTCCGCTGGGGGTGCAGGCAAGCCTCCTTTCCTTATTTTGCCATCTTAGCAATGGCTTTCTTACTGCCACTCGACCTCTTCCTGTCAGTTTCCTCCAGTTTCCAAGTGCCTTTTGATGGCGCAAGAAACTAGTCACTCACACCTTGGCTTTCACTTTTTCACTTTTTCACTTTTAAGGGTTATAATGGTCTGTCTGTCTTCCTTTGTAAATTGCCTTTTTCCTCACTATTATGATAGCAATATACTGCTTCCTGTAGTGCAATATTGTCCAAATAATGCTTCAGAGGGTGAAATATTAGTCTGTTCCAACACGGCTTTTATGGAGATGGTTTGTAATTCATTAACAAAAGTTGGGAAACCTGTAGGAATTGTTTGCACCAACCTTCAAGTTGTCATTTACTTCCATTGCTGCAGAATAGCTGCACTATTAACCCTTTATTTGTTCACTGAAAAAGGCCTTTATTTTATTTTTTTTTTAGTCTGAAACTCACATTATTGTTCAGTTTTTGGTAACCTACACTTTTTTTTAACCTCTGGCAGTTTACATCCTACCTTTTGTAACATTTCAGGTTATTCACTGGACTTGAACTGCTTAAATTTCAATAAAAACTAGAAAAATGGGGGGTGTTCCGTTCTAAAACGTTTAACCAGTGGTGTAGATTCAGACTGAGTGGACGATGACCTCAGCTTCTCATCCACCACACCTCATTAGAAAGATTGGCTTCTAATTAGCTACGCATTTGTTATATTTTCTTTAAAGCAGACAGCTGTTAATTTGGCACATACGGAGTGTGTTTGTCTATGTAATGGAGAGTGATGGGGCCTCAGTACCTGGGACGATTTCCTCGGAAACGGCAGCTCCGCCCAGCACATGTCTGCGCTCCAGCACCGCCGTCTTCAGCCCTCCCCTCTGGAGATAGGCCGCCTGGATACAAACACTTTGTTTTTATCCTGCATATGAAACAAACAAAAAAAAAGGTGGGGACTGGAGAAACTAATGGATCTGTTTACTTACCGCTACCAATCCATTGTGTCCTGCAAGAGAATGAAGTTCAATTAAAAACAAAAAAAGTGGTTGGACTGGTGCAAAGACAGGAGTTTAGAAAACCGGGTAATATTAAAATCTAATGGAAAAACACTGTTTAGGTTGAAAATAAAACCTTGTTCATTCAAATTTAAGACGGTCATGACTTAAGGCCTAATATTTGTCACACCGAGTTTAAGACCTGCAGGTCCCTGTTTTAACCATATGCATATGCATGCCCCAAGAGTGTATTAATCTACAGGTGTGCATTAAGATAACAGACACGTGACGTGCACCTTGCAGGCACTTTTACGGGCCAGTAGAGTTCAAAGTTTAAGAAACCGGTAATTCGCTGCAAACTTTTGTAAAATGTGTCCAGCAGCTGCACCATTACAAGATGCAGGAAATGTCTTGGGTCAAATGCACGACCGTTTCTCTTCGCAGAAAAAGTGGAAATCCTTTACAATAACAAAAGTTTTAAAAGGTTCTGAAAAAACTTTGCGAGCTGCAGCTTGTAGTCAGAGCCACACACCGTGCATGGGTAGGTGGATTTACAAAAAAGGGTATTTAATATGGATGGATGTGGTTTCTCTGGCCCTACCTCCTCCGATGACCAGGGCGTCGTACCGCTCCCTGGCAGCGGAGTGACAGCCTCTGGAAGCCCGCAGAGCGGCTGCTGCCTGGCGGCTCCGGAACCTCCACACCGCTGCAGCCATGACTGGGTGACGTCGGCGGGAGGAGGTTCCTGACCGGTCCGAGTCACTCCCACGGGCTCCAGGAATCCGACTGAGCGGAGCGTTTACGACTTTTTGTTTTACTTCATGGGGGTCGCATAACATGGTCCGTCAGGGGGTCCCAACCCTTTTTCACAACAAAACCTCTGCTTTATTCGCTTATGGTAAACGTGTATGCGACCATAGTTCATCTTAAGTAAGGTTGAGTTTTTGTGAAAAATGATCATATCGATCAAATTGTATAAGTGTATATAATATTTTAAGAACTATATCAACAAGTCTAAAATATAATACGTTAAGTACATACAGTGGAGGAAATAATTATTTGATCCCGCACTGATTTTGTAAATTTGCCCACTGACAGAACTGTGAACGTCTATAATTTTAGTGGTCATTTGTGGTAAGTTTATTATAACAGTGAGAGACGGAATATCAAAAGGAAAATCCAGAAAAATCACATTTAATAAAAGATATAAATTATTTTGCATTTCATTGTGTGAAATAAGTATTTGATCCCCTATCAAAACATGACTTAGTACTTTGTGGAGAAACCCTTGTTGGCAAGTACAGAGGTCAGACGTTTCTTGTAGTTGATTACCAGGTTTGCACACATCTCAGGAGGAATTTTGGACCACTCCTCTTTGCAGATCCTCTCCAAAATGTTAAGGTTTTGAGGCTGTCGCTTGGCAACTCCAAGCTTCAGCTCCCTCCACATATTTTCTGTAGGATTAAGGTCTGGAGACTGGCCAGGCCACTCCATTTCCTTTAATGTGCTTCTTCTTGAGCCACTCCTTTGTTGCCTTGGCTGTATGCCTGTATGCCTTGGCTGGAAGACCGATCCACGACCCATTTTCAGTGTCCTGGCTGAGAGAGGTTGTCACCCAGGATTTCACGGTACATGGCCCCATCCATCTTTCCCTTGATGCATTGAGGTCGACCTGTCCCCTTAGCAGAAAAACACCCCCAAAGCATAATGCTTCCACCTCCATGCTTGACGGTGGGGATGGCGTTCTTGGGGTCGTAGTCAGAATTCCTCTTCCTCCAAACACGGTGAGTCGCATTGATACCAAAGAGCATGATTTTGGTCTCATCTGACCACATCTCCTTCTCCCAAGCATTCTCTGAATCATTCAGGTGTTCATTGGCAAACTTCAGACGGGCCTGTACATGTCCCTTCTTGAGCAGGCGGACCTTACGGGCGCTGCAGGATTTGAATCCATTACGGCGTAGTGTGTTACCAATGGTTTTCTTGGTGACTGTGGTCCCAGCTGCCTTGAGATCATTAACAAGCTCCTCCTGTGTAGTTCTGGGCTGATCCCTCACCTTTCTCATGATCATTTATACCCCACAAGGTGAGATCTTGCGTGGAGCCCCAGGCTCCCACCGAGGGAGATTGACGGTCATTTTGTGTTTCTTCCATTTTCGAATAATCACGCCAACAGTTGTTTCCTTCTCACCCAGCTTTTTGCCAATGGTCGTGTAGCCCATTCCGGCCTTGTGCAGGTCTACAATCGTGTCCCTGATGTCCTTGGACAGCTCTTTGGTCTTGCCCATGATGGAGAGGTTGGAGTCTGGTTGATTGATTCTGTGGACAGGTGTCTTTTATACATATATAAAAAAAAACAAACTGTTTTTTTATTCTGTGGCCCCCCTGCTATCACTTCGAGGGCCCCTAGGGGGCCACAGACCCCGGTTTGGGAATTCCTTTTTTGTTATTCGGCTACCGATAAGATTCAAGAGGTTTATTTATCGCATGCATACATACGTTCATACATTTATGCAGTAAAATGTAATTGCAACGCACCCGGAGATTGTGCACAACAAGCTGTGCGTAATCGACACGGAGGCGCTCGCACAGGCGACCACAAGGACCCGCCACAATCGCGAGTCTGGGTTATATAATTATGTAATAGTATTAATAAGTGTGAAATAATACCTTAGTCTTAATCTTTAATACCTCAAAAACATTAACTCAAACTACTGTATATGTTTCGGAATATTCTGTTGAATTGATCGTCTTTTGCTTGGGCATTTGATATGGTTATTTGAAACGTTCTAAGACATAATTGAGTAGACTTAATGACATAGTCTATTTAAATCCACTTGATTAACACATTTCTCCTGTTAAAATGGAATAAGAATTTTATCGCTGTATTATTAATATTATAGATCACATTCCTCCTTTACTTTAAATTCACATATTATGTGAATATGAAGTAAAGTGAAATGTGAAGCTTTGAGTTTGAGCTTGTCATTACCCAACTATACACTAGATGGCGGAATAACCCCATGAATCATTTGTTAAGCCTGGTGGCTCTGAGGTGAAACTGAGGTGGAGCTGAGGTGGAGCTGAGGTGGAGCTGAGGTGGAGCTGGCTGGTGACTCATTCAAACTGCAAAGTTTACATCTACAATATCTGACTTCATCCTGGAACGAATTGTATCAACAAAACTGTATCACATGGTGTAAATATTATTACATTCTATGAATGTGTTCTCTTACTGATCTGCATGTCTTATCCGATCTTATCTTTCTGTCTGCCTGCTTGCCTGCCTGCTTGCCTGCCTGCCTGCCTGCCCATCTGCCCGTCTGTCTGTCTGTCTGTCTGTCTGTCTGTCTGTCTGTCTGTCCATCTGTCTGCCTGCCTGTGTGTCATTCTTTGACTTAGTCAATTTTTTTTTGTGTGCAATTGTGCCTGGACCTTTTTTTTTCCTTTTAATGGGTTCTACAAGTTGTTCTGTTTTGTTTTGTTTTGTTTTGGCATTTAGAAGACTCACCTTTGGAAAATATGAACCATGTTGCATAAAGTTCAGGTACAGATCATCTTAAGGGTACGTTCTACGGCCTATGCTGAGAGTTTCAAACTGGCGTCTGGACACAATAAGGTGTTGTGTAGTGCTGGTTGCTGAATATGTCTGATAGGTCACTCTAACTGTTAAGTGGTCCAGTTAATGCACTTTAATACTTTAAGAGGCAATACATCATGCTGCTGCTCTGGACAGAGGGGACGGGGGGTTGTCTGGAAAGACTGCGGTTCAATACGGAAGGAAGGGTGTTTACGTGTTGGAAAAACAGCTAAACACAGCAGAACATAAATTGGTTATTTTCTCATTTTCTGTTGATCCACAGTAGAATTTTTACCATATTTTGCTTAGCTTGTGTAAAATAACTCCCAGGGCTTGTATGGATCGACACTTTCTGTGGCGAGAGGGATCAACGCCGGGCGTTATTTGGGATCTAAGGTTTCCCTGCCAGACCCGATGCTCCTCTCCCCCTGGCGTGTTAGAGTAGCATTAAGTCCAGGGAAGAGCAATGACCCAGAGACGCCGTCGACTTGCTTTTCCTTGAGGGACGTCTGTGGACAAGAGCCAATCAACCTTAACCAGATCAGGAGCTGCGGATTCTGTTCTTGTAAGCAGAAATTAACACTTCGTTCCCCTTGGTCGGCAGAAATTCAACACTGGACCCCTCCGAGGCCCTCCCAGGCAATAAGCGTGGAAATTTGATTAGCCTTGCGCGGCGCCGGACCAAAACGGCCGATCGCCTTACTTTGTGGAGAAATCAGCTCATTTCCCACCAGACGGAGGGGTCCAGCGCTTTAGATGTTTGGACAAGAGGCATTTATCTGATGGCCCCTAGAACACAGCATCTATGTACTACTACTATAAACACTACCACCGCCGCTGCAACGACTCACTAGCGTTACAACACAGAATAAACACTTTCCTAATAATTAACTCAGAATTTGAATGAAATGTTAACGAAGCGCCAAAGGGTAAATGTCAACGTGGCGCTTGCACTTTTACTGGAGGGCTTCTTCTTGTGTGAACGCCGTCAACATCCAAACTTTTACAACATCAATTTTTTTGTGTGTCAGGGTATCTGTGAGTAAAGGGTCAAAGTACGTCCTTCATCACTGGCTGTGGGCCGTTTGTGTTTTTATGCAAACACATTGCTGACCCACGTTTACCACAAATCGTGTGCACATTTCCGCTGTCTCGACATCCGTTTCCAAACAGATTATTTTGGATTAAAGGCCAAGGTAAAAAAAAAAAAAAAAAAAGGCATTGATTCAAACGTGTGCATTCCACAAACAAATTGTCGTGAAGGAATTCTATCATTTTTGTGAGAATTCCATTCCCAACTCAGAGCGATCGGTTCTGCTGACTCTTGCTCACCGGAAGTCCTCCCTCGTTCAAACAACTGAATCGATCGGACGAAGCGTTTGGAAAATCGAACGACTCTTTTTTCCTTTTTTTTTTACTGAGTGAGTCGTCAAAAATCGAATCTCCAAAAAAAAAAAAATCGAACCTTTCGACGCTACTTCGGAGTGACACACACGTCGTCCAATGTCCTTGATGCGGACGCGTCCCCGCGGCCAATCAGCGCCCACTTCCTGCGCCCGGATCTCGGCTGACGCCCCTCCACGCTGCTGCAGCCGCCGCTGTGTGTGTGTCCGCCTTGGCCTTGGTTAGAGGCGGGCTGGGGAATGGCGTAGCGAGCGACCACCTCCAGGGAATGCGAGACTCCGACGGTCCCATCGAGACGCCCCGGGATCGCGCTCAGACACTCGCCGCGGCCTCCGGCTCCCGATGGAAGCGGATGGTTTTGTAAGGAGGCGCCGGATGACTGCGGAGACGGCTGGCGGTGACTCCGGGGTCGCCGGCGCCTCCGCCGGGACAGAAGTTCGATGGCTCGGGGGTCGGTTTTGGGGAGTTTCGGAAAGTATCGTGGGCACTCTGACCCCCCGCATCGGGGCCGAGGCAGAACTGCAGGCTGTCCACTACTGTTGTGGCGCACAGGGCCTAACGGACGACTCGGAGCCGGACTACGAGGGGCTTCCACAGGGAGCCTCCACCAGCACCCACATGTTGGCCGGAGCGGTGGCCGGGATCATGGAGCACTGCCTCATGTTCCCTATCGACTGTGTCAAGGTAGCAATGCTAAGCGGCTAGCAGGCTACGTACAGCTCATGTACACCAGTTTAGGGTCCCGGTGGCCCCGTGTGTTATGCAAATGTAACATGGTTATTTAACGCAGGGTGTCTGTTAGCACCGCCGGGTTAGCTCGATGCGAGCCACCCAGCGAAACCCAGGGCAAGGTCACCCAGATCCAGCTCGCTAACGGGTCAACCAGCGCAGTGCTGGCGCGGTTAAACCGTTAGCCGGCCCGCGGTCAGGAGAACAGCCGGGTCACGGTCTAGAACGTCCCAGAACCTGTGTTTTATTTCCTTATGTAACGTGGAAGGTCCCGCTAGAGCGACCCACCAAAGGTAAAACAGCCCGGAAGGCACCGCCGTCACGTGACGCGCACTAACCTGTTTATGACCCGACGCACGCACGCACGCACGCACACACACACGCACACACACACACACACACACACTCTGTCAGTTTATTCTCATTCTAAACAGCGGCTTTGTTTACACCAAACGAATTTGTTGATCAAATACAAAGCACTGAATGTTGGGAAACTGGATATGATGGTCCATCTGTCCCCAGTCTTGTTTACAGCCCTTTTTCAAAGTGGGTGAATAGAGCTCTGATCCAGTGCTTTTTGATGTCCAGAACCGATTTGTTTGCGTTTGAATCCACCAGTGTTTGAATGTGAGGCGAAATTGTCACCTGTGTGCCGTCCATTTACCATCAACGCTCTTTGATCGCATGGAAGACGTACTGTTTTGAATAGGTCCAGTGTCATCATGCAACCCCTGTAGTCGGTCGCGGGGCACTTTATGTTGCCCGCCGTTGCCCGGAACTACCATTCAGATGGATATCAGTCAGAGAGCATTGGCTTTCATTGCCGTAGCTGGTGCGGTTTCAGGGTTGGGAAGCGTCTTTGCTCTGCTACACAAACGCCATTTGTTACGTCCGTGCTGTGGTGCCGGTTGTGATGCACGGATGTGGCCTGGCGAGGGTGACACCTGCGCGGTCAGCTGCGGTTGTCAGTCTGAAAAGCCGGACTTCATCCATGTCTCGTCCATCTGTTGGGTAACACTGCTCTGTTTGTAAGAAGCATGGGCTTGCGCCAAATGTTTTATTTCACGCCATCCCGGGCCTTTCCTCTTCGTCAATTGCTAAACACGGATAACCTGTCGGATGTGTCACTCCAGGTAATAGATTGGCCCTGATTATGATCGGCTACCAAGAAGTTCTGTGCTGTAATGCAGGATAAATAAAACATAATGGATAAATATTATCCTGATGTTCTTTTGTAGAAGTGTCATGAAATTCACAACAGTCTCAGTGTGACTCAGCATTTTGAGATGCGTACCCTGCAGTACGGCATAGAGAGCCATATCAAGGGTGGCTGTTTGTTTGCCCCCCCCCACACACTAACACACACACACACACACAATAGGTGACATGTGAATACATGATTGGTTCAGAACTATGTTAAGCGGTCACCTCTTATCTTGTGTGTTCACAGATTAAAAAAAGAAATCGGACACAACGTAAACGCCAATCTTGTGCCAAAATAGTTATTGTAGCACCCAGTTGCGCTATTGCTTTGTGGGGAGATGATTGACATATTATTTTGATCCAGTGCCGAGGTCCCTGTCTTGTTATGGACACCCCTACATCAGAAACCCACACCTGGAAAATAATCCACTTCTCTATGTGAAAGCTTTAGTGACTCCCTGAATCACCTAAGAGACCCGGTGTAATCGGACTCAGCCGAAATTAAATTGTGGAGGAATCATCACTTGAGCCCGAAGCGATTTACTGAATTATTTTTTCATTTTTCAAGCTTCGAGGAAGCTCAATCTGGGTAGAGCACCGCTACCCATACAAGTATGTAATGGGGCTGGGCAATAATATCAGTATAATATTGCTATCATGGTGTAAAACTACATATCGTCCTGGATTTTTGGTATCGTAATATTGTGGTATAATTGAATACTAGTTAAATGTTGTCTTAAAGGCTGCACTACAGGAAAGCAGTTACTTTATTTAAACTTCATAGACTGTTCTAACCAACCCCTTTATCTCATCATCAAAATATCCACAACACTGATGATTGGTTCTCATAATTCTTGAGGGTAAATATGTTCGGAAAGCAGCACCAGTAGTCATCCCCAAAGTTGCCGTATTCGTCCAAAAGAACATGGTGGTAGTGATTGTCAATATCGTACCGCCCTAATCTAAATTGTTGATCTCCCGTCTCCCACCAACACTAAAACAACAACTAAGTTTGTCCCGTCAGTGGAGCTTTATTTTGGCCTTGCGGTTGGTTTATCATCAAACAGACCCTCTCACCGGGTCTCAAGGCGACAGCCAAATGGAACCCTGGACCCATAGAGCTGATCCAGAACGCCATCCTTTTGGATCATTCGGAAGAGTGACTTGGCGGAAGTCTGCAGAATCCTCCTTGTGATCTTTGCGAGTGGCCCCCATTCCAGATTCATGAGGTATTTGTCTGGTGACATCCCTTAACACCACGCTCTGTATTTTGTGTGGTGAGGGAGTTAAGTTATCATCTTATTTCCCTCTGGGTGAAGTCGTTAGGTGTTTGCTGAACCCCCCCCCCCCCCCCCACGGGAATCAATAAACTCTTTATCTTATCTCACCTGGTTTAGGAATTGCCTGGATGTTTAACAGCTTTAACTGAGTTAAAAATGACTCTAATCACCGTGACTCCAGATCACAGGACTGATAATTGTAAAAGTTCCTCATTTTAACACTGAAATGGGAGGGCGGAAACACAAAGGAACTTTGGAGCGAGCGTCAATAATAGTTTTGACAAGCGCGCCTATATCTTCATGAATGTTGATTTGGTGACATGATGTGACTTATGTGGCCCTCTCAGCTCTCCTGCAAAAGTTGTCTTGGATCTCAATGGGACAAACCTGATTTTAAGTTAAACTTACAACCATCTCCTTTATTCCAGACCCGCATGCAAAGCCTTCAGCCCGACCCCGCCGCCCGCTACAGGAACGTGATGGACGCTCTGCGGCGGATCGTCACCACCGAGGGAATCTGGCGCCCGATGAGGGGGCTGAACGCCACGGCGGTGGGGGCGGGCCCCGCCCATGCGCTCTACTTCGCCTGCTACGAGAAACTCAAAAAGACTCTAAGTGATATCATTCACCCAGGGGCTAACAGTCATTTGGCTAATGGTACCAAAAAACATACATACACACATGCAAACAGTATTGTGCAGTTGTGCGGTGGATTTGTGGGCCGTGAGTTCACCATGAGGCGGGAGGATGAAACTAGGGCACGATTCTTATCACATCATGCGCTCCAATCAATAGGATCTCCACAGAGCTGCTGATTCAGCCCGTCTATATATAGACCCAGACAGCGGTTGACTGCTTCTAAAACTTTGACAGGCTCCAGGAGAGGATAGGTCAGGACTACAGTGTAAGGTTCTGGAAACCTACTTTTTGTGTTATGTGTAAAGCTGTTGCTGGCTGAAAGAATTGGGACGATGGTAAATATACAATCGACTAGTGGCCCTGTTTTAACACCGTGGCCAAAGCTACAAAACGCTAAGCAGTTTTGCCAGATGTTCAACTTGGAAAACTTGCTTCAAGTGTCAACGTATTCCTTATGTCATGTTCTCCCTGCTCTCTTTTCCAGTGTAGTGGAAGACTGGGTAAGTGCTCTTTCTGCCGCTCTTGTCTTTTTATCCACCTGATGAGCTTGTACTAAAGATCTGCACACAAGTGATGGAGGGCCTCCATCACTAGGTGTCTCTCTCGTGCCTAGTTTTAAAGTTTGGACCCAAACGGGTGTTGTTTCACCAGTTTAAGCCCTTTTTATTCATAACGTGCACTCTGATGGTGCCAGGTTGGATCTCAGTGGTAAGGCAGTGAAGGAGTGAATCTAGCTGGAGTGATGTGTCCCTATATTTACCATCAGATCGTTTCAGAAGATAGTGCTTCTATACTGAAATAGTCATTGGTTGCTGTCAAGATTGAACATTTTTTATTATCTATCACATGATGACAGAAAATTGTCTTAGGTTAGGGGCTCACAACAACCTGAAAACATAACACCCATGAGAGACTCACATAAAATGACATTTAAAAACAAACGGGATAAAGTGGATAAAACAAATTGCACTACAATATAACAAAACAGCGAGTCGCTCTAAAAGAGGAGCGAGCCGCAAAAGTGTCAGCTCATGGATCCCAAAGCCATGAGCCAGTTGTCCCTTCCCCTGTCCATTTTCTTTTTTCTCAAATTTTAAAATGCTTTCATTGATAAATCTTTAAAATTTTGGAGAAATTAAGAATTCATTTTAAATTTGAGAAAAACTAAAATATATCGGTGGAACAAATTGAAGAAAGATTTTTAAGTGGAACAAGTGACTAAAATCTTAAATATTTTCTTGTGTGTGCATTGTTACTCTTCTACTGGTGTAATTTTTGACATGTGTCTTGTGTTTTTCAGGGCTCGCTGGTTGTGTGGCCACACTGCTTCACGATGCAGCCATGAACCCAGCTGAAGGTGACAGCGAATGTGTGAAAATGACAAGAATAGAAAACATGAGAATCTTGTCCCTCTTTGCTGGTTGTGTTTGTCCATGTAATAATAGGCATTAAAAAAAAGATTAATTTCTTTCAATGGCTGGACGTGGCATTGACTGGACTTGGGCTTAGGCCTTACTCAAGGGCCCCCCTGGCCTTGGGCAAGCAGCGTGTCGGACTCTTTTCCTCCGGCTTCCTCTCGTCCACCTGCTCATGCGTGTCTACAAACACTCTGTTTGCAGCTGTTTGGATGCAGTGCAGCTGCCTCACGCTTTTCCACTGTCAAAATGCTTCCTCTTTCTATTAATTTGCAAAACTATATATATTTAGACGCCTCATTACAAAATAAATCCTATGTGCTTGCCCTTACCTTAGGTTTCAAAGCTAGGGAAAATGTTATTTTGGTATTACAGAAGGTAGATAGGATAGATGCCTTTTTAAGTTTCCTTGTCACTCACTAATTTCCATTTTTGTTTGTTTTCCTCCCCATTTCCACGGTACCGTTGGTGTACATACTGATGTGCAAATCCGGCCTTTTCCTCCGTCCACGTGTCTCGTCTCCACCACCTCCTCCCAGTTGTGAAGCAGCGCATGCAGATGTACAACTCCCCGTACCGCGGTGTGCTGGACTGTGTGCGCGCCGTGCGGCAGAAGGAAGGCACGGCCGCCTTCTACCGCAGCTACCCCACCCAGCTCACCATGAACGTGCCCTTCCAGGCACTCCACTTCATGACCTACGAGTACCTGCAGGAGCTACTCAACCCCCACAGACAGTACAACCCCTCTTCCCACATGGTGTCCGGGGCCCTGGCCGGAGCCATCGCCGCCGCAGCCACCACACCCCTGGACGTGTGCAAGACTCTGCTCAACACCCAGGAGTCACTGGCCCTCAGCTCCCTGTCGTCCAGCCCTGGATCTGGCCCTGGCCCTGGCTCTGGCCAGGCCGCCCACAGACACATCACAGGTCTGGCCCACGCCTTTCGGACGGTTTACAGGCTGGGCGGCCTGTCGGGCTTCTTTAAGGGTGTCCAGGCCCGGATCATCTTCCAGATGCCCTCCACAGCCATTAGCTGGTCGGTCTACGAGTTCTTCAAATATGGAATCACCAAACACCAGCATGAGAGGAGGATGCCGCACAGGGAGGTCGAGACGTAGACGTCCTCTCTCTACTGCCATATCTCCAGCTACGAGTCTCCACTTTAATCTCTCTCTCTCTCTCTCTCTCTCTCTCTCTCTCCAGAGAAGTGATCAATACGCACATAGAATCTAACCACTACCACATCAGTTGCCCCCCCCACACACACGAAGCCAATAAGGAGGAGCACCGCTCCATATGCAGCTTGGCCGATTGTGTTCCTGTTATTCCGTTGAGTTGATCTATTTTTTTCCCCCCCTTTTTGTTTCAAAGTATTAGAGCATCAGTTGCGTTGAATTAACCAAAAGTTTTCACAAACACGACAATGAATGTGAAGAGGTGTTAGAGGGTAGCTGTGAGTTGGAGAGACGCCCAGCAGGGGGGGTAGTTTTGCTTGGTTAACCTCGTCCTCAGACCTATAGGCTTTAAAGGCCCTGCTGCTCTCCACCAATCAGAAGCACGACTGTGAAATTAGAAATATCTTACTGGTTCTAGGTCCAGACCCCTCTCTCTAAAATCCCGAAAGTAGAACTTTGACCTCTATCGAATGCCTCAGAGCAAGATTCTCTCCCTCTAATCGTTGTAAAACATTTTAGCTTTTGGCTTGAAAATAATTTGTTGAAGCTATTAGGACAGGGTCTTTCTTTCTAAAACTGAAATTGTCTTGACTTGGACATTTGAACAAAATCAATGTTGATTTAATCCAATCATGTTTTATAATTTTGTGAACCGTTATTGCCCTACACATTAACCTGTTGACTTGCATTTGCCCAGATACCTGGTGAGCGCCAACAGATGAAATTAAAATGACCAGAAGTGAATCACATGAGTTTCTAAATTAAAAAAAATAAAGATAAAAAAATCTAGTCTTCTGTCAATGTCTGAGGATTTTGAGAATTGAATTCATTGTAGAGAGGATTAATTAAAGTCAAATCTTCCAGATTCAACATTTAATGTCTTGTACGGAGTAATGAACATGGGCAAAATAAGGATGTGCATTTCCATCGAATATTCAACCAAATTCATCAGCTTGGTGGAATAACACGCCTCCATCGTATAACATCTCTACTGTACAAGCGTAATAAACAGAGTATAACGAAAATGTAAACCACTGGGAGGAGTCTGTGCCTCCTGGCAGGATGCCAACATCAATGGAAGTTGTTGATATTCATATTGATAGATGTCCTTGTCCACTGCACCCTGATCAATAAAGAGTGAGCGGTGATCCATGCTGCTCACATACTGGAACCGTATTTTATTTTTGGGCTGTTTCTTCCATAAGGATCTATGCAAGCTGTGTGGAATCCAATCCTTCTAACTGCTTATCCCTTTAGTTTCAAAGGTGAAGGGTGTGAGGGGTTGGAGGTCTGCACCCACACCTGGTGTGTGTGTGGGTGGGTGGGTGGGTGTACTTTTCAGGTATTTATAGTTAGAGGCAGGTACAGTTGTTTGGGCTTAGATCTCAACTTCGACCTCTTAGAAGGAAAGAAAAACCCAATCTTTTCTGACACATGTAAAACAAACAGACAATCAGTCAATTGTGTTTGAAAGAACATGCAGACACAAGAAAGGTCGACAGTATGTGATTTTTTTATATATTCTAATTACCCGTTATTCTAAACAGGACACTGGTTTCACCCTGAGTAAGGTGTCAGTCAAGCTTGGCAGTTTTCACTGCCAAATCTATGCAAAAGATTATAAGATGCAATTCGTAATCATGTCACATCTAGAGTCCAAATTTGATTTCATGGGTAGGTGTCAGGTCTAATCCTCACCTTGAAAAAGCTTTCGCCTTTGTTAACTGCATTGAGTGAGAGGTCATCGGCACAGTCAGTCTGGATGAGTTTGGATGATTATTTTATCTACTCGCATCTTTGTGATTAGAATTAACAATCTATTAAAGAGGTGATGATCCAGTTTAGATTCACAATGACATCTGGAACACCAGATACTACAACTTAGCTCAAGTGGAATTTGTAAGTGAACTTCAGAGACTATTACATGGAAGGGATGATACAGTACATGTTAAATGTGAGTAAATGTCAGTAAAGGTTCGTTTTGGTTTTTTTTGTTTTGTTTTTTAAGGCTTAACATGTTTGCCTCACTGGACTGCATTTGAGCAGAGTGAGAAGTTGCAGCGGAGTGGTAAGTTTCTCCGTAGTGAAGCGTTCAGTGAGGTTGTTGCTATGAACAGTTATAAATGATGGGAACCAACATTTTAATAAGGCCTGGGTTGAAAAATAGCAAACCATAAAAAAAGTAATACTCCGGTTTTGAATATAATATTTTTCTTGGGATATATGAAATAATTGGAAATACCATATAAACTGAGAAATATTTCATGTTTGTTTCACTCCATTTTACCCCGTTTTAATTTTTGCAATATTTTCAAGAAACAATTTAGAAAGTAAAAATAATTGGTTCTTATATTTTTTCCATGAAATATCTGATATTTGCACAAAGGTTACCTGATGCAATGTATGTGTTTGCAATCAGTGAAGACCATTATGAATGGTAAGAATTGACACTGATCAATACTATGTAAACAACCGAAGATCCCCTGATCAGAACGAATAACTGAATTGCCGTTTTGGAGAATCAGGTTTTGTAGGACAGTAAAAAAATGCTTTCACAGCACAAGGCGCGGAGTGATGGTTTCAACACACACACACACACACACACACACACACACACACATACACACTCCATGCACGCCTTGTCAAAAGCCCAACACCTGTTCAAACAGGGATCTGTAAATGGACCTGTTACTCTCTTTCTATTGCTCTATCGCTCTTTCTCTGTACTCTCCTTCTGTGTGTGTGTGTGTGTGCGTGTGTGTGTGTGTGTGTGTGTGTGTGTGTGCACATGCCAGTGTGGCCACCGATGCTGCACTGCAGGGCTTCTTTAGGAGGCTCCACTGTCCCAGTCGTGTCCACAGCTTTTCAGTCGAAAATCTCTGGTCAGAGTGGCCGAACGGAGTCAGTTTGGGCAATAGAACTCGCACCAGCAGCGGGGCCTAATTTTGGGCCAGGGCATAGGCATTCGGGGAACCCGGGGTGCAGACCATTACATTGGACTTCATCATCTCCAATGTAGACAGTTGTCTTTTTTTTGAAAACCACTGGGGAGAACAAGGTGTTTGTTTTTATCAGGCTCAAAGTCTTTGTGTACCTGCCTCATGTACTCGAGTGGTTGCACAGTTGGATTTTCAAAGTTTCCTTGTCACGTGTTTTGGCCTTCACTGTAGCAAAACAAACAGAAAGGAGGCCAAGACTTTGTGCAGGTGTGTGTGTGTGTGTGTGCGCGCATGCGT
>NC_137202.1:2828856-2838856 GCF_960531495.2 Zeus faber | reverse complement strand
ACACAGTGGGGATGGGTGATTTACCGGTTGCTCGTTGATTGCTCTGACAAGCAACAGCCATACAGCCACCTATGGTCCCGGGCCCAATTACCTAGACCCAAGACAGGTGTGGCTGCTTAAACCACATCAACCCACACCACACTCTCCTTTTCTGCCATAGCTATCACAGGAAGAGGCCACCTGCTGTAATTGCGGTTCCAATTTTTGTCAACTTCATAAATCATGTTTTCTCAAATACAAAACATAAACACAGAAACATCAGATGAAAGTCTGATGTTCCAATGTTTATGTTTTGTCTTTGTTTATGTTCTGTTGGATTCTCCTTGCCCCTAAGTTAGTTGTTTATAGATCAAAACATGGTAAGATCGTTCTCCAAAAAAGGGGGCTTGGTGGTTCCTGTATGATAAAAAAATGTGTGCTCTCATCATTCTACAGGTCGTCCACAGGACAGAGTTATTGCAGCAGTTCTTGATGATTAAATAATAAATAAAGAGTGGCATTGCAGGTTTAGAATTTGAAATTCCACTTGCAGATTAACTCTGTCTTGGATGCGATGGCATACAAATACACTGTGTTGTATGCCCAGCATGTTGACAGCAGAGGTAAAAAAAAAAAAGAAAAAGAATAAAGACAGGAAAACAAAAGTATTAGCTAGATAGAAGAGAGGCGGCAGACTTTGCTTATTTAGGGAGTTAAGATCAGTCGATGGAGGACAGCAACAGAGCTGACATCTGGATGACTCAATGCTATCACTGCTCTGTCTCTTTCCTTTCATGGAGGAGTTGTGGAAGGGAAGAAAGCTCCCTGTCATAGTCACAGGCGTGAGTGGTTCCTTTATCAGGAAGAGGTCCCCCTGTCGGATCTGCTCACTGCTCCCCTGGTCTCCGCTTATCAACTCTAATTAAAGCATCTGAATTCCTACGGCATGAATTCCCACGTGTGTGTGTGTGTGTGTGTGTGTGTGTGTGTGTGTAAACAGTCAGTCAGAAGGGAAAATGTAGACGGTTGGAAATTATTTTCTGCTTATTTAGATGTCCATCTATGGACAAGGACAGCGCGACAGATATTCACCCTCATCATCCATTCACCAGTATGAATTTCTATGCTTCTATGCTCGAACACTCTACCACATAAATATTGTATCTGCCGAGTCTTGTCTTGGCCCATACCTCACACACACACACACACACACACACACACACACACACACACGCACACGCACACACATAAACCAAACCACAAAGGTATGTGCACTTTCTATAGATGAGACTATTTCCATAGATTCTGGGTGGGCTCATCTCTCAGTCTGTCCTAACCCCCTCCACTCCATCTCCCCTCCTACTGCTCTGACTCCAGCAGAGCTGAAGCGATTAAGATGTGATTTTCAAGGGAAATTAAGCACAGGTCTAGGTAGCCCGGGGTAGTCACACCATAGAATGGTAGCTGTCATCGATATGTGTGTGTGAGTGAAAGACACAAATCCCTCTCCATATGATCCCAATCAGCCACGTCACGATTCGATCAAAAATGTTTGATTTAATCGGGCGAGTCTTTCAAAAATGCTTGGGTGTGTGCACGCCAAAGCCCAAAATCACCAAAGAAAGCAACGAGTGGGTGAGTGTGGACTTCTGAAATGGAGGAGCGACTTGTTGCGACCTTTGTTTGTTTTGGTATCAAAATATCTTAACATAGTTTGCCACTCGCCAGAGTCTTTAGATTTTTTTCTCCTCAAAGACAGCAGTTGTCGCGTGTCTGCGCAGAAGAGACTAAAAATATGCAAAATTTCAATTGTTTTATGTGCGCGGATAGATCTTTTTGTTGTCGTTCAAGATTGAAAAAAATAACGGAATGACGATGAGGCTTTTGAACAATACCACTGATGTCATTATTTTTTACAAAATCATATTAGATCTCGCTATTGCCCAAGTGGGGTTCATTATGTCCTGCAGCTCAGTTGGCATACATACAGTAGAGATGAACTGACCTCAAAGTATATATACAGTATATATATTTTCTCTTTAATCTACCATTGTTGACTAAATATGGTCAAGGGTTCTCATGTAGTTCTATTTATTACCACATTTTCGGTTTTCTACATTTCTTTTTATTTCAGATGTTGCTGCCCCCCTGAACAAAACGATCCCGCGGGGAATAATAGAGCCTTGGGTCTTTTTTTTATTCACCAAGAGACCAATAAAGATGTAGATCGGTCAACATGAAACCATTTTGGAATGTTATGCCAGATATCTGAAAGGTATGTTGTGGACGGTACATTCTCATGGGCTCACGGCCTCTTTCCCCAATGGAACACGGGAGTGTTGTGCAGAATCAGGACAGAAGTTGTGTGTGAAGGTGCGGGGCTCCATTCTGAAACCAAAGCTGCCTCCCCCGGCAGGGAAGTTTCTGCAGGGATGGTTTGCTTAGTGTGTGATGGATGTGTCTCCCCCAGGGGCAGTCGATGTCTTATAGTTTTACTGTAAATGTTTACATTCCTACATACGCTGATGCTATCTGCTAATAGTTTCTGGAACCGGCCCAAGTGAGAGAGAGACGAGGGGGGAGAGAGAGAGAGAGAGAGAGAGAGAGAGAGAGAGAGAGAGAGAGAGGGAAGGAGGGAGGGTGGGTGGGACTCATCGCATTGTGCTCATGTGTGCATGGGAGGGGTATGGGGGGAGAAAGTGGGAAACAGTGAGCGAGCGAGCGAAAGAGAGAGAGGGAGAGGGAGATAGAGATAACGCAGCCAGGGGACTGGGTCAGAGAGAAGCCCGTCTGACTTTAAACAGAGGTATTAACCATGACCCCTCTCCTTCCTGAGTCCTGCCCTTTGTCTGCCTTGAGCCGACGCATTAACCAAAGCAACACACACACACACACACACACACACACACACACACACACACACACACACACGGACGGACGTGCATGCACAAACACAGACAACTCTTATACCCATATGCATCCCAAGCAGCTCTGCAGTCTCATTCGTACATTTAGCCACGAGTAGGGTCAAAGTTGAGGCGTCTGCCTCTCGCCGGATCAGCGCTGAGTGACTGGTGGCTACAGCTGTTTGAGATTGAGGATGATCTCAGAGATGAGCTCTTGAGGCAATAACCATGTGTTGCAATAGGGGTGTGTGTGTGTGTGTGTGTGTGTGTGTGTGTGTGTGTTAGTGTGTGTGTGCGTGTGTGTGTGCGTGTGTGTGTGCGTGTGTGTGTGCGTGTGTGTGTGCGTGTGTGTGTGTGTGTGTGTGTGTGTGTGTGTGTGTGTGCGTGTGTGTGTGTGTGTGTGTGTGAAAACTCTCTATCAATAGGCCCGTGCCCTAAAAGAGAGCAGTGGAGCGTCACTCCGCACATTCCACTCAGATGAGAAATCCGGTACCAAAGCAAAGGCACCAAAGCCCAGATTTGTATTTTCACACTTTAATGGCGTTTGGACTTTTGGAGCTTTTGTCCGTATCTGTCTACCTTATACATTATTTTCTTTGTCTTTATGGTGTCTCTCTGTCTGTCTGTCTCGCGTTCTGTCTGGTGTTCTGTCTGTCCATCTGTCCGTCTATCTGTCTTTCTTTCTGGCATTCTGTCTGACGTTCTCTCTCTCTCTGTCTGTCTGTCTGTCTGTCCTTCTGTCTGTCTATCTGTCTATCGATCTGGCGTTCTGTCTGTCTGCATTCTGTCTGGTGTTCTGTTTGTCTGTCTGTCTGGCTGGCGTTCTGTCTGTCTGTCTGTCTGTCTGTCTGTCGGTCCTATTCATACCAGACTATAGTAAAGTTTACAGGCACAAAGCACGCCTCTCGCTTCGTTCTCTCTCTCGCCCTCAGAGAGAAGTGTTTACATACTTCCACATTACATATTTAAACATAAACACACTGTGCTGGTTGACTCACTGTCACACACTTAGAGGCTTTCTCCACCACACGTTTAGTAAGAATACTCTGCTGTGCTGTTCCAAGACGTCCACGTGATGAGATCGGCCAAGAAAGGAGAGATAACTAAGAGACAATATGACACTTTCTATGTGGGAATGATGTTGTACGAGACTAAGAGAATCGAATCGAATGTTCCGTGGTTTTCAGTATATTCACTAATACCTTACGTAAGAGGATCAAGAAATGGCACATTCAGCTAAAATACTCTGCTGTGACCGACTGACGAACCCACACTCTCAAACCTGAAGAGGTTTAGTGCATCTTTATTTTAAGTCGACACGAGCACCCCCTTGCACTCAGACCTCCATCAGGTGTGATGAAGCGTTCTCTGTGCTACAATTTTTTCCACCTATATTACTGTTTTTTTTGCAGCTACCAGCACATTCTGACCCTCACATGCTGTGCCAAAAAGCCTGTTTCTTTCCTTTTCAGTAATTATTTTTAGGCGTTCCACTTTCATGCAGAAAGACAATGGAATCATTCAGAGATGGGTGCCAAAACCCAATTGCAGCTTTCAACAATGAACGACTTGTAAATACAGATATGTATTACTTACAGTAGTCATTTTGTAAGTCCTCGTTAATCACGGTTGGATCGTACACCTAAGAGAGCATGTTTTCTCTCCTTTACAAAAACCTGTGAGCGACAATTGCAGCCACTTGTAATTGCTTTAAGAGGTTTACTGTGATCTTCGAGAGATGAATGAGGCTTGGGCGGGTGCCAGGGTTGGGCACAAGGTGAGCCTGCCAAACAGGGGTGTTGTGGGAAAAGCAAAGTACCTGTTACACACGGTGCTCTTCTCAAGTGTCTTTTTTACAATTTGTTTGGTTCACATGGACAAAACTGGAAATTATTTTGTGCTTTTTCCAGAGTAAATACCATATAATGTAGAAAGCGATAATTTTGTCTTTCTATTTTTTCTATCGGCTCTCACATCAGGCCTGTATTTGATTCATTCAAGTATCATTTGGGGCTGAAGCGTCTTATCGCTGTTTGCAGACTGGTTTGGTTTATGGACTGAGCTGCAGCAGTGTTTGGTAGAGAAGTTGTTTTCATTTTCCTCAAGCGTCATCCTGAGGGATGAGGGTGTAGTCTTTTCAGTAACGCATGGTTTATGCAGCCTGTGTGATGGTGCATCACCCCCACACAGCCATGCTTGGCCTATTGAGCCTTTCTGACTCATGCAGCATGCACCAACTGGCAGATTGGAGGCCTCAAATATAAAATAAAGGGGAAAAAAAATGGAAATGCCAGGATTCTGTGCTCCAATTAGTCAATTTGATTTTTGAGATTCAATCACTTCAGTTATATGTGTTACAACTACAAACATCACCACATATTATCAAAGTGAAAGAATTTGCAAAAAAAAAAAAAGGCAATTGCATGGACACCATTCACATTGCATCACTACGTTTGATACCAAAGAAAGAAAAATGGGGTTAATATTAAAACTGAAATATATTTTAAATGGGATTTCACATATGAAAAGTCAGATTTTTTTTTTATCTATTTATTTAAATTAAAATGATCACCCAATTGCTGGAAATTCATAGGCCAATTTCACATTAAATACAATCCTAAAACCCTTAGACTAAAGGAGGTTATAAACCAAATCAGTGTTCATTGTTTATTCTGTAGCCCCATTAAACGTATTAAGATTTGGAAGAGTTTAGAAAATGTCATCAAATGCAAAACTCAGAAAGGTGAAATCCACTCTCTGAAATTGCGATTCCGTTTATATATAGTGAAATTCCAATTTAACAATTAAAACAATAGATGAACAGGCAGTTGGTCTGTAAAACAATGTTCATAATTGGGGTGGGTTTTGAAACGATAATATTAAAATCTTTACAAAATATCTCCTGAAATGCCCCTCAACAATTTGATAATCACACTTGCATTGGCTGATCTGACCGAGACAATTTGGATGAACTTTCGTTGAGCACAGAGCAGATTGACTGATATCTCACATGAAACAGCCTCTTTTTATTCATTATTTTATAGGTCTAAAACTGCACCCATTATCTAGGATAGAGCCTTCACTGTGAAAGCGAACCCTCCAGTGGAGTGGAATGGGAGTAATATCAACTAAAATGTTGTTGTTACTGCACAAATGATTTCCCTATGTTTTGCAGAAATGTTGAAATTTGACTTTAAATTAACGCCACTATTTTAGTGGTGCAGTATAGGCCTGTGATTCACCTGTGATGGGGTTAAACCAACTCAATTATATTTTTACTTCAGGCTACAAATAAATGTGTCTTCATCTTACAGAGTAAAAAATAAACAAGTTTTGCAAATATGGAAGACAAACCAAAAATATATGTGACGTTCAAAATCGAGATATTCAGTTCCTCGTGTTTTTGAGATCCACAGTTCTTTTGTTTTTTGTTTTTTTCGTTAGAAAGTTTGTTTAATGAATCCCCCCAAATAAAGCGTTTACAATCCAAGGCTGGAAGCCGTAGTATGGGCTGTATTGGTAGTGGTAAAGGGGTAAAATAATGGGAGCGGGTATTCCACTCCCCGGGTACTGCTCCTGGTTATCCCTCACCAGCACTTTCACCGCGACTCTCCTAGCCGTCGCGCCCGGGGGAGGGGAGCCGCAAGCCGCCAACTCCGCCGCCATTCGCCGCCGCTTGGTTTTATATCTCTGGTTCTGGAACCAGATCTTCACCTGGGTCTCGGTGAGTTTCAAAGCCCCGGCCAGATCCGCCCGTTCGGGCCCGGACAAGTATCTCTGCGCGTCGAAGCGTCGCTCCAGCTCGAAGACTTGGGCGTGGGAGAAGGCCGCCCTGGAGCGCTTGTTGCTGCCGGACCCCGACTGCTCGTCCCCTGCCTCTAGGTCGTACGTCCTGCCGCCACCGCCGCCGCCGTCGCGGAGCTTCTCCTGCTCCAGACAGGGGAGCCTCTTGTCCTCGCCGACTGGGGAAGAGATGGAATATAGGGGCTTGTGGTCATGGCAAAAAAAAAACAAAAAAAAAAAAAACAGGCGACCTTTTTGTCCAAGGAAATCCCCACTACATTTTTTTTTATTATCACTATAGATACGACGAGCTTCAAAGTCCCTTAGAACAAGTCATCTGGTATGCAGTGCAAGACACGCATCTGGGTTTGCAGCATCGGCCCTCCATTGACGTGGTCCTGGAAATAATCTTTCAAATAAACGTATTAGTTATGTTTGGCGCTGTTATTGTCCAAGGGCATCTCCCCCATACACGTGCGGCAGTTGAAACACATATGTGCAGGCTCATGAATTCAGACTAAACTGGCTGTTTGCCATGCATCATAGTAAAACAAAGACCCCTTAGTGGGTTTCTACACCTACAGGGGGTTGGCCCCTCAAGCCACAAACTCGTGATTATGTTGTCTTTATTTATGTATCCCACAAAACACATACACGATATACAGTATATCGTGGATAAAAGCAGTCACGAGCTTACGGCTTGAGAGCTCCAGTTATCTAAGATAAAATAACAAATCGTACGTCCAATTAGCGAGGATCATATAGGCGCATTAACATAAGATACTATATCTTATCTTATCTTATCTTGTCTCATCTTGTCTCATCTTGTCTTATCCTATCTTATGTAATCGGACCTCTCATGGTTAAACTGTCTTTAATTCATTCATTCCCTGTAGTAGGATAAGAAATCGATATGTCAAGCTTGGTGCATACCTGCGGAACTTTTTGAAGTAAAATTAAAAAAAAAGTCCTCTTACACTCGCTGACTTGGGTGTGCTCGGTTTCCACTTCTTTGGGTCCGACACAGTGGGTCTCGGATGGATAAATCCCTGGAGCCGAACCGGCCTGAGGAGCTACGGGGTGGTGAAGGTTCTCACCCAGGTCTCGGTGGCTCCAAACGGGGACCCGAGCGACGTTGCCCCTTTTGGTCCTCGTCCTTTCTCCGTGCTCACCTGGCCAGTCGCAGGTGTTCTGCCCGGCCCTCTTTCCCGGGATGGGAGGCTTCCCTCGGGCTACGGGTCCCTTGGTGAGGATGTCCTCAATGGAGAAGGAGGAGAAGCTCGGTGTCATGGCTTTAGGGAACACGCCAGGGGTATCTCTGAGGGCACGCCGTGGATGTGTGCGCCCGCATCCAGGAGATCCAGTCCAATCGAGATACGGACGTATATAGAAAACCAGGCCTAGTGGCGTTGGACCAGCTGCCCGTCTCCTCTCTCCGCGGCAACCCACGGTGGATTTGTGGGGGAGCTGTCACTCGTATTTTCCTCCACGCAGCTCACAGCAGCTGATGGGGAGGGCCTGGCTCCTCCCCAGCACCGCCCTCCTCAGCTCCCATCCCCTGGATGCTGGACTTAACGTCACACGGCATAACCAAAACAAGCACTCAGAGCTTTTACCTCAAGTAAAAGTGCAAATACAAAATGACTCCAGTGAAAGTGAGAGTACCACACCGACATCCCTACTGGCGTTAAAGGGATACACTTGCTGTTAAATGTCCTCAAAGTATGAAAAGTATTAAGGTATGAAAAGTACAATTCAGTGCTCATGAGTGCTCAGATCCTGCGATTTACAATAAAATTGTAAAGGTGGTGTCATCGTAATTTACAAGGATATGGACCTCATTAATCAGTGATTAACAATGCTGAATCAGCAGTTCGATTGATCCAGAGCCCGGTTTAAAAAATAAAAATAAAATAAAATAAAATAAAATAATGAAAATAATTCATTTGAAAACAAAACAAAAAAAATAATAAAGTAATGTGACTGGAGTACAGTAAAAAAGTATAGATATTTGTAATATTTGAAATGTAAAGAAGTAGGTAGAAGGTAGGATGTAGGTAGAAGTAAAGAAGTAAAGGTGAGTGGAGTGTACATTTCTAGGATCATTTTGAGCTTGTCAAACATTTCCATTGACAGTACAATTTTACTATTGTACTATTGTACTACAGCACTGACGGCGGAAAATAGATCTTTTGTTTTGCAAAACGAAATGGCCATTTTGCACATCATTTCCATTTATTCGTTATATTTAAGATGTAATATAAAATAAGACCATTTTCAACGAGCATTTTTCTCACCATTTCAGAACGAATTTGATTTGGATTGGACTGAATGTAAAAATGTAATTTTTAGTCATGAATAGTTAATATCATATTATTTATTGGCCTTTTTTTTTACTTTTTAATTGTTTTTAGATAGTGAATTTTAACAACAATTTCTATACGGTTTAAGGAACAAAATCACTTATGTAATCCAGTAATACTAAAATTGTTGTATTAATATTAAATATTGAAACCTGCATGTGACATTAATGTTGCATGTCCAAAAGAGTGTAGGCTATATCTATATTGATTACTATGATTTGAGTCATGGACATTTATAATACAGTTTGGATAATAATTGTGGATCATATTATACTATGTTATACTATACTTTTGACATTATAGTACCACCTTGGATTCTAAATATATACTTTAGTTTACCATATTAACTATACTTTGCATATGGGGCTCACTATTAAGTTTGCATTTTGTTGATAGATGTGTACATATGTTGTTCTTATTCCATTCTAATCTCTTTCCTGATTTACACATGGATTTCCCACCAGGATCAATAAGTGTTATTTTATCTTATGTTATCTTATTTCATCTTTTCTTGCAGGTGAGTAGCGCCACAGTGTGGGCATGATACAAGTTGGACAGAAAAAGAAAACAGGATTGAATCTCTCTCTCTCTCTCTCTCTCTCTCTCCCCCTCTCTCTCTCTCTTCCTCTGGCCGGGAGTAGCAAGATCCACTCTAAGGAAAACAGCTGGTTTGAGACTAGATGCTTCTTTGCATTTAATGGATTTTAAACCTCATTACCTCATCTTTAACAATGTCAATGAGCATGCACTCTTGTTTCAGTCCTTTGGATGGCCTTACGAGGACATTGCCTGGTTTTAAGGGTATAAAAATACGTATCTATATATGGTGAAAGGCAAGATGTTGTACAGACTTTTTGTAAAAAGAATTTAATAACAAAAAAAAAAAAAATGTAAAACCAGAAATAAATAGTGTGGACATTGTTCAACGAGGAATCTATTGGAAACTGTCAAGTGGTGTTGTAAAAGACT
>NC_137202.1:2796356-2826356 GCF_960531495.2 Zeus faber | reverse complement strand
TCTCTGAATCCTGAGAATAAGTTAAGAATACTGATGCTATAGATTGGGATTTATTTTCAGAGGTTTTTCAGAGATTCATCTCAGAATTTTAATGTTACTCTTAGAATTCTGAGAATAAAGTCTACATTCTGAGCGTGATCTCAGAATAATTATAAAATCCAATATATATTTTTTTCAAATGGCATTGATTTCCTCAGATTCTCAGATGCGAGCCCCAATCTCTTCCGTGGATTCCTAATATGAAATAATACTGCCAGAGGCAGTGCGTGGCCACCCAAAGTCTCTCCTCGTGCGCTACCACGCACGGATTCCCTGCAGGTTTCCTTGGCACGGCGGTGGGACCCCTGCGCCCTGGGGACTCGGTGCTTGGGACTGTGCGCCGAGGTTCCCCAAATTCACATTCATAAAGGCATTAGTTGTGTTGTGCTGTGTGGCCAAGCCAGAGTAAGTGCAGGAGTAGGTGTTGGAGTACACCGAGCTGCTGTAGCTGTAGGCCGGGTAGCTGTTGTAGCTGTACGGGGCTGGAGCTCCAACTGTGTAGGAGGATGGGGGGTTGTAGTTTGGGGACCCGGTGAGACAAGGCCTCCCGTCCCGGACTAACACCGGCACTGCTACCCTCCTGGGCGGCGGCGGCGGAGGATGGTGGTGGTGGTGGTGATGATGGGGGTGGTGGTGGTGGTGGGGGTGGTGATGGTGCTGGCCGGCCATCTCCAGAGTTTTGTCCTGCCGCTGCCGCTTGCACTTGTATCTCCTGTTCTGGAACCAGATCTTCACCTGCGTGGAGGTGAGCTTGAGGGAGCTGGCGAGGTGCTCCCTCTCCGGGGCGGACAGGTAGCGCTGCTGCTTGAACCGGCGCTCCAGCTCGAACACCTGGGTCTGGGAGAACAGGACCCGGGGCTTCCTCCTGGTCCGGGTCTGTTTGGCCGGTTTTTCCGGGTCCAGGCCCTCACAGTCACCCTTGACCGCCGCGCCGTAGCTCTCTGCGGGAGACACGCGTGTTTAACGCATTTTAACTTAATGCATCTTTTTTTTTTGTTTCTGATGGGTTCCTGTGCTCCTCATGTGAAACCTTTCGTGATTTGTAAATTTTCATAAATTAGGCCTGCAGTCAGGCGGTAAGACTGGGATATTCGTCAAAACCTTCCGCTTTTATGCGCGTTTGTAGTTTGGAGAAGAAAACGAGAGTGAAGCATTGTAAACGGTTAATATCACTTGTGATAATTCACTTATCCATGGTCACTGTACATCAAGTATTGTCTTTTTTAATAGACAAAATAGATCAATATGTCAACCAATACCGAGACAAATTCCTGTATAGAATAAAAAAAACCCATATTAAAATATTTTGTCAAATATTTACGGTTGAGCTAGTTAACGAGTTTTATACTCACTGGTGTGTAGTTCCTCGGTGTCTTGCACTGTGTTTTCTGGATGCATGGAGTGTGTGAACATCTCCCTCTGCAGATAGTGGATCCTCTCCTCGCCCTCCGAGAGCCCGGACTCGGCGCTCGGCGTGTCCCCGCCGACCAGCAACATGCAGGCGGGCGGCGAACCGGAGCGCAATGCGTTTTGGAGAAGAGCCGGCGGCGGAGGAGGAGAAGAACCCGAGAGATCCAACCGAGAGGCAAATCTCTGCCGCTGCTGCTGCTGCTGTCGCTGCTGTTGGGATTGTTGCTGCAGCTCCAGCTTCAGGATGTCCTTCACAGAAAAAGGCGTGGTGGATGGGTGAGTTATGACCGGACTGGGGAGCATTATTATCGCCAGAAAACGGAGAGACGGCGGTTCCGTGCGCGCTCAGCGGATCAGACGCACATCAATGCCTCTCCGGACAAGTATTATTATAAAAAAAAAAAAAAAAGTTAAAGTAAACAGTCCAAGATAGGGGGCTATTGGTCTCTGTGTGAAGCGTAGAATGAGTTTATGTTCCGTGCGTAAAGGCGCGGTAGGCTATGGCTGGGCACCGCGGAGAGGACTGGCTGGTGTTTGGATCTGACATCCTTCTCGTTGTGCTGTGTCTATAGCTGGAGGGCTGAGGGAGACGTCGGTCCTGTATGGCTGGAGAGAGAGAGAGAGAGAGAGAGAGAGATAGGTAGAAAAAGAGGGGGAGCGAGAGAGCGGTGGGGAGGGAGGAGGAAGGGGCGGGGGCGGGTGGGTGTGGGCTGGGCGGTCAGCCGGCCGAGACGCACTCGTCCACAATTCGGTGACGTCCTGACGTGAGGGAGGGATCAAAAGCGGCGATTCCCTTTCCCACTCTATCAATGTATCTTTCTATATCTCTCTATTTATGTAACCCCCCCCCCCCATGTCCGTTCCCTCTCGGTTTTGTTCCCTTACCCAGATTTCCTCATTCTATTTGTTGTTGTGATGTTGATATGATCGACTCCCCCTGGTGCAGGTAAGGCCCCTGATGATTTGTTTGTTATGATTATGAATATTTCCAAAAAGCAAGTGTAGGCTGCTCTTATAGGTGCACCGGTCGTAAGTCAGTGCGGGATTTGACTAACATCCGTTTGGACTATCGCAGTTCTAGCCGTCATCACATAGGAGGCTTTGCAGATTACGCATATCTTGGTTTCCTGTCGAGGCCCTCCCGGGATAAGATAAGGCCAGAGTGTGGGTAAATAAAAACATAATAATCGGAGAATATATTTTAGGCCCTTGGCTCAAGTTTATTTACGGTATCATCAGGTTGAGAATGACTCTTTTAAGGTTCTTCCGCGACGAAGCTGGGCTGTGGTGATGTGTCTCAGAGGCCACGAAATAATAAGGTGAACATCTAAAGGTCGAGATCAGTTTTAGAGAATCTGTAGAAATGCAGATGAATAGACTTTATCGCACTCACTTTCTGTTTATTCTCATTATAATTACAACTACACATACATAAATACAAAAACATAAATAACGTGTAGAATACTACTACTGCTGCTACTACTACTACTACTACTACTACAACTACTACTACTACCGTTACTTATACTGCTAATATTAATATTAATACTATAATAATAACAATTACCATAATAGATTCATATAAGAATAACAAAACGATAATAATAACAACAATACTCATAATAATACTAACGACAATACTACTACTACTACTACTACTACTACTACTACTACTACTACTGCTACTACTACTACTACTACTACTACTACTACTGCTACTACTACTAATAATAATAATAATAATAATTATTATTATTATTATTGTTTTGTTATTATTATATGAATTCTTATTATTCTTATCGTAATAAACATAATAATAACACCCATAATCATGATAGGAAAGCATGAAAGTGGTGTAATTCGGTTTTCATAGTCAAATAATACGAGTGTATTGTCTATTAGTTATCTATTAATTAATAAGATATTGAATATCCATTAATTATTATAAATATCTATAGATTAATGGCGTCTTTATTTGTCTTAATTTGAAAATTTAAAAAACGATTGCAATATGCAGATGTTTCCTGTCTTATTGTCAGTATTTTAGGCTTATTCTCAGTTTATGAGTTTTTATCAGTCTTTGGTGATGAGGATCTGATATCTAATATTTTATATCTCCCATTATAAGAAAGGGAATTACTGCAGAATATTTGCTGGGAGTCAGAGGTCAAACATTTAGTAATGTGACACCTCTCCTCCGCTCGCCTATCTGCGTCCATGCAGGCGCCAGGGACTCCACGTCGACATAATCTCATCCGATCGCCATCAACAAGGCGCTGTTTGGATTAGGGCAGAGTCTCCCCCCTCCTCAAGACCTTTAAAACACTTGAGAAAGGTCCATTTGAGCGGAATCTAGCCAGGGGTGGGTGGTCATTTTGGGGAAAGGGTTCGGTTAGAGGAAAGGTACACGTGGAACAAAGTGAATATACAGTGTTCAACATGTGAAGCCCTTCTTCGTGGCCCACTGTGAACTATGGAATCAAACATGTCCAATGCCCGGTTTGCAGGGCTTGACCACCCAAAATTAAAAATGGCATTTATTAATGTCATTTTTAAATAGCCATAGACAAAAAGGCTGTTGTTTAGTCGAATTTATTTAATTAAATAAATAAATAAATAAATATAGAAATATAGAAATATAAATAAATATATATATAAAAAAATTGTACTTTGTACTAATATTGATGACCGTCATTATTATCATTATTATTGTATTTTACTCTCCATCCTCCAAGACAATCAAGACAGATAATATGGTTGACTAGGTTAACTGGTTGTCTGTTGAATGTCCATCTCTAAATGATAGCCTCTACATTCTCCCAGTTTGTTTTTGTTGTTTATTGCTAATTGTTATTATTATTATTATTATTATTATTATTATTATTATTATTATTATTATTATTATTATTATTATTATTATTATTATTATTATTATTATTATTATTATCCATAGACTACTGACCTCAGTTGAATTTATTATAAGGGGTCCCGCCCTGAAGAAGCAGGACCCCATTAATAAATACAACTGAGGTCAGTAGTCTATGGATCTCATGGATCCACCGCATTCACCGCACTCACAAGATAAATAAAATGTGTATTCGGGGTGGTCCCGACATGCCGTCATCCAAGTTTGATTCAGATCAGTCCGTTATTGTGGAATAATTTAGGAAAAAACTATATTTTCTATCATCTTCGCAACACGCAAATGATGGCTCGCACAGGTCACATGATAGCTTTGCAGCCTAGTGATTAGTCAACAACCGGGTCTTTACCAAGATGGCGGCATGTGCAGATGTGACTGACGTCAGATTTCATGGATGTAATGGATCCGATAAACCCACAGACAATCTGAATAAGATGTGTATTCTGGACACTTTAAACATGGCGTTGTTTGAGTTTCATCCAGATCGGTTCAGTATTGTGAGTGGAGTTTGTGATCAATCGCAACTTAACCAAGATGGCACCATGACGCACAAATGTGAAAATCCTTGTGCACGGCGAAGTTGATGGAGTACACAGATTACGTGATAGCCCTGCAGTCTACCAGGCTGTTATGAGTGAACTTCTGCACTCAAAAAATATACAGGAGGATAAAACTAGGACTCCGGGCTCTCCGTGGATCGTTGTCGGCTCCGACCTGGTCACAGATTGGACTTTCAGCTGAATGCAATTTGCACTTGTTTTTCATCTGATCGCAATTATCCATGTGTGGCAAAATAAATAATCTGTGCATCCTGCAGATATAGTCACGACTGGACTTCAACCAAAGGAATATAAGATACAAACTCTTAACCATACAAAGTTACACAGTGACAGGTGTTGTTTTATTACTGTTAACCTTTATTATGTTTGGAAAAAAAACATATAAAGCGTAAGTTCTACAAAATAAAAACCCAATAACTCAATAATCACTGTCAGAATTTATAGACATTCGAGAGATAAAAGTGTATCCAAACTTCCTGAAGTATAATTACTGGTAACAATAACCATAAGCAATCACATAATACAATGAATATGTATTTATTGTGTATGTATTTTAAAATATTTTCATTCTTTTAGTGTTTTTGGTGTAGCCCACCATGCACAATTTAGCCTGCAATTAGAATGGAAATCTGCTGACCAACAGACAGTGTGTGTGTGTGTGTGTGTGTGTGTGTGTGTGTGTGTGTGTGTGTGTGTGTGTGTGTGTGTGTGTGTGTGTGTGTGTGTGCGTGTTGCGCTTGATGCTCTCGAGCTGGACTGACTGGGATGCTCGCGTGCCACCGGCGGCCCTCCGGTGGCCGCACCGAGGCCTTGTTTAGTGCGAGGAAGGGCCTGTTTCCGGTGTGTAACAAAAGCCAGACCGCAGTAGGGTCAGAGAGCCGCACCCACACCTCCCCCACGCTGGGTGGGGATTAGAGGGAGGTCAAGGGATAAATATCACCAATCAGCGGCGGAAAGTACATTTTTTTCCTAACGATCTATATCGACCTGTACTGAGTGGTTTCAGTTCCAGAGACTTGACTTTCAACTTATACTCCACTAGATTTCAAACACAGTCACATTACTATAGTTTGAGAAATGTATATTTATATATATCAAAATCAGGGACTGGATCATTTGGATATCTCATCAATGAGTCATTAGCTCAGTATGCTTGGAAATATGACACCACCTATACTATTTTATATTCTATATCACTTTTAGTTTAAATACATTTAAATATAGGCACTGCTATATCAGGACATGTTTTTTTTTACTTTTAGTACTTGAAGTACATTTAAGTATCAAGTGCTTGCAGACTTTTACTTATGTGAAAATGCCAATGTGGTACCTCTCTCTCTCTCTCTCTCTCTCTCTCTCTCTCTCTCTCTCTCTCTCTCTCTCTCTCTGACTTTTACTCGAGTCATTTTGTGTCAGGGTATTTGTACTTTTTACTTCAGTAAAAGGGACTTACTTTCCATAAAAAGTGCTTTATCCATTTCGACACAAAGGTATTATTCTGAATTATATTTTAATTCAGTCTCTTGTGAGATAATCCACACTTTCAGACGTTCCTCTTCATTTTGCCATGTTTCTTTGGAGCAGTTGATTACTCGCCAGGCGTTGTGGGACATGTTAGTTCTTGCTTCGCGCTCTCCTCCTCGTCAGGCGTTTTCCACCCAGCAGAGTGACGGCTAAACAGTGCGATCGATGTTTAAAGGGATGGAGAGACGGTGCCTTAACAGTGTGGAAAGATAGGAGATGGGGGCTGAGTAATAATGTGTGCAGGTGCCACTGGTGTTTTTATTTTTTTTGCTGTTGTTATTATTTTTTTGACCTGTCTTATAGAGGTGAGAACGATAATAGATGACTATGTGGAGATTTGAATGTGACCACTAAAGAATGCATGGTTCATTTCCATTCCCAGGTGTTCAAGACAGATTGTTTGATTGGGTATAGATACGGAAACACCATTTTTACAGAGGGTGATTCATAATGGGTATTGGTGAGGGAATGTTTAATTTGACAGTTTTTTATTACTTTGCATCTGAAGAAAATGCTTTCTATACATATATTTTTATATTTTTATTTTTCATCATTAACATCAGCAAAGGGTCAAACTGCTTTGTATGTCAGTAAAAGTTCATTCTAGCTTTTTCTGGGCTGCCCGGAAGGTGGGCCTTATCAGTGGCCGTGTGAGGGTGTCCTTAGCCCGGGCCTGGCCTGCGCCATTGTACCGCTGCCATTGGTGCAAGTGACGGATGACAGCTCCTTCTCGCTGGAGGAAACTAGGACAAGGGGATCACAGGGACACAATTCAATACAACATTGCTCTTTCCCCACTTACTTTGGCTTCCAAACTGCAAGAGTATCGCACAATGGACGGCCTGAGGTGAGGCCAACAGGTTCCTGCACAAATATCTTGAGAGCTCATTGTCTTAATGACATGATTATTATGATACCTAATTAGTAAAAAATGCATATGAATGAATCACAGTTGGTGATGTGTTTGAGCTCCTGTTTGGATCCAGTGTACCCCAGGGGTCCGCCCCCTAGCCCCACCAGCGGAGGAAGTGAGGTCAGGCCAGTCTGGGTCCCCTGCCCCTTGCTCTCCCTGGGGTCTCGTAAATTAGCCCGCTGTAATTCTCTCCCAGACGGCCTTGCCCGAGCAGGTGTGTGTTTGTATATACCAGCACTAACAGGGGGATGTGAGGGTTGTAACGTCTGTGATCTACGACTTTGGGAATGCCGCTCAGGAGGAAACGTGGAGGTTAAATACGCTCTATCCTCGGCATGGCCACACGGGCCACGTTGATAACGTTAATGCACCGGACCAGAGGCTGGTTTTCCTTCCAGCGTTGCCTGGAACTTTTCCAAAAAGTTGCCTTGAGTCCAGCTTTTTACCAGCATGGAAGCCGGTGTACGGAACTCGTTTAATATAGTGGCGCTTCTTGGAAAAATATGTCCTTGTGGTGCAATTAGAATAGATGCATCCTGGGCTCACGCAGTGAACATAGTCGGTTACTGGAGTGGAGTCTTCAGCTTGTTTTGGAGAGAAGTTCCCTGCTTGTCTCGCCATCTGTTCTCTATGAGAACATCATTCTCTATTCAGCTATTGAGTTATTAGTTGAAGGCCATTTTCCAAGCAAACAACAACGCCAACACTGATTTAGTGTTTGTCGTTTAACACTGATTGGGGTTCACAATGAATGAAAATATACTGAAGTGAAAATATGTAGTATAACAAAAGTGACTCCGATAGAAGTACATGTAGATGAAAATAACACCCTGAGTTTGTACCGAGTCAGTGATTACCGATGACTGAAGTTTTGTTTTTAGCCTATAACTATTTTAATACTGTATACTGTGTTGTTGATAGAATTTAGTATAGTAAATTAAAATTTTCCTTTTCAAAATATCAGTGAAATGGAAGGACTTTAATTTTGACAAACTTCAGCAATTAGAGAAAAGAGAATCAGAAGTCATGGGCAGTGGTTCCCAACCCGGGGAGCCAGACCCTCACAGGGGGTCGTCGGAGATCACAGAGGGGGTCGGTAGGCCTTGGACCATTTGAGGCATGTTTCCTAATGGTTAAATATTGGTTTAAAAAAAAAGGATTAGTTTGTTCAAGCGTTAGCATAAATATTAATTGTCACTAAATCAATGACTATATGTAATAATTAACGGCCATCCTTTTAAACCTTGATCTCTCTACCATGAACATGCAACCAAATCTGAGAAAAAAATCCACCGACCATGAATAAATACATGAAAAAAATATGTATTGCGTATTTTAATCTAATATTGAGGTCTCTGATTTAATCGGGTTTTATCTCTTTATTTATTTTATCTGGATCAATACAGTGGTTTATTTTGATGTGTTGATCCAACTGTTTCATTCATGTGAGCAATGTTCTCATCCTCCCGTTCTGTTTAGTCTTGTTTGTCCAAACTATTCGTGGAGACACAAGGAGAATGGTGAGGGTGAAACTTCAGACATCTGAGTCTCCTGCTTCCTCTCTTTGTTTCACAGTATTCATATCTGCATCGGCCCCAGGTCTGGAAAGCCGGAGCACATCAATCAATTATACTAGTTGCTTATACTAATAGGAACTATTTGTTTCTCCTTCCCACCCATTTCATTTGTTAATAAAGCAGCTCAGAATTTTGTTGTTTTGGTTTTTTTATTGCGTCGTTGTGTAATGTTTGACGTATGATGTCAATTCATCAACATAGAGAAATCAAATTTTTTCTTTTGTCTTCATTTCAAATTCGGACTCTACTCTTGTCCATTTAAATGCCTGGAAACAGCACAACATATTCCACTGAGTTAAAACTGTACACTATGCATTTAGGATGCATTTAGGATAACAGTGTTACTGACCTTGACACATTCGCACAGTGTAAATCATCCTATCCCTGCATTCCCATCACCAACAACATATATAACAATGTGCTCTCTCCTAGTTAACTGTGTAGTAATGGCTTTTGAAATATTATTTGTGTTTTAATTGATTAAATTTACTATTTGATTTATTTATCACTGAATGCAAGTATCTCACTCTGAGATGGTCAGAACGGTAAAAGGGGACGCAAAGCAGCTTTATATTATACTCGTGTACAATTGCACTTGAAATGCAGGATAACATGTCAGGTTACCACATGGAAGGAACACAAACAGCCGCGCCGGAATGGAGCCAGACACGCGGTGAGGCCAAAGCAATGTGTGTGTTACTGCATGTATGTTCCATCCGTCATTGGACAACACACACGCACGCGTGCACACGTACACGTACACACACACACAGACACACACACACACACACACACACACACACACACACACACACACACAGATGCATACACGCACACACACACATGCACACACACAGGGAAACAGGGAGGTCTCCTGTCCTTTGTTGTTGCTGTGTCTCGTCCCTTGTTAGAGAATTGATGACACTGTCTTTGAAAAACAAACACGACGGAGAGCTAAAAAGGTGGTCACTCACCACAGCTCGGTGACCCGGAGACTCCAGAGGCCACTGCAACATGTGAACGACGCGGCAACAAGGTCTCCCGCTGGAATGCGGCGCGGTGTGTGTGCGCACACGCTGCTGTTTGTGTTTCAGTGCGGTTCCGCCGCTGGAATGCGACCGTCTCGTGTGTGTGAATGCGCTTCTTTGTGCGTTTTTGGTGTCAACATCCTACGGGATCGAGGATAACCTGTCGGCCCGAACGAAAACCCTTTTCATGAAAAGAAAACTTGTTGGCCCCTACTCCGCCATTTTTTCCTTTGTCCGTAGCCAGGTTACGCTGACGGGGGCCAAAGCAAATGTTTCACACGTCAAACGTCAGAGGAGATGCCTCTAAATATTTGGCTGATAACTCATTGATCTGAATGTGACACAGTCTCCCTGTAGTTAGTTTCTTGCCGACGGCCGCTCCTGTCAGTCCCCTTCTCTGACTCATGCTTCTCCTCGCAGCCTGTGGGGCCCGAGGCCTCACCAGCATATATATACCCAGCCCTGCCCTGGGCCCCCGAGCCTTGTTCTGGGAGCTCAAATCCCATAATTGCAGCACTGACAGTGATAGCTAACGTACGAGACACCCTCACCTGGTCGGAAAGAATGAAAACATCTACTGTCAGGGTGAGCTGAGAAGAAGAACAGGGGTGTTACCTCGTACGATCCAGGGGAAAGAACATCTGTGGAGAGGACTGGGGGAGATCCGTGGGTACGAGGCGTTACAGCCTTATACAACGTCTAATAGAGCCGACAATTACGGAGATAATAGTCGGCTGAAGACCAGCGCTTCTTGCCAGACTGAAACACATTAAGGGAAAGCAGCGAGGCATTAAACACACAGCGTCTGATCTTCAGTGAAGCTGAAAACTTTACAAGGAAATCCAGATTATGGGAGGGGAAAGGCAGACTGGAGTGGCCTTCATTTATCAAGCCCTTCAGCTCCCACGGACAGCTGTGGGGAAGAACGCATGGTAGCCTGTGTGTTTACACACTGCGGCTTAAACCAAGCCCCCGGGACAGGATATATGAAAATCTTTGTTCGTTTGCAAATTCTTGTAGATGCTGGGCCATAATGAGAACTGTTGAGCGGTCAAATTAATGTGATGTGAACTTTCACCTTTAAGAAAAGACTTAAAACAAGACGGATAAAGACAGATGAACAAAGCCTCTATAAAGTATCTAATGATTAATGACAAAAATAAAAAAATAAAAACAAATAACAATAATAATAATAATGATGGTGATGATGAGGATGATGACGATGAATACTAATGATACTACTACTACTTCTATTACTACCATTAATGAAAATAATGAATAATGGTGTTTTCAAAATAGAAGACCAGAAGTAAATAAATAAACAGACTTCTCAATTGTAGGAGAGCTAAAAGACCATATAGTAGTAAACAAGGTGATGGCGTCACCTCGCGGCAGTAATGGCTATTGCCAATTCTGTGTTGAGCCCGCCCCTTACAAGACATCCATTGGTTCAAAAAACTGTCAATCATTATACTGGGCAGTAATTGGCAACCTATTGCTTCTGGTCCGCGCTCCTGCCCTTTGACCCCTAAGAGCTCTGTTCCGATTGGGTGAGACGATCCCCCTCGATTTCCATACGATCACGCCCACTTCGCCTTTGCCTAAATCCGAGTAGGTGAAGGTCCTTTCCAGTCAACATCCCGGGGAGCTGCCGGCCCTCCCGTCGCCTCCACACGATTTTTAGTCGCGATATTTGTTTAAAATATTATTCCCAAATCATGTCGCTGTTCGGCGAGGTTCCCCAGGCCGTCCCCGTGGCTGTGTTTAAACTGACACAGGACTTTAATAAGGACCAGGACCCTCACAAGGTGAACCTCGGCGTAGGAGGTAAGCTAGTTCATAAATACTGTTTCAACGAGTTGTTATCCCGCTTTGTTATTACTTTTATGTGTCTCTGTCCATCATATGGGACGACCACAATAACGGGATGTTTCCTCAGCATGTATTTATTCTTTTATTGATAATTTATTTTCATACATTGAGGTTGAAACCGTTGCAAGACACGTGTATAGACAGATACAGGACTCTGATGGCGTTGTCAGACAGCTGATGACGTCAGCGGAGTCCCATGCCAGGGCTCTGCCAGGGTCGATGAAATTGAAGACTTTGTGCAGGTTAATGACGTTTCTAACCGGTTTCCCACGAAAGTAGAATAAAATAAGAGAATAAACTACAAATTGACTTTACAAGGAGTTAATCTACGTGCAGTAGTAACTTTGCAGAGCAGCCCGTTACTTTGCAGTGGTGGAAGAAGTACTCAAGTACAAGTACCACTGACACAAAATTACTCTAGTAAAAATATAAGTACCATATTGACATTTCCTTGTCAAGCAAAATGTAAGTAAAGCTGTATATAACGCATAAAAGTGTAAAAAATGTACTTAATTTACAGTATCAAAGTACTTTACAAATGTATTACTTTGATACTTTCCACCAGTGGGTTTGTCCCTGTGTGACTGCTTGTGGCCCCTCTGACTACCGCTGACAGCAGCTTTTTTTTGTTTAGGAAGCACTGCAGGCCTTCAATTATATAACTCTACAGAGATGAGGGTCAATTATATTCTCTCTCTCTCTATCTCTCTCTCTCTCTCTCTCTCTGTCTCTCTCTCCCCCTCTCTCTCTCTGTCTTTCTCTTGTTGCATTCTCTGTACAACACAACGGGGATGTTTTACCTCTCATTCAATGGACGAGAGAGCATTCTGAATTTGCATTCCCCTGCCAATCCCCCGGAAATTATGTCGGAGATTAACTTGTTCTGCTCTGGTTTGCCTCTTCTGTCCTTGCTGATTCCTGTCCTTGATTCCTTGTCTAACGCTGTTGTAAAGCCAGAGTCTGTATTTGTGAATGAAAGATGTCTTTGAATAAGGCATTTTAATCCCCTTTTCTCTGCAAAGACACCATTCCCTCCTGGACAGCAACCAGATTTCCTGGTTCTGTGAAACACCGCACAAGTTACAAAAGTTACAAACACCGTGGACTTGCGTCCGGACCAGTCAACGTGCACTTAAATCACTGCATGTTGCTCTTCTGGCGTTCAGTTTAAATATCCCTGAAAAACAGTGTTTTAAGAATTATGATCGTTCCTGGATGACACAGTGCGAACACAAAATCAAAGGTCGGTTCCTCCAATGGCTCCTAGTACTTTATGCGTTGCGAAAACGCCTTCTTTGAACAATCGTTTTCCAGTTTTTGTAAAACGCAGTTTTCCGAGTTTCCTTTAAACACAGCCCTGGCTCGAGCTGTCTGTCTAGATGTCCACTTGCAAGTAAGTGGCTGAAGGGGAATGACTTCTGAGAGACAAAACTTGGACTTATAACTTTGGATGATGATGTCACAAAGCGGCCTAATGACATTATGACAGTTTTTCACTCATTACTGCTCAAAATCGAAATCAATATTGATAAAACTCTTATGGCAAGATGTCTGAAACGTCCCGGTTCTAACAGTACCTAATCATGTCAGTTGGTGCTGCCGTTGTTGTGTTTCAGATACTTTTAGCTTGGAAAAATGCAGAGATAGGGGGGAAAAAATAAAAAATAAATGTAGAAAAACGGGACCCCCAATAATAAATAGATAAATAAATTATCTGGTGCACTTCAGCCTACAGGACTGACGAGGGGCAGCCGTGGGTCCTTCCTGTGGTGAAGAAGGTGGAGAAGATCATCGTGCACGATGACAGGTTGAACCACGAGTACCTTCCCATCCTGGGACTACCCGAGTTCAGATCCTCGGCTTCCAAGATCGCCCTGGGCGAGGATAGCCCTGCGGTCCAGGAGAACAGGGTGGGTATAGGGAGAGGTGGAGGATCCCGGTTAGCGGATCTCATCTCATAATAAAGTATTGTAATTCCATATTCTAATACAGTAATTTTCTATTTTGATCATATTTTGTTGAAATCTTTAGTCATGACAAGGCAAGGCAAGATTATTTGTATAGCACATTTCAACAACAAGGCAATTCAAAGTGCTTTACATAAAAAAAAAAAAAAACCAAGTGCAAAGAAACACATTATAAAAGGACATAAAATGCATAAAGTAATAAAATACAATATATAGAATGCATAAAAGTTATCGTGCAGTGCAAGAAATTAATCAAAGAAACCTTGTTTTACTCTTTGTTATCAATTATTTCACCTATTTCCTGAATAGACTTTTACCTTGTCAAGGTGATATCCTAGCCCGGGAGATCTTTTCTTTGTTAACAAGTATTTTGCCTCTTCCCAAAATAGCGTTTTTCCTCCTCAGATTGGCCAAAGCTGTTTTAATTCAGCGCACACAAAGGCAATTCAAAGTGTTTAAAAAAACAAAAACATCAGAAGTGCAAAAAAAACACATTGTAAAAGGAAGAACACATTATAAAGTTAAGAAATAGAATGCATAGAATGCATAAAATCAAGTCATAACAGTGACAATGCAGCGCAAGAAATTAATATTTGGTTAAAGGCATCGTCAAACAGAAACTTTGATTTAAAAGAGGTGAGAGTTGCAGTGACAGTAAAATTGCAATTTAAAGCTGTATTTGTATGGTGGGTTATCATGATATGTTTTCAATTTTGTCTTGTATACTGTTAATTTTTAGGTTCATTGTATGTTTTCAGATTTCGCTATCTCCTTGTTTATTTTTGAGGTTTATTGCATATTGCTAATTCTTCTGCAAATTCTTAGGTTACTTTGCCCTACTTTATTTATATTACTTTATTATTATTATTGCCTGTTTTTGTATGTGAGCTGCTGTAAACACCACAATTTCTCTCTGGAGATGAATAGATTAATATAATTAAAAAAAAACATCACCTGTTTGTCGAAGTTGTGCTTTGTGCCGTTGTATCAACATAAAATTAAGTTATTGTCACTCAGTCTGTCAGTCTGTCAGTCTGTCAGTCTTTCATTCTTTCATTCTGTCTGTCTGTCTGTCTGTTACACAGAATACAGCTTCTTATTCGTCCAGTTCACTGAGACCATGTCGCTTTCTCTCTCGCTCTGCTCTCTCTCTCTCAGGTTGGGGCGGTCCAGTGCCTGGGTGGTACAGGTGCATTGAAAATTGGAGCAGAGTTCCTCAGGCGTTTCTATAATGGGAACAACAACACCAGGACACCCGTCTACGTGTCAGCACCGACCTGGGGTACACATACACATTTTACCACACAAACAAGGGATTATTAAAGACTACAAGAGAAAACAGTCAAAGGAAACTTGTGAAACGTGTTTCAAAACATGTTTTTTTGTACTATCGACATAGGACTTTGAATTCCTGTTCTGGAGGGCACTGTATCAGTAGAGTGTTCTATTAATAGATAATCTTTTATTGTGGTGATTGCTAATCTTCATATTTTAACTTTAGGAAGTAACTATTAACTAACTATTTTGTGTTTTTGGTTGCATACGTGGAATAAATCACACAATATAAAACACAGTATTGCGAAATGGTAAAACGTACATCGTAAGTTGCTGAACATGAGTAAGAGTGACTGAGATATTATTTGTATGTATTTATCTTTATAGAAAACCACAATGCTGTGTTTGCCAATGCCGGCTTTGAGGATGTGCGTCCATACAAGTACTGGGACGCTGAGAAGAGGGGCCTGGATATGTCTGGTTTCCTTGTTGACCTGGAGGTACTGTGTAGGAATCAATAAGGGAATCGGTCAAGGATCTGATCAATTTTAGGATTATAAAATGACATCGTAGTCAAGATAGCGAAGCAGCCCTTGAATACATCTGTCTCTATCAATGTCTTTTTTTTTTTTTTTTTCTTCTTTCCTTTTCCTTTGTCCTCCTTCAGAGTTGTCCAGAGCGATCCATCTTTGTCCTGCACGCCTGTGCCCACAACCCCACAGGTACGGACCCCACTCAGGAACAGTGGATGCAGATTGCCGAAGTCATGATGGTACGGTAAAAAGAAGTCCGTTAATAACAGTCCATCAAATAGATAGCCCAAAACCTGTTATCCTGTCGTCTTAACGCGGTTGCTTTTCTCTTCTCTCTCAGAGAAGGAAGCTGTTTGTGTTCTTTGACTCGGCCTACCAGGGCTTCGCCTCAGGCAGCTTGGACAAGGATGCCTGGGCTGTCCGCTACTTCGTCTCCCTGGGCTTCGAGATGTTCTGCGCTCAGTCCTTCTCCAAGAACTTCGGCCTCTACAGTAAGACTCGCTCTTTGTCCAGACTCTGAGCAAGAACAAAGGCAAAGGGACCCAATGATTTGGATTTGAAGGATTTATGTTTCGATCAGCTTGAGCACAGTTCGATGACGTTTAGTAATAAGTCGTATTAACATACTGTACATACATTTTTGTTTTTCCAATGCCATTGGCATCGGAATACATATCTCATACAGGACATACATTACTGTCCATGATCAGTTAAACTTGCAAAATAAGGTTCCATGACACTGCATTGTAAGTTTGGATTTGGGCTTAAAAGTGGGAATCCATAAAATCATCTGTGTTGGGTGGATTGCGCTTCAAGAATTCCAGAATTCCATTTTGCAAAACAGCAAAAAAAAAAACAGTTTAACATCCAGGTTTCCATGTTTGCTCTGAAACCGTGAAAGTATTTTCTCCAAAGTATGTGTTCTTCTGGTTGATTTATTTTATTTATATATCTATATAGATATATAGATATATAAATGATATATACAGTGGGGCAAAAAAGTATTTAGTCAGCCACCAATTGTGCAAGTTCTCCCACTTAAAAAGATGAGAGGCCTGTAATTTTCATCATAGGTTCACCTCAACTATGAGAGACAAAATAAGAAAAAAAAAAAAATCCAGAAAATCACAGTCTGATTTTTAAAGAATTTATTTGCAAATTATGGTGGAAAATAAGTATTTGGTCAATCACAAAAGTTCATCTCAATACTTTGTTATATACCCTTTGTTTGCAATGACAGAGGTCAAACGTTTTCTGTAAGTCTTCACAAGGTTTTCACACACTGTTGCTGGTATTTTGGCCCATTCCTCCATGCAGATCTCCTCTAGAGCAGTGATGTTTTGGGGCTGTCGCAAGGCAACACGGACTTTCAACTCCCTCCAAAGATTTTCTATGGGGTTGAGATCTGGAGACTGGCTAGGCCACTCCAGGACCTTGAAATGCTTCTTACGAAGCCACTCCTTCGTTGCCCGGGCGGTGTGTTTGGGATCATTGTCATGCTGAAAGACCCAGCCACATTTCATCTTCAATGCCCTTGCTGATGGAAGGAGGTTTTCACTCAAAATCTCACGATACATGGCCCCATTCATTCTTTCCTTTACACGGATCAGTCGTCCTGGTCCCTTTGCAGAAAAACAGCCCCAAAGCATGATGTTTCCACCCCTATGCTTCACAGTAGGTATGGTGTTCTTTGGATGCAACTCAGCTTTCTTTCTCCTCCAAACACGATAAGTTGAGTTTTTACCAAAAAGTTCTATTTTGGTTTCATCTGACCACATGACATTCTCCCAATCCTCTTCTGGATCATCCAAATGCTCTCTAGCAAACTTCAGACGGGCCTGGACATGTACTGGCTTAAGCAGGGGGACACGTCTGGCACTGCAGGATTTGAGTCCCTGGCGGTGTAGTGTGTTACTGATGGTAGCCTTTGTTACTTTGGTCCCAGCTCTCTGCAGGTCATTCACTAGGTCCCCCCGTGTGGTTCTGGGATGTTTGCTCACCGTTCTTGTGATCATTTTGACCCCACGGGGTGAGATCTTGTGTGGAGCCCCAGATCGAGGGAGATTATCAGTGGTCTTGTAGTCTTCCATTTTCTAATAATTGCTCCCACAGTTGATTTCTTCACAACAAGCTGCTTACCTATTGCAGAATCAGTCTTCCCAGCCTGGTGCAGGTCTACAATTTTGTTTCTGGTGTCCTTTGACAGCTCTTTGGTCTTGGCCATAGTGGAGTTTGGAGTGTGACTGTTTGAGGTTGTGGACAGGTGTCTTTTATACTGATAACGAGTTCAAACAGGTGCATTAATACAGGTAAGGAGTGGAGGACAGAGGAGCCTCTTAAAGAAAAAGTTACAGGTCTGTGAAAGCCAGAAATCTTGCTTGTTTGTAGGTGACCAAATACTTATTTTACCGAGGAATTTACCAATTAATTCATTAAAAATCCTACAATGTGATTTCCTGGATTCTTTCCCCCCATTTTGTCTCTCATAGTTGAAGTGTACTTATGATGAAAATAACAGGCCTCTCTCATCTTTTTAAGTGGGAGAACTTGCACAATTGGTGGCTGACTAAATACTTTTTTGCCCCACTGTATATATAGATATATATATATATATATCTATATATATATATATTTTTTTTTTTAATTGAAAAAGAAAAAATACAGATACAAAACATTTAATTCAAAAACATTGAATAACCAGGTTATCAAATATGGGATATTTGAATTGAATTTGAAACATTTTACCTTTTTACACATTTGAGTACATTAAGCTTTTTTCTCCCACACATCTTTAAGCGATATAGCAAGTAACAGAGTTACAGTACATCGCTCAAGAAATGACTTGCCTCAATATCAACCAGCATGTGTCTCCTGTTAGATGAGCGTGTCGGCAACCTGACCATCGTGGCGCGGGACGCTGACAACCTGAAGCGCGTTCTGTCCCAGATGGAGAAGATCATCAGAACCACGTGGTCCAACCCGCCCTCTCAGGGTGCCCGCGTGGTGGCCATCACCCTCAACACGCCCGAGCTGTTCTCTGAATGGTCAGCAGCAATGGTCATTTCACCAGTTTTAACTTGCCCTCATACTTGAGCAGTGTAGATATTGAAGACGCTGATCAACTTCCTGCTCCTGTTTTGGCCTTGGGTCCATCTTGTCTTCAGGAAGGACAACGTGAAGACCATGGCTGACCGGGTTCTTCTGATGAGGGCTCAGCTGCAGGCCAAGCTCCACGCCCTGGGGACTCCAGGGACCTGGGACCACATCACGCAGCAGATCGGCATGTTCAGCTTTACGGGACTCAACTGTGAGTTCACACACACACACACACACACACACACACACACACACACACACACACACACATTTCATTGGAATATTTCATATTTATCACCACATCTCAATATCTTATGGTATTCATTCCCTATGTATTGACATTGTCTGCTATTAGAGTGTTTTCTCTTTCTCTTGATAGAAGATTTGAAGTTGTAAAAATAGAAATAGTGAATAAATCTACAAAACCTTTTGATATTTTCAGCTTCAAATACAAGTGTTACTCACCTTGATCTCTGCCAGACCCATCCCAGCACTTTTACTCCCGTTCTCAAGTGATTCTTTCCTGTGTTGACTATTATTACAGAGCTCCTACCCAAACAGTCTAAATACCTAAACACTATAGCCTGATGCTTGAAAATGTTCAAGTGATAATGTTTGATCTTCTTTACCAATCATACATGAGGCCATGCTGAAAGGGTCATAAGGGGACCTTTGAACTTCCTTTGCCGGAGTTTCCCTATTTTATTATCGATACAGGCCTTCCAGAAGGGATTGAAGTCAATGATAGCTTTGAGAACTGCCATGATATTCCACTTAAGATTTCACCGTCTCCCCTGCAGCCAAACAAGTGGAGTACATGATCAAGCAGAGGCACGTCTACCTGATGGCCAGCGGCCGCATCAACATGTGCGGTTTGACCACCAGGAACATCAACTACGTGGCCGAGTCCATCCACATGGCTGTAACCGGGGTTCAGTAGAGGAGTGCGCTACTTACCCACGGTTCCTCAGCATTTACTTTCCTTTCCTAGCACTTCCAGTTGGTTTCTCAGTGGACCAAATAAATGACTACGATATACACACTCACTTCCCTTCTGACCTGGTACACTGCACGCCAAAACTAATGGCTCAGTGATTTATAAGTTCATTGGGTTTTCTCCCCACTGTGTCCATCTGTGGAGTTTGACCACATTGATTTAAGTCCTGTAGAGTTTACCTTGTTAATTCTGCTGCTTGGTGTCGTTGTTAAGACACCAAGTTAGATATTGTAATTATTTTATTCTTTTAGTTGAAGCACATTCTCAATTTGAAACACAGGTGAGCCAACACAGAACGTAAATAACAATTTTGGAGAAGACTTGAAAAATAAGGTTAATATGTTGACAGGGTTTACAGTCTTGATTTAGCTGGTGTTTGATACGAGCAGTTCTAGTATTTAAGACCCTTGACTTTAAGGGGACCATGATATTTAATATATATATATATATATATATAAGTATAATTTAAGAAGAAGTGTTAAAATGTGAAAGGTGAAAACAATGTTGTGGTGGCATTATTTTTACATAAACGAATGTAATTGAACAAATATTCTTGACCTCAGGAGACAGGGTGGGGTTTCATCTTAAACCTCCAATACCCTCAGTATTGATCTGTTTTTGTATAGCAGGTGTTCTGTGCTTGTTTTGAAGTTTTTAGGGATGTGTTCCATGCACAAAAATGTTGGTAGGGCAGCTCAGAAAACATTTCAATGTCTGTAATGCAAGTCCAGGTTCAGTGTGTTTTGGGAACACTATTGCACTATCCTCATCTCTCAGCTGAGATGCACAAAGTCGCTAATGATCAACCCGGCGACAGTGGAAACTGTTGCCCACGTAAACTGTCAAAAAACCAAAATGTAAGCAACCGAATGTGAAGACTGTACTCAAAAATAAAAATGTGTAGAAATGACTTTTTGTGTGAACTTCATTCACAGCCTCGTTTATTCATAGTGTGATGCAGGCGCTTCTCTAGTTCTGAATAAAGAGACATGGAAAAAAAGGTATTTCAATCTTTTTATTGATTCATATTATCATCCCTAATCTAGAGTAGAGGGTTTTGATTCCTGACATCTTTATATCTTAAATAATTATCTGAATTAAATAATCCTCTTTAGTCTATTTTACAAAACATATCAGCATTTCACCCTTTATCTCAGGCATTAAGGGTGCTTACAAATAGAAAACATGAAACCCTGAAAACATGAAATGCCTTTCAGGTTGTTCCTCCAACTCCGACTCAGTAGTACAAAGCTTATTTCTTCAAAAGGTTTCCTGCAGCGTGTTTACACAGCGGAGTCCATGTACATTGCCTCGCAGCGTAAAGGTCCCTTTTGTTGTTTGTTAGTTTGTGTTTAAAGGGAGGCAGCAGATTGATGTCAACTTGCATCACTTTTCCTCCCTCCTGGATTCCTCCCCCTCCGCTGAGCTGGTTTATCTGCCACTATTGCACAATGATGACGACCGGCTTTGCCCTTTACTTAAGCAGCCTCTAAAATATAGACTACAGCTTATAAACCACAGGCAAATAACTCATGTGTTATTGGTTGGACAATGCCCCAAAATCAAAAATTCTCCCAATACCGTCGAATCCTCTACAATCCTCTTTATCTGTGTAATTTAAACTAAACATGAGTACTTTCGAGCGCACCCCATATGTAGTAACATTCAATAATAATGCCATTATTATTACACTGCAAAAAATTTGGTCTTCAAAAAACAAAATTACATTATAAATATTGAAAATAAGTATTATATATGAGATTTTTTATTTATTTAATTTTATTGTTTTATATATAAAATTGCATATATATATAAATATTTATTTGTGTGTATATATATGTATATTATATATATTTTTTCCATTTTGAGATATATTGTTTGCCAAGAATTTTATGTATACGTTTACTTCACTTTGCTGCTGTTTAACTCAGTGGACTGTTTCATAAGACTACAAGATAATTTATATCAACATATCCCATTTTGTTATTTTAAGCGAGTAAAAAAAAAAAGTTCTATCTCTAGAGTAAAAAAGTAAGTAAAAAGTACAAGTGCGATTAAAAATTTCTCATCTTATTGGCAGCTCGATTTTAATCTACATTTAGGGTTCTTTTTTTTTTCTTTTTGACACAGATTTTTTGCAGTGTATATATAGGGTATTATTGCATCTGTCCCTTACTAACTGAGCTTTTCTGTCATGCTTAACTGTTGGTGTCAACAGCATATTCCCTCTGATGACTCTATAGACTTTCTACTATATAGACCTTTATAGATTTTTCCTATACTGTACATCTCATCCTATTATTGACATTTAACCCCATCACAGTTAGACAGCCGCTACCAAACCCTAAAGCTATGTTAAGACCCTAATTTGTACAATAGAGAACAGATATATCTTTGTTATTTTCACTAGGTTGCTCCCCTCTTTCTTTCCTTGGGAGGGGGGTTGTTGAGCTTGCAGACAGGGATCTTCAAATTCATGCACCCTTTCTACCTAAAGCATGCACAACTACGAGAAAAACATGGATTTTTCTAAGGGGGAGGTTCTCTACTGTGTAAGCGTTATAAGCAAACATGCACACAGCCAGTCACGGTTTTCCTCCATGTCTCTGAATCCCCCAATCTCCCAATGTCTGCGTTCACGCCCGTAGCCCTGGTGATCCAAACCCCCAGAGCCTGGAGCTTATTGGTTCGTTGTGTCTGTGCTTCTAGTTGGGACTTGAACTACACAGACACAAATAGCAGCCTCTCATACTGAACCTGATCAGAAGACCAAGCACGTTGGCACCAGGGTGATGGCTGGTTTGTGTAGCACCCAAAAGGTGTCACACTATATTTCCAGGATGACAAAAGTGCACCAACATATCGACATATCTCTGTGTGTATGGAATGAATCCTGGCAAGACGATGGCACATTATAACACTAGAATAGACGAAATATAGGAAAATGTATCGTGGGCTTGAGTGTTTGGGCATTCATGGATCTACTCATGTGCCTTTGATTAAAAACATAGTTCACATGGACAAGGGAAGCAAAAAAAAACCCCATCTATATCGGGTGACTCATATTGCATTCTTCAAATTACCAATCGCAGTTGGTAAATATTTACTTCTCCATTACAAAGAAAACAAAAAAAAAACAGGTCATAAAATCCATCTCTCGATTCTTTTTTTTTTTCTTTACAGTACTGTGCATAACCTTTTCAAAGAAGAGGTAAGCGAATAGCACATTAGGTAGTAATTCAAGTTAGAAACAACCTATGGCTTTGTTGATTTTTCTTGATGGGTGTAAGATTGTGCTTTTATCAAGTGGCTTTTCCTTTTTGGCTGATGTGTGGTCTTGTGCTGGCAGTGGGTGGCCTCTTTATGGCAGGATAGGAATGGATTCCAGTCCAAACAGTATTTTGAGTAGCGCTAATGACCTCAAGATTATAAAATATATATATATATATATATATATATATATATATATATATATATATATACATACATTTGGGATCATTGATTTCAGTAGCAATGCCGAGCCAAAGTGGGCGTAAGGCTTGTGTAAAGCAGAACGACTACCAAGCTTATTTTGTTCACTTTTCTACAATAAATAGTTTAATCAAAGGCGATAGACCAGGTGATGTGGTAGAGTAGCTGGTAACTGCGTCAAACAGAACGGGAAGAAAGTGTGCTTGAATAGGCTTTCATTTCAAGACAAACAATTCTGTAAATATATTTTTGATTTACCGTCTCAACTGTTAAAAAGCAGACGTTGTCAGTGTTCCATTAAGACAATACGCCTCCTGCGTAAAGGAGATGATAATCTCAATGTTCAGGGTTTGGGGCAAAGCTAACAGAAACACAATAACGTTCCTATGCAAACCGCTTCTGAGCTCCGGTGTCAAGGCCCCAGGTCGAAGTAAGGCCACATGTAACCACCACCATGACCTGGCGCCATCTTGATTATACCGCTCTATCTCTCTCTCTCTGACTACTTCAGTGATGAGATGAAGGGTTTTCGGGGACCTGAGTGTCTTTGGCAGCTACTGAGGAACAGGACGGGCTCAGGTTCCTGTGAGAGCTCAGTCTTGTGTGGGAGCTTCATGGACTGATCGGCTGATGGGAATGCTGTGGCGAAAAAACAACAGGGAAAAGATGAGGAAAAACAGTGCTTCCTCTCCCTCTTCCACGTGGGGCGCTGTGCTAGCTCGTCACCGCCGGCTGCTCTAAGGTGTCCTCCAAACCTTTGTCTCCGTCGCGAGATTTTTTCCTCTTCTTGTTGCCTGGAGGCAGAAGCAGATGTCAGATTTAAAGAAATCTTTCCTTTAATAATTCATGGCTCACTTTTACACATGTAATTATTAATCTGGCCCCAAACTGGGGGAAAAAAGGGTTCCCCACACAAGCACATTGGGAGATTTAGGGAGTGATTTCACTATATTTCAGCAGGAAACAAGTTTGTCACTTTGCGTGGTCACTGATCCGTATCTTATACAACTTGTGAAATGCCGTACTGTCATCACACTGTGCTCATCCTTGAGCACATTCAACTTGCTTTATCCCGTGAAAACAACTGAGTCATGAAGCGGGGGATACGGAACAGCATCTGGAGCTTCACAGGCTCTGGGTAATGGGACCCAATTCTACTAAGACCTGTTGCCAGGATACGGACGGCGCGGATCAGGAGAGTTTGCGAGGGGGGGAGGCTCGTGAGAAATAGCTGCACTCACTCAGTTTATGCAGCAGCTTCTTTCCGATGGTTTCCTCGGAGGCCGACAGAGACAGTGAACTGATGAACGGAGACGTGGACGTGGACGGCTCCGACTCCACAGCAGCATCTGGGAGGAAAAGATAAGACACCACCACCTCATTACATGGGACCTCTCAATATGTAGTAATATTTTATCCTTCTCTATCTAGAAATGAAGAAGCCATAAATCATAATGAATAATCGTAATTATGGCTGGGCGATATCAATATAGTGATAGGACACTTGATAGCGTCTGGAATTTTGGTTGAATTGCTGTCTCTAAGCCTGAACTACAGTAAAGCAATTGCATTTTTCAGAACTTTGTAAACTGCTCTAGCTGTTATAATCAATGCCTCTACCCCCAAATATGGTCAAATAATCTACAGCACTAGACACCGATCAGCCACATCTTTAACGCCACTGGCAGGTGAAGTGAGTAACATTGTTCATCTCGTGATGAACAATGTTACTCAATGTCACTCAATGTTACTCATGAGAACTCATGAGCGTCAGAACTGGACCATGGAGCAATGGAAGAAGGTGGCCTGGTCTGATGAATCACGCTTTCTTCTACATCATGTGGATGCTCCGATCGAGCATCTGTGGGATGTGCTGGAACAACAAGCCCAATTCATGGAGGCCCCACCTCACAACTTCCAGGACTTAAAGGATCTGCTGCTAACATCTTGGTGCCAGATACCACAGGACACTTTCAGAGGTCTTGTGGAGTCCATGCCTCCACAGGTCAGCGCTGTTTTGGCGGCACGAGGCGGAGCTACTCAATATTAATGGTTATAAGTGGTGGTTTTAATGTTGTGGCTGATCGGTGTATATCGAGGGATTTCATTTTTTCAGGATTGCCCAGCCCTACATCATAATAGATTTGTATATTTCCTTTTTATTTTATTTGGTTATGTGACTGGGAGGGTGCACATTAATAAACATTTATTTGTGTGTGCCACCATTAGCCTGTAGATTGGCTACCTGAAATCAAAAATTGCTCACCGTTCCCTTCATTGCCCTCCGGGCGGTCTTCATGGATGTATGGAATCTCGTCCATGTGGAGAAACACGGTGTCGTTGGGACTCTTCTGTCCATCTGATTTGCTGCCTGTGGCAGAGAGGAGTCATGGCATGAGAGCAGAGCTAGAACCACTCTGCTCTGCCTGTAGGGGGCGCTAGAGCGCAGTGCATGGCGCCAGAACGAGAAGCGTAATTGTACAAATCCATTATCGTTAGACAAACTAACTCGAATTGATTCAATTTTAAGGTTGAATTTAAACCAGATTGAGGTAAACTAGCACATTAATACCACATTTCCCCGGGACAGTGGAACACGATCGGGCTGTGCTGCTCTACTGACTAGTACGTAACCAGTCTGTCTGTCCTGGGATTTTACACACACACACACACACACACACACACTCACATGCGCACACATTCACATACACACAAACTTACTGATGTAGCTTATGCAGCGCTAAGCAGATGGCATTTTGAAAATCCTCTAAAACATGAAACCAATCAGGATGGGTTGCTGCGGCTCCAGAGGTAACTCTGTTTGTGTTGCTATGGTTGAGGGACAGTGAGTGAAACAACTGCATGAATGGATCAACATCTGTCCTTACTATGACCATGGAGCAAAAACCCTGTTTGTTAAATATGCCATTGTCATATTTAATTAGACCTGAGTATGGAAAGAAGGGTGAAATGCATCGTCTGAGTATATGTTTTTGTATTTGTTTTGTTCTGTTTAACTTTGTGTGATTTCGTCTCTTTGCCTTCCGCTGTGGCAGAGCTATTTCCAGCCTTGTGCCTGACACAAAGAACTTTATTTATTATTTTCTATGGAAGGATGCTTATGCAACTTTTATACCCATTATTTTTTTCTCTTCCTACATACACAACACAGAAATACACAGACACACACACACACACACACACACACACACAGACACACACACACAGCCAGATAGAAGGATTTTTTCTTTTGTTTGGAAGTTATGATTAATATTGAGAGAGAGAGTGGGGACATTGTTCAGTTGGAGGGAACATGTCTGAGCGACGTCTTAATCTGCAATTCTGACTGAAACATTTTTACCACTAGATAGATGGACAGACAGACAGATAGATAGATAGATAGATAGATAGATAGATAGATAGATAGATAGATAGATAGATAGATAGATAGATAGATAGATAGATAGATAGATAGATAGATAGATAGATAGATAGATAGAGCTCTTCGAAAAACTGTCACCAATAATAATAAAGTAATAGTATAAAAAGTAGAGGAGAATTGGCAATATGCAATTTACCTGAAAGATTAACTAAAAAATAAGAAAAATTGGCAATGTACAATAAAATTGAACTGAAATGAACTGTGTATTGTTGTGTTTTTTTCTTTGTATATTGCCATTTTTTTTGTTATAGCAATAAACCTTATTTTTAAGTATTTTATTAATATCAACAACAAGAAAAATTGTCCTAAAATAAACAAGACACAAAAAAATAATAAACAAATGAATCTTTTTATGATATACACTTTGGAAATATTCACCCAATTTCAAAAAAGAAATCACTGCTACTCACGGACGATGCGGTTCCTCTCATTGAGCTGGAAAGTACTGCGCAGCCCGCCGATGGGGTGGAGGTGGGCGAGGCGCGCCAGGCCCAACCGGGTGTGGGTGTGGGTGAGCGGGAGGGCGATGCTGTGAGACCGCGCCTCGGGGATGGGGGACCGGCCCTTGTCGTCGGCATCCATGGGGTCCGGGGTCTGGGGGGAGCTGTCCATTCTGGTGGCCGTGAGGGCGTTCTGGTAGTGGTTCCTGGTGATCTGCAGGGCGGGGTTCAACAGTGGAACAAGGGCTTATCCGGAGCGCCATAAGAACCATAAGAACCAAGCCATAAGAACTGTCAATGCTGACCTCACCAGGGGTCCTAACACATAGGCTCCACTACCTACTGTACTGTATGTAGCATACTGTACCGCATACTGTATCACTGTTCAGGGTTGTTCGTGATGCCGTATTGCTGCGCCGTACTGTTGTATACTGTGCTGTATTATCCCAAACACTACCTCACTCTATTCACATTCACATGCCACTTTAATTCACATGCCACTTTAAATGCACATATCTGTGTATATACATAGGCATATTCCTTCTATCTATTCCATTTTATTTAATTTTATTTTTATTGTATTTTATTCTATATATTTTTATATTATTCTATAAGTATTCAACTTACTGTATTACGTTTTAGGAGTCAGTTAGTCGGTCTATTAGAAAGGATTTTTTTGCATACATGTATGAAAGTATGTATATGTATGTGACAAATAAAAATCTTGAATCTTGAATCTTGAATCTTATCCTCAGATCTGGACGTGTGTGTGTGTGTGTGTGTGTGTGTGTGGGCATCTGTGTGTTCCTGACCAATAACAATTAAACACAACAAGCCTATGGAATCGTAATGGGGATACCATGTCGCCAAAGGACATGGTTGCCATATTGCAGCTCGTCTACTGAAGCTATTCTGCTGGAATCTCTGTGGCTGGGTCCCGATGATTGAAAATGTGGCTTTCAGTAAAAATTTGCTCATGCAGGGACTTGGTTTGTCTGTATGTGCCCCTGACCTGCAGTTTGGAGAATTGTGGTGTGGGGATGGCCTGGCTGCTGGGCTGCCGGATGGTTCCGGCAGTGGCTGCTGGGCGGAGCAGATAGCTGCACCGCTACTCGTTGTTACTGCAAACTCCACCCAGCAGCCACTGCCAGGACCATCCACCAGTCCAGCAGCCAGGCCATCGCCACACCACAAGCATAAATACAACAAGCCTCGTGAGTCACTGTTAAACGAGTTTAATCCAGTTTTGGGTTTTGGCATAATTACATTTTGAGAACTACTAGATTCTGTTTTAGAATGCAACTGGATTTTTCTCAATATTTGACAAGACCTAATTCCATTTTGTATCAAAGAGGCACAATCAAGTTCGCATTTCTACAATATCTTTTTGAGTATATTTGCGATTGATTTTGTACCTGGGGAAAAAGGGCCACCGCAATGGAGAGGACATCTCAGTGTTGCATACTGTGATTAAAGTAAAAGCAAATCCGGTGGTCGTCAAGGAGACGGGCGCTCTATGCACTTCATATTCGGGGATCTATGAATGAGCTCACTTCCTCCCCATCCCGTCTCCGCATCGGGGAGGATACAGGACACACGAGACGAGGGCACGACATGTGTGTGTCAGAGAAAAGGGGAGGAGGGGTGAAACGAGAGGGCATCATCTGCGGCTAAATTATTCATGCTGGAAATGGAGCTCTTTCAACCCCCGGTGATTATAGGAAAGAGGATGTGTGTGAGGAGGAGAGGGTGACACACTGAGAGAGAGAGAGAGAGAGAGGGAGAGAGGGAGTGAAAAAAGGGAGCGATAGAGAGTGAGCGGATAACAGGGATTAGGACCTATCAAAGGCATGGAACTCTGCCGTGGAGAGACCGTGGAGAGACCGTGGAGCGCTGGAAAGTTAAGGTTTTTAAGCCTTTTGGGACATTGATAATAAAGATTTAATGAGGTCCGTTCAGAAGTGCAGTGCCCCCAATCCCTGCTCCCGAGCCACTTAGTCAGTTCATTATAATATTCGTCCAATACAATATATGACCGCGGGCGGTGCGGTATATTGCCAAAGTTTGTGGGGAGTGGGTGTTTCGGGTTCATCCGAGCATCCAACCTTGATGATCTGCAGGTCCGTGAGCTGTCTGACCGAGTAGTCCGGTAGATAGACGCCTCCTCCTCCAGTGCTCAGCTGGCCCACACTGCCCAATTCTGGCTGGTTCAGACCGCTGCTGCGGGAGCTGCACCGGTGGCCTGCGGGAGGAGAGAGAGGAAACCGGGGGGGTCACACCGAGAGATTTAAGGATTTCGATGTAGGTGCGGTTCTACACGCTCAATCGACGCGACAACGATGTTTCTCCAACATCCGATTCCCTCATGCCTTCCCTCCCTCGGGTCCTTTTCAGCTTTTTCGCCCATTTAGTGGCCTCCAGTGATAACTGACAGGGAATGAGGAAGGAATAATATACATATGGATAAAAAAATATTGAAGGGATTTGAACGTTTGTGCTGCTGAGGCTTGCGCCGAGAGAAGTTTGTGTTTCCACTGTGTCCCCTGACTGTGTCCCAATGTGAATTATGTCCTGTAGTATCTTTTGTAGAACACTCGAGTCTGGTTGAGTCACATGTGTGCCCGCGCGCACTCACACGCACACGCACACACACATACACACGCACACACGCACACACACACACGCGCACACACACACACACACACACACACACACAACACACACACACACACACACACACAGCCCCTCTGCTTGCTTATCACTCTGGGCTGGGTTTTATGTAATCCTGACCAGGTCGAGTCTTTCCACTGGATAAATCTCTGAAGTTGGTTCTCCTAATTACGGCTGAGACATTTCCCATGGCTCCTGCTTCCCTTCCCTTCCCTGCATACGATTAAGGTAAAAATTCCTCTAAATATTATTTATCATCAGCA
>NC_137202.1:2748856-2791356 GCF_960531495.2 Zeus faber | reverse complement strand
CTGGAGAGCCCTTCCAGCCAATTACATCTGAGCCGATTATAGTGATTATCAATGGGATTAGGACGTTCGTTCACATTAATTAATTATGCATCAGCAAGGAGCTGGGATCAGCAGTGGGGGAGGGTGTGTGCGGGGATTACGGGGGAGGAAGTTCGATCAATAATTGGAAGGGGCATTGTAAATGGAAGACGATAAAGAGGTGGAGGTGTTGCAGCTGTTCGGGCCTTGGTAGAGTGGGAACTGGCTCAACAACCACGGCTCGGACCGCATCGTGTTTTCCTTTCAACCGCGAACGACGATGAGAAGACGTACAGGCGCACATTTGACAACTGACATTTGCGTATTTCACGTCTCTTCTGCGCACACACACGGCTGCTGCCTTTGAGGAGCACAAATCTGAAGGCGGAGAACAGATGCTCCCACAAGGTGTCTTCCCGCAAGATTCTTGCGAGGGGCAAAGAATCTTGCAATATTTCTGACACCAAAACAAACATGGATGCCGTGCGCCTCACTACTGTGGTTGTTTGTGCAGAGAACTTGCAGCGTTGACATTCTACACTGATCAGACCCCCACGAGTCGCCTAAATTCCGCAAGTCGCTCCTCCATTCCAAAAGTCCACACTCGCCCACTGGTCACTTTCTTTCCCATTGGCTGTTGAAACATTGTGATTTGAGTCTCTGCCCGATAAACTCACACACGCTTGGTTGAATCATGACCTGGCCGATTGGGATCGTAGAGACAGATTTTGAGTTTTTCACCCGCGCACACATATCGATGACAGCTACCGTTCTACATCCACCCCAGACTACCCCAGAGCATCATGGACTACCATGGACTACTCTGGACTACCCCGGACCACCATGGACTACCCCGGACCACCATGGGTGACCCCGGACCACCATGGACGACACCGGACCACCATGGACTACCTTGGACTACCCTGGACCACCATGGACTACCCTGGACTACCCCGGACCACCATGGACTACCCCAGACCACCATGGACTACCTTGGACTACCCCGGACCACCATGGACTACCCTGGACCACCATGGATGACCCCAGACCGCCATGAACTACCTTGGACTACCCCGGACCACCATGGACCCTGGACTACTCTGGACTACCCTGGACCACCAACGACTACCCTGCACTACCCTGGACCACCTTGGACTACCCCAGACCATCATGGACAATCCTGGACTACCCCGGACTACCCCAGAGCACCATGGACTACCATGGACTACCCCAGACTACCCTGGACTACCCTGGACCACAATGGATGACCCCAGACCACCATGAACTACCTTGGACTACCCTGGACCACCATGGACTACCCTGAACTACCCCGGATCACCATGGACGACCCCGGACCACCATGGACGACCCCGGACCACCATGGACTACCTTGGACTACCCTGGACCACCGTGGACTACCCTAGACTACCCCGAGCCACCATGGACAACCCCGGACTATCCCGGACCTCCATGGCCTACCCTGGACTACCCGGACCACCATGGCCTACCCCCGACCACCATGGATGACCCCGGACCACCATGCACGACCCCGGACCACCATGGATTCCCTTGGACTACCCTGGACCACCATGGACTACCCTGGACCACCATGGACTACCCCGGACCACCATGGACGACCCCGGACCACCATGGATGACCCCGGACCACCATTGACTACCTTGGACAACCCTGGACCACCATGGACTACCCTGGACTAACCTGGACAACCATGGACTACCCCGGACCACCATGGACTACCCTGGACTACTCCGACTCAGCCCGATTACAAATCGGCGTTGAAAATCACGTGATGTGGCCCGAGCTTTACACAGAGGACACTTGCTGCGACCACTCTACTACTTCATAATCCCAATCAGAGTCCTCTCCTCCATGTCTCTGCGTCGTACGTACTGTAGAGATCAGTCTCGTCCACGATCTCGGACTTGATGATCTCCTCGATGACGTCCTCCAGCGTGACGATGCCCGTCACCTCGTAGAAGGGATCTCCCTCCCCTTCGCTGTTCACCCTCTGGACCACGGCCAAGTGAGACTTCCCTGTGGGGAGGAGCCCAGAGGCGATGGATTAGCGGGGAGAAAATGTTGGATGGGGGTGGGGGTTATTTATTAAGATTCTGTGTCCTCGCGATGGCACACAGTGTTTTTTACATATTGACTGAAGACTTGTGGGGGAGGCGGGGGGGTCAACGTCATGCATGTGATAAAAATAACCGCCCGTGCACGTGTCTGCAGCTTCTGGTCGGTTCTGTGCAGTCAAGATGAAAATCAGCATTAATAAATCAACCAAGGCTGAGTATAGCAGAGCTCTGTCTGTTCGGGCTGGATCATGAAATTAAGTGTGTGTGTAGGTGTGTGTGTGTGTGTGTGTGTGTATGTGTGCGTGCGTGCATATATGCATGCATGCTGGTGCGCTGTGACTCAGACAACAAGGGGAATGGACATAGACATGGGGAGATGAATGGAGACAGTTTGACAGCTCGGAGGACTTGGGTCCTCAGCTAAACATGGAAGATTACGCAACCAGTCCAGGGGAAGCCTGCATCTGCTGACCGGATGGGCCATTCCGCCGCCACCATTTTGTACAGAGCCACAAACACACACAAACATAAACACAAAGACCACAACAACCACCACACATTCTCTTTGTGTGCACTCATAAAGAGGCCAGCTTACAGCAGCCTGGGGGGGCTTGGGTTCTCCTGAGCATCGCCTCAGCTGGCATTGGGCTGGGCGTGGCCGCTCCTGAAACTGCGTGGGAGCCGGAGATAAATTCACTGTGACGAGATGTTTTAACTCCTACCCCCCCCCCCCAACCCTTCTCTCAGGATTCCATAGATACTTTTTGTTTTGATGTCTCACAGTCTCAGAGTCAGGCTGTGAGCAAAATGACTTCCCTTTTGTTTTTTTACGACACTTTAGTTGTTCCCTTAAAAACTGTGAAAGATGTGCTGACATTACAAATATGATACAATATTTTTTGTATCAAAAATGTTGCCCTGTTGGTTTTTTTATGTTTTGTTGTCCTTTTTTCTGTTCTTTCGTGCACTCATTATGTGGCTGATTTCAGTTGACTGAAGCGCTTAATACTTTTTATGGAGTGCTGTGCTTAGAAACAAAAACAATGGTGTGTGTACGGCTAATCACTATCTTAAATGCTCAACTCAAATTCAAATGATGATATCTCCAGCACCTCCACCTCTTCTCCGTTGTGTCCAAGTCTTCATGCTGGAGCTGGGTGATATATCACTATTGTGATATAATGTCATCTTTAAGGAGCATTACGGTAAAATGCTCTAGCTGTTCTAATCAACGGTCATAATATCCACAATGTAATATCTTACAAAGGAACCAATGGTCATCCCAAAAATATCGCCAAATGATCAATATTCGTCAATCCCCACCAGCCCTACCTCATAACTCTCTTCACCAAACACTCCTTTGAGAAATAGACACATGCAAAGCACTCAAGAGTGGACACCCCACCGTGAATTTGGCATCCAAAGCGTGACCATAAATTGGCTTTAAATGTCCTCTGCATATCAACAGCATCGAGGGAAGCAGGGTCAGTGCTCTGGTTGTGCTGCTTTTCGAATAACGAGAGAGAGCTTGCAAGGTCGGCCCTGAAAGAACATTTTCAGGCGCCAGAGGCTCTTATGACGCAGCGATCAAAGAGCAGATGTCGTTTTCCGCCGGCACCGCCTTCCGACGTCAGTTCTCTGGCCAAGTCAGCGCAACAAGTCCAGGATAGTCACTGGAGGATGTGAGCGTGTGACATGAAGGTGCTGATAACATCACACACACACACACACACACACACACACACACACACACACACACACACACACACACACACACACACACACACACACACACACACACACACTCGTATTCTCACAGTGTCCTTCGAACAAACTCTGGGCCCCGACAGGAGATGGGGTTGATTCATGAGATAGCTGCCAGGGCATCAAGTGTATAAGCTTCAATAATACATCGCAGCATGAGAGTCTCGGATTGATTGGCAGGCCCACAGCCGTCGTTAATAAAAACAGAAGTTTGGGGGCGGGCATGAGACGAGAGGGAGAGAAGGGCAGGTCGGCTCGTCTGAAGAGCTCAGGTGAGACTGGACGGGATCAGCCCTCAGCGGCAGATGTACCAGGGACTGCATTACATCATTCAGATGTTATGTAACAGCCTCGCAGAAATGCACACACACACACACAAATGCAGGCAGTGTGCCTGCTGTCAAGGGGAACAAATAGACGCACGCATGCATGCACACACACACACACACACACACACAGACACACGCCCAGGGAAAGGGGGGCTGGGCTCACATGGACATCCCTCTCGCATCCCCGGGAATGTTTACTTGGCCCCTGTGCCGTTTCACACTGTCTGCATCCGCTCTGGAAATGTGACGGTGTGTGTGTGTGTGTGTGTGTGTGTGTGTGTGTGTGTGTGTGTTCATGATGCACACATGTCATGTATGGCTAAATTCCAGACATTATCACTATTATATCTATATATCGCCCATCCCTAGTTCATAGTCTTTTAACAGTGTAGCCCCCATCTTACATTTAAAAAGTTTCAGTTTGATGGACTGAAAACAAATTCCTTCATACCCGACAGTGACTCCTACTGCCTCTTCTTGCGCTCTCTCTCTCTCTCTCTCATACACACACGCACACACGCACGCACGCACGCACGCACGCACGCACGCACGCACGCACACACACACACACACACACACACACACACACACACACACACACACACACACACACACGCACACACACACACACACAGGGAGGCAAGCAGTGCTCACCCCCTTGCCCTTTACCCTTCTTACTGAGACATCCTCACAGCTTCGGGCCAAGATTCCTGAGCACCAGGGCCCTTCATAATCTGCACAGCCAGAGGAGGGCGGATGTAGGGAGGGAGGGATGAGAGAAAGAGGAGAGAGGAAAAGTGAAAGGTTGCGGTTGAATTTTTCATGCCAGCTCAGCGGGCGTGCACCAAGGGGGCTGGGATGGAGACGGCTTCAAAGCCGAGGTGCACTTTAATAGTCGGGAAAGTGAAGCCCTGTCACTGGTGAAAGATAGGTGACATCATGGTCGGTTGGAAAGGTCAGAGTTCTAAAAAGATAAATACAAAAATATATGCACACATTGACACAGCTGATAAATAGCGCACGGTCACATGAAAGAGGGGAAAGGGTTCAGAGCCGGGTCCATGGATCACCCTCAGTCGGACCTGTTCGTCAAAATCTCTGTAAAAGAGAGAGATGAAGGCCAGACCTCTTGAACTGCAAATGCCATTTCAATTCACCCCCTTCGGCTTCCATATGTCCCACGTCCCTTTCCCGAACTGATTAAACATCTAAGACCTCTGTCCGTGACACCCGACCAGCTCCTCTTGGTCAATTAAAGAGATTTACATTTTAATCCCAGGAATTTAAGCCCAACACGGCCAACGTGAGGGGCTGTTCGCTCATATGGTACAATTTCATCTTTTGACACACGCAGGGGAGAACTTTGAATGGCTTGTTCCAGGGCGGCCGTCCAAAATCATTTTTCACACTATCTTTAACTAAGAATAGGCTCTCTCAGGGGGGGTGACACACTTTTGCGGGGCCGTAAACAGATGCTGTTGGCTGGTGCTCATGCAAAAATTAAGAAAAAAAAGAGAGGTGGTATTATAGGCACAGAGGCATTTTTCAAAGATATTTGCTGTTGCAAAACAAGAAATAAGCCGCCTGATATAAGGCAGCAGGGAAGCAGAAATTAAACAAAGAGAGAAAAGCAAAATACAATGTACCAGAGGAACGATAGAGGAGAAAGAGGGGTAGATCATGCGATCGATGACATAACATATCATCCCCACATTCTCATACTCACACCGATGGATTGAAGCTTTCATTGAACCACACACTGTGAAACAGTACAATACAATCCACAATATGGAAAATAAATTCCAGTATCACTTAAATAAAGTATATACCGTTGAGGAGACTTTCGACTTTTACTCCACTACATTTTTACTTTAAAAAATCTGAATGTTTATGAATACATAGCAAAAGTATATGTACTATTGTTTTTGAAAATTTTTATCAGGATGTGTGTGAGCACTCATCTGCAGAAAAAAAGGTACAGTAGCACTTTATGCCATATTATAGGCTCTGTGATACCAGGGCACTGGCACTGGATATGACAAGTACTTTTACTTTTAATACTTTACGTGCTTTAAGAGCATAGGCACTTATTGTATAACCTATTACTCAAGTAAAAATGTAAATGTAGTACTTTCACTTTGACTAGAATAATTATGTGTCAGGACATATGCACTTTTACTTAAATAAAAGGTCTGAATACTTCCAACTTCCAACCACTGTGTGTATGCTGCTTCCATTGAATTCTGCAAATATTCCTCTTTCACCCTGTTGACCTTTGAGAACCCAACCCGCATGAACCCAACATGGTATGACCTGTGACCTGGTGGCTACCTCTCTTAAACTCCTCCAGCATCACGTCCAGCTTGGTGTCGTTGAACACGCAGTGCATGGGGTGCTTGTAGAACTGTGTGATGGTCTTGAGGGGCGTGCAATCGTCGGGGTCCACGAAGGCCAGGTCCTTCACGAACAGGATGCCCACAATGTTGGACCTTTCGTTCTCGAAGACGGGGATGCGGGTGAAACCGCTCTGCATCACATCGGACATGGTGCAGAAGTCCAGCACAGCGTCCGAGCACAGCATGTAGCAGTCGGACAGCGGGGTGAGGACGTCCCCCACGGTCTTGGTCCTCAGCTCCAGGGCGCCCTGGATGATATTCAGCTCCTCCTTGACCAGGTCGTGGTAGGGATCCGTGACACGCAGCAAGGCCACCAGCTTCTCCCTGGTGTAGAAGCTGCTTATCTCCTGGTGCAGCAGGATGTCCAGGATCTTGGACACCGGGTAGGCAATGGGGAAGAACAGCAGCATCAGCAGCCGAGTTGCGTAAAGGGTCTTGGAGGCGATGGCGAGGCTGTGCCTGGACGCCACGGAGTGAGGGAGGATCTCGCCGATGAAGAAGATGCCGAAAGTGCATGAGGCCGTGGAGAGCGGGGTCATCCCTAAAATCTGACACATCCACACCACGAAACAGGTGTTGGTGAGCACGTTGCCCAGTACCACGGTGCACAGGATGTAGTTCCCGTGTTTACGCACGGACTCGATCTTCCTTGCGTACTTCTGCTCCTTGTTCGTGCCGCTGTTCTGCAGGACGCGGAGCTCCACGGGGTCTAGGGCGAGCATGCTGATGTTCAGCCCGCTGCAGAGCGCCGACAGCCCCAGCAGCAACACCGAGACGCCTGCCTGCAGCCACGGATCCGCCTGCGGGGGTCTCTCCACCACCGCCAGCCAGAAGTCTCTGGTGCTGAAGTGCTCCCACCTCTTCCCGTCGAAGGCGCACATGGAGTAGTGCTTCACCGCCTCCCCTCGGCGCAGGTCTTTGGCCAGCAGCTCCACCAGGACGGAGTTGCGGCTGGACGTGGACTCGAAGGAGCCCAGCAGCTCGATGTCCGAGCTCCGGGCGCTCTCCTCTATGCAGGGGTTCCGTCCCGGGCGGCGGTGGTGGTGTCCCTCCTCACCCTCACCGCCACCTCGCCCCCCTCCGGGCTCCTCTATGAAGGCGATCCACGGTGCGGCGGGGGCTGCGTCCGGTCCACTGCCGCTGGCGCTCCGGTTCTTGGGACGCTGCACGACCGGGGACGCGGAGTAGTAAAACCGCAGCAAGAAGCGCGTCCCCTCGGTGGCGGTCAGCATCCCGCCCCGGACGGACAGCACCCCGCCGTCGGTGTCCTCCGGGCGGACGCCAAGCAGCGCCCGGGTCGTCGCGGGCGCGGAGGAGAGGATGCCCAGCAGAAGGAGCAGGGATGCCCGCTGCGGATGCGGGACGCGGCGGGCCGCCGCAGCGTCCGCAGCCATCGCGCAGAATGACACCGCCGGAGGTGCCACGGGTGCGCGCCGGAGGGGAGTCACGTGGTCTGCGTTTTCACTCGCTACACCTGTGCGACCGGAGTCACGGGCACGAGCAGGGGAGGGGGGGGGGGGGGGGTGGTGATGGAGAGGAGGACGAGGGTGGTGCACGGAAGACGCAAAACTGGAGCGTACTCTTCATGTTCCTAAAAGAAAAGCTGCCGCGCGCACGTTATGACGTCATGCCCCTTACGTCACACCACCGCTGTCCAAAAATAGAAGCGCAGAAACGTCCTATTGTGACGGAGGAGATAGCGATGGTGACCTGTACTATGCGCGCTGTGCGTGGGCAAGTCATGGGTGACGTCGACCTTGTGCGTTTTTCCTTCTTGGCTTTTGAGGGATCGTTTGGATGTACCGCGCGCAAACGAAGAGCTGCTGGTGCAGCAAGTGACGCGGTTCTTGCAACACCACCGGCCCCCGGCAGGTGGCAGCGTCGGCGGCCTTTTTGGACCAGACCTCCCGAGCACTCGGCCTGTACGTCGAGTTGAACCGAGCCCGTTTCGTTGCGGTTTGCTCGGCCCAATAGCTGCGTCTCCCGCGGGTTAGGAGTGCGGAGAAGAGGGAGGAGGACAATTCCACAAAACATAAACGTGGAGATTGTGAAACGTTCGATGAGATAGTGACACTTAATTCGATTTACGACGGGAAATAACCGCCCCCCCCCGCCGCCGCCGTCTTGACACTCTGGGTTCGCACCCTGTTTGGATCGCTTTGACTTTTGAATAAAAGGCGAAAAAGAAACAAAAAAACACAGAACTTCACACCGATCAAGATCCCACACGTCGTCAACGGGCCAGGCCTTCTCCTGAGGCTCGAAACAAAAACACTTTTGCGTCTTTTAACAGACTATTAAATCTTTTATATTAACTATTTTTTTCCTATATGTTTTTTTTAAGATCCTACATTATTGCGGTGGAACAACAAGTAATTACTGCTATTTAATGTATAATCTTATTAGAAGATTATGACTTTAACAGCCCTCAACGAATATTGAAATATTTAATCCTTCCATTATATTCCATTCATTACAGGCGATCTTAAACTGAAGTTAACACATCGTTTTGATCAATAAATACCGGAATGGAGCATGAGGAGATGGTACGAAATGCAAAGTTTCTCAGGAGTTCGTGTCACCTCTTTTAGTTCATAATCTCGTTGTGTATGAGTTCCAACTCAAGTAAAAACCAAAAGTATATTCATTATCCCGTATTCACGACTGCTGTACTGAAGTTGTGTTCAAGTGAAACCACTTGAGTCGTGCGTGCGTTTGCTTTCCACGGGGAAGGAGATTGGTGTCCACGGGGAAGGAGGATGGTGTCCGCGTCCATGGATCCGACGTGGAGCCAGAACCCGAACATCTGCAGTGGAACAGTTCAATAACATCACTGTCTTTGCCGAGAGGTAATTTCACTGCGCATATATAGTTAAGAGGGTTTGGTTGTGTGAAGGATAAGGAACTCGAGGCGTTGTCTTAGATTTAAGATAAAAAATAAGATAAGATCAAATAAAAGAGAACAATTTATTAATCCGGGGGAAATTCAAGTGTAATAATAAAATGAACATGAAAAAAAATATATACAGTATATAACGGGAATAGTACTCGTAATAGTAGTAGTAGTAGTAGTAGTAGTAGTAGTAGTAGTAGTAATAGTAGTAATAGTATAATAGTTATAATCTGGAATACCGACTAATACAAATGAGAATAAATCATAGTTTACTATGATTTATTCGCATAGTATACAATACTAAATCATAGTATACTATGACTTATTCTCATTGATATTAGTCGGTATTCCCGTCCTTATGGGAAATATCGACGTGCTCCTCTCCTGCACAGCGCAAACCAAACCCAAAGGCCTCTTGTCCCACACGGACCAAGGCGCCGTTTGTTCATAAAGTGACTTGTGGCCTTTGTCCAGACTACGTTTCCATTCTCCGTTTTTATTGTGAGATGTGATCGAGTGCAAACCCCCAATACCTGTCTCACTCTTTACCTTAACACAGAGACAGAGACTACGGTGAAACTATGCCCAAACACGTATTATTGTGCATTCTCTGACAGTCCTATTCATACTATGACAATTCCAGCCATTTCAATTGGTATTTTTGTCCACATATAATTTATTTTCTTCACTAAACGCTATCTTGGTGTGAAAAGGTTTTAGAAACGTCCAGTGCCATTCATTCCGACGGGGCCTTTATTTGCACATTAAAGCAGACGCTCCTTTTGGACGCAGCGGGTTTTGCGCGCCAGGTCTCTGGAAACGCCCAAGGTCCCTGTGTTTTCTGGAAATCGCCGTTGAGACGCGCTCTGTTTTTCTCCCCCGCCGATGCTTCACGCAGAGACGTCGGCACTGCTTCGGGAACAACTGGGGAGGAAAAACATCCAATAATCTATCTGTATGTTTCACCTGGAGGCTTATTTTTCCTCCGAAATACTTGTGACGGAGAGATGCGTAACAACCAATCCAAGCCATTCATCATTTATTTTTATAACCAATGCAGAGGCTGAGTTTCACTGACCTTATTTAATGGATGGACCTTCTACTTTTAAATTTCCAACCAGACGCACTCCGTGGAGCTCACGTACATGGTTTAAAAAGTAAAAGTGGGGCCTTATCGGATTGCAGCGTTCTTGTATCGCTCTACAAGTTTCATATTGGTTTTGGTTAATTTCTGTTGTAAATAATTATATATGAAATATTTTTCCATATTCTCATTCTCTCATCATTTCGAGAATATTAAATATATATGTACTCATTCGAAAATTGATTATATAGAAGAAATTATATAATTTCATGGACCCATTTCTAATGATACATAAATTATTATTATTATTATTATTATTGTTATTATTATTATTAACAATAATAATAATAATAATAATTATTATTATATATATATATATATATATATATATATATATATATATATATATATATATATATATATATATATATATATATATATATATATATATATATATATATATGATTCGTTGAAACCACTGAACATCCCGTGTTGGCTCACACCTCCGTTCCTACACCCTGAACAGGTTACACCTCGGAGAGCCGCAGGGGCGGTGCTGCTGCTCTCCTCCTCCCAGCTCCCGCCTCTACGAGCCGGGGAGGCTGGCCCGGGGCGTGCGCTCTGCGCTGGAGCTCCCAAAAAAAAAAATCCAAAAAACGGAGAGAGGCGGACAGGGGAGGCGGGGGTGGGGGGGGGGGGAGGGGGGGGGGTGGGCAACCAGGAAGACTGGATAACCGGATCCATGAGAGACTAGTCAGGAGGCCCTGTTGAACCACCACACACCAGCAGGCTCCCCAGGACGCGCAGCGGACCCACCAGCCCTCCAAACCGAGAAGATGCCCAGAGCTCCGCGGCGTCCCTCCCCGGCTTCCTCCCCGGGATCTCCTCTCTGGATCCCCGTCGTTCTACTGCTGCTGCAGTCGGTGTTCACCTCCTCCTCCTCCTCTTCCTCCTCCTCCCCCTCCTCCGCCTCCTCTTCCTCCTCCATCTCCTCCTTCCCGCTCCAGAGACGGGAAGAGGCCGGGAAGAGACCTGCGTTCATGGGGAGGACCCTGGTCCTCCTGGACGTGGACACCCGGGGTCCCATCAGAGTCCTGAACCAGAACTTCCTCTCCTTCCAGCTGGACCCGGCGGTCATCAAAGACGGCTGGCTGGACTTTCTGAGGTAGGGAGAAAAAAAGAGAAAATGGTTTATTCTTTCTCGACGTTCTTGGGTTTTTGGATATTCACGCAGCTTGTTGTGAATAACTTGCAGAGCAAAACGTTTCTTCTTAAGATTATTATTGGTTCATTTGTAAACCACATTTATTACACAAGAGCAATTTCACGAGGCAGAAACCACATTATTATATAAAAGCAAAGAAGCATATTAGCATAAAAAGAAAAACGCAAAAAAGACAGATAAATATCTTTGGGTGCAATTTAAAACAGGCCTCCACACTATTATGGAATATAGAAAGGAAGAAAATGACTTAAGGGCAGAGCAGAGGAAGACTAATTTTATTCACAGAAAACTGTTTAAACAGACCAATTCAGGCTGCAATGGTGAGGTTATGTGATATATGTCTCCAATTATTTATAAATCCTTATACTGTGCGTTTTGAAATGTTCTGTAAAAGAACAGCGGTTAGCAGCATCAGTCAACAATTTGCTATTCTTGCTGTAATTCTTATGAATTGGAGCATTTTCTTTCTATGAAAATGGAAATTGCAGTAATGCACACGGGTATATATACTGTATGTTTACGACTTGAAATTTATACATAAAATATACAAGATACAAAAACATTTTGTCCTATTTGGTAGATTTTTACACTGTTGAATTATGCAGTAGAAAAAAGGCTCATTATATATATATATATATATAATTTATTGATTGCAATTATTATAATGCTAATAATTATTTATAATTATTAGCGTATTATATATATACATATGCATAATTATAACATGCTAATAATTGTTATAGTTCGTTGAATATTTGATTGAGATGTGATTGCTATAGTACCGTTCTTAATAATATGTGCAATAGTTTTTAAATGCCGTTAACACTTTCACGTGTTTTGCAGTCGCGGGAGTTAAACAGCAGCCCGTGGTAGGTTATTTTTTTATCCATAAACTCAACTGAAATACATATTATTTTCAATTTCACACGTAACATAAATATGTACATATACAATACATAAATATATACAATACATTAATATATAAACATTCAAAATCTCTAGCAATTTAAATGCTTTAAAAATATATATTTCATGGTACCACCAAATGTTCCAGTTCTAAACTCACTCATGCCTCATCAGTAACAAAGTGTTTATCTTTTAACACAACATGTAAATCTATTGTAATAATCGTGTTTTCTAAAGTGATTTTTCTTGAAGTGAAATTAGACAACTGCACTGTGAACACTTAGTGTGAAATGGGTCATATATTTTATGCTTATTCATAATGGTCACCATAAAGGAGGCGGGCAGGCCTCTAAAGGCACATTATTTTGTGGTAGGTGGAAGAAAGCAGTTTCTTTCCAAATTATCACCAGCATGGCATTAAAAAGCACCATGTTATTTTATTCCCCAATTTTGCAGACTGCCTTCACTTCTGCCCCTAAATGCTCATCCCGGATAGTAATTAATGCTTATATGACCGTGGTCTGGTATTTGTAGCTGTAAGGGAAACCTGAACCCTATTTGTTTACATCTCTAAGTGTTTTTGCCTCTTATAATGAGGCATTTGTCTTTAAGGTAAGTTTGCTGTGTAAGAACTAACGTGTGTAGAGTTCAACTTCAGGGGAAGTAGTGTAGAGTTTTCCACTTGCGGTTGTTTGTTTACAACACCAAATTCAACAACCTATGGAAGAAAGTATTTTGTTTGAATAATGACATTTTTTAAATGTTTTTATTTTTTTAATGATTCCAATTAAAATCTTTCTAGAGTCATTAATGGTGTCATTAATTAGATCTATTCTATTTTTTTATTCACCCTAAATGATTCAATTTATATTTTTATTTCACATTTTCTTCTTCTCCTTTATCTTTGTCCCCCCCTTAGCTCCAAGAGGCTGGTGACCCTTGCACGAGGCCTGTCGCCTGCGTATCTGCGTTTCGGGGGGAAGCGAACGGATTTCCTGCAGTTCCACAATCTGAAAAATCTGGCTAAGTTCAGGGGACCGGGTCCCGACCACTACCTGAAGAACTACGAAGACGGTGAGGGGAAAACACTCTTAGAAACGCATCTCTTTTGGAGTACAGGACTATGATCTATCTATCTCTATTTATCTATCTCTTTGTTTATCACCGTGGGGAAATTTCTTCTCCGTATCTGACCCATCCTAGTATCTCACATATTCTGGATCAGTGGGCTGCCACGTAGCAGCGGCCAGGGGGGTATCGGTTTTGCAGACGGGGTTTAATCTAACCCAGGACTGAAATAATCCTCCTGAAATTAATCCAGAATTTAAAAAGGCCTTTCTGACGCTTCATTTAAGGTGAATTAGTTCCAGTCCAGGAAGTTGGAGACTAAGGTCAGGAAGGACCTGTTAGCTCCTTCTGTCTGGTCTTGGTGCTGGTCTTAGTCTATATAATCAATTTCCTCTGTTGTCAAGGTCGACCTGGACACCCCACAGCCATGAATCCAAAGATTTAATTTAAGCCTTCCCTTAGATTAGCTCTAATCCTCCTTCTGGTAATCAGGTTTTTTTAACCAAGACTAGGGCAAGTCTGACTCTATTTTAAACCACAACTGTGACTGAGAAAGGCACTTTCAGTTTGTCCACGTTAAAAGTGTGATTTAGTCTCAGATTAGACCTGATCCGTGTCCGTGATTGTGTTTCGTGTCAGACATCGTGCGCAGCGACATCGCGCTGGACAAACAGAAGGGCTGCAAACTGGCGAACCACCCCGACATGATGCTGGAGCTGCAGAGGGAGAAGGCGGCCACCATGCAGCTGATCCTGCTGAAGGAGCAGCTCTCCAACATCTACAGCAACATCACAATAACAGGTAGGAGATCACACACACACACACACACACACACACACACACACACACACACACACACACACACACACACACACACACACACACACTCACACACACACACACACACACACACACACACACACACACACACACACACACACACACACACACGTATGGTTCAAAGTTTGGCTCACAAGGTTCAAAGCCTTCCAATGTAAACCTTCAGTTTTCAGAATGACAAATGTTATTTGCAAAGCAGGAATGTGGGGATGGGTGGAGGGGCAGAGGGGTGGGGGAGTGCAGGGGCAGATGGAGGGGTGCAGGGTGGTAAACACAGAGCCGACATTTTAACTGGTTACAGTTAACTCTACCTGACTGCAGAGGGAACTCGGAAGTCGTGCTTTTTGGGTGGGCTGACGTCTCTTATCCATTTCTGTGATTGTTTTGGAGTTGGAAATAAAACAAACAAACAAATAAAAAAGCAAGTAAAAAAAAAAATACTTCCAATAACAACAACATGGGCGAATCTGCCTCTTGGCCTCGGTTGGAAGAGCTATCGTCTGTTTGGTTTTAAACACTTATATGTATATAATATGAGGAGACGGGTGTGAATTGAAATATGGGAAATATATCTGTCAGTACAGTCAGGCGAGGGAACTCCAAGAAATTAAATCCCAAATCCAGAGAAATATCCATATTTAAATATTCAGCATTTACACACACGCACACACACACACACACACACGCACACACGCACACACGCACACACACACACACACACACACACACACACATGCACACACACAATGACAGTGTGTAAATATTTTAAATGTTTGTGTTTTTGTGGCGGAGGTGTCACTCATGTGTCAGCCCAGTCTGCGGTGCAACTTTTTGAACTAATGTGTCTGTGATACGCCTCTCGAAACAACCCCCGACGCTGTTTCGGAGTGAGGGATGGAGGTGTGGAGGGTTGGGGTGGAGGGTGGGGGGTGGGATGGTGGGGCGGGGGTGGGGGGTGCAGCAGTCAAAATATGGCCTCCGCAGCGTAGGAAACATAAGGAGTGTAATGTACTATTGAATAGGATCAAAAAAAGACCAGCTGGGGATAACATTTTTGGGGATCTATTCAAAAATCCATTTAAAATGTAAATATTTGAAACTTCCTATCTGTCGCCGGACTTCTCTTTTGATGTAATTCTTTCACTTTCTCCCATTTCCACTAGTTCTCTTGTCTTGTCGTTGCATTGGCAACGGTTGCTTGTAACTCTGGGAATCTCATCATTATATTAAATTCTCAAAAATGTTTTTTCAAAATATTAATATTCCCTTTCGTTCAAAATTCTGAGTTTATTTGTATTTATTTTATTTGCATGCCACATATGCATAAAATAAATATACATAAAAATACAATGTGCATAAAATACAAGTAGCCAATGTAGGATTAGATTAATTTCCATTTTATATGATATTACACTAACAAACACTATCAGACGCTCAAGCTGTGAAAAGTTGAAATGTTGGAGGTAAAAGTAAAAAAAAAACATAAATAATATTATACACCACAACTGCACACAGATGAAAACATTTCTTCGTGTGAAAAACAGATTCACAAATTAGAGTCTTATGTTTTTTCTCTGGTCAGTCCAGGAGCGGAGCGCTTGTGTGTGTGTGTGTGTGTGTGTGTGTGTGTGTGTGTGTGTGTGTGTGTGTGTTTTTACTATCGTAGGTTTTCACAGTTCCTCTCTGACTGAATGGAGGGGAGAAGGAAAGGAGTTTAGGAATTTATTTACCCAAACAGCCTTTTTTACTGCGGCGCGTTCCCACAGAAGCCTCATCTCCTGGTCTCTAAACAGACACGTCTCTCCATGGCTTCACATGGGAACCAATGCTCCAAGAGATAGCGAGAAATACGTTTTTGAGCTTGTGTCACACTGAGCTGCAGTTATGGAGCTTTCGCTGAAGACCAGATGGATTCACAGGATGGCTGTGTAAATGCTTTCTTTAGTTGTTGTTGAAAAAATAAGGCTTTTCCAATACCTCCGGTATCAATCACACACACTGTACATCTATAATACGGGATATAAATGGTGTTGAAATGTATTTAGAGCAATTATAATATTGTTACTTATCAGTTAAAGAAAAACTATATTTGATGGGTTTTCGAAAACTGATAACCTTGTATGTGATCCTCCTGATAGATAGATAGATAGATAGATAGATAGATAGATAGATAGATAGATAGATAGATAGATAGATAGATTTAGTATATTTTACCCTACATTGAGAACCATTGGTGTGGTGTGTACATTTAAGGTGCACACACGTACACACGTACACACACACACACACACACACACATGTATGTACAACAGGTCTGTTATGCCAGTCGAGTTATTCAAGAGAACAAATTACTCGTATGCACACTGAACGCCGCACAGAATGATGAAAACGTAAGACTCATTGTTACACTAAATCCAACAGAAATCTCCCGGGCGGAGCTCTAAGCACAGTGTTGAGTCTACATGTGAAACTTTATGCCTGAAACTCCAGTGTCTTCAGTGGAGAAAGTAATTTGGCCACAGAGGCACTGCAGAGGTGTTTAAATATGGTCTGGTAACAATCAGTCCGACCCCACTGTGTGGCTCTGCGTGTGCGTGTGTGTGTGTGTGTGTGCGTGTGTGTGTGGGTGTGTGTCTTTGTGTGTGTGTGTGTGTGTGTGTGTGTGTGTGTGTGTGCGTCTGTGTGTGTGTGTGTGTGTGTGTGTGTGTGTGTGTGTGTGTGACGGCAGGTGGTGTTTAAAGGTCGAGGTCTAACAGCCTCTCTGTCCTTTTCCACTCACCACAGTCTGACCCTTGACCCTGCCTTGTTAGTGCTATCAGTAATGGGGCCGCTTTGAGCCAATGCACATACACACACACGCACGCAAGCACGCACACACACACACACACGCACGCAAGCACGCACACACACACACACACACACACACACACACACACACACACACACACACACACACACACACACACACACATCTTGGGAATTGTTGTGTAAATTCCCCAAGCTCACACAGAGGTCATGGTCACCCTCATCCAATGTCTTTCCCTGAGAAAATCTGGGCTTATATCTCCCTACTCTCTCTCTCTCTCTCTCTCTCTCTCTCTCTCTCTCTCTCCCTCTCCCCCCCCTTGCTGTTTTAATTGTGACTTCATGCGAAGGCTTCGTGCCTGTGACCTGAGAGTCTTCCCTGTGCGTGTAAAGGGCTTAAAGGCTGAGCGGCACTTCATAGGAACTATTCCTGTGTCCCTGGCCCGAGAACACAACACTCCATCGCTCCTCGTGAACATAAACCCAAAGAGAGCGAGAAATATGAGAACCAAGAGTCAAAGTCATGATGTCATCAAGTGTAAAGGCTCAAGCAGTTCATGAGAGAATGATTTGCAGTTGGCACAAAACACAGAGGTTTAGTAGGACGTTTGACTGTCTATGCTACCTTTCCCTGATACTAGTCCACACACTGATGTTCACGCACAAAATATTCTGTTTAGAAAGCTGAAAGGAGCAGAAGAAAACTACAGTCCAGCCTAGATACGAGTTATGATACGAGATATGAACGATGGAAAAAAGACCGAATGAGATTCTTCTTGTCGAGTGCAAATGTACAGGATTCGGATGGCAGTTGAAAACACCCAATAACACACGGGATCTGATGTTTTCTCCCTTGTGCTGATCATTAGGCGGATACACACAGAAGCCCAGTCCAGGCAAACAGCTTCACACACTTGTCCCTTTGCTACCCTCCATTCCTAACTACAGCCATCACTACCGTGCGGCACCGGTGCCAGGCCCATGCCAGGCCCGTGCCAGGCACGTGCCAGGCCCGTGCCAGGGCCTCCGCCAGCAGTTACCATTCTAGATAAGTCTCAGCAGATCGTCTCAAAGCCACTCTGGTAGTCAGAGAATTCAGCAATGCTGGGATTGTGATGTTGGATGTGAGGTGAGCAGACCTTTGAGATGGCTGTCTGCATGTTTTCTATTATCATCATTACGATCATCATTACTAATGAGTGGTTTTGGCCGCGATCCGTGGCCACCGTGGTCAAAAAAAATGTAAGAGCCACCAGCTCCAGTTCACCTTTCCTGCTCCTGTGAGCATTCGTATCTAAGAGAAGAGTGAGGGACGACATCTGTTTGCAAGATGTTTAGAAGGTAATATCATTCACCGTACCTAATATATAGGCCACGGCCATGTGCACTGACGGCACTTTGCAGTCATATTGCATAGATAGTGTGTCCCACGTGTTGATTTTGTGGATGCTTCAGTGAAACAAAGGGGTTGGTAAAAATAAGAAAACTCATTGTGGTGCCTTTAATAGCTTACAGCTTTCTATGGGGGAAACCTTGTGGCAAATTGTCCAAACTCATCAGGGAGGTCCAACTTAAGTACAGTGGACAGTGAAGTAGCTCGAATAGAAGAGCCAGTTGGAGAGCCGTGGAGACAGTGACGGCTCCTTAATGAACGCTGCGGCGTGTTGCCGTTGGCTCCAAGCAACACGCTCAAGACATTTCTAAATGAAACAAGATGACGAGCAGCAAGATGAGTCAGACGAGAGAGAGAGCTTCGCAAGCGGGAGATTGAGAACCGACCCACTCTGGAAGCAGATGGTCCGCAGCTTGGAGCCGGCGGAATGCACGCGGGCGGTCAGGCACGAGCGCTCTGTCTCTTTCCGTCTCGGTCGTGGTACCTTCCTCCCCTCCATAGTCTGACCTCACGCGGTATCGAGTGACGCCAGTGTTTACAAGGACTGATCACATGTTCGGGCTAAGTAAATATGGACGTGAATTCATGGGACACTAATACCCAACCCAGGGGTTCTCCATCTCTCTCTCACACACACACACACACACACACACACACACACACACACACACACACACACACACACACACACACACACACACACACACACACACGCACTACATCCATCTAGTGGAAAGAATAAAAAAAGAACAGGAGGACGAGATACAAGAAATGTAAAGCAGGATGTTCAGCCATTTAAGGACTGGCTGCATCATCTTCTCACTTCGATCCGACACAAAGTAATAACAAATACCGATAATAATATTTTTACTAAGTCGTCTTGTGTCTTTGTCACTTCTTTAATGAAAGTCAATATTTTTTTTCAAGCCTTGTATCAGAATTAAATTAACTAGAATTTCACTGGAAGTTGGTCCTGTCCTACACAATTGAAATATTTTTTTCACATTAAATGTGCTAAAAAAAATACATATGACAATAATTGGTTAAAGAAAACAATTAGCATCGATATCTTTATGTGAGGATCAATTCCCACTAAGAAAGGTCCGGATCCGCAGCATGGAGCCGCCCATTCCTAGTACACCACTGGGTGGACTGTTATAATAATAGAAAAATTGAATATCCCATTTGTACCTCTCCCATTTAAAAGTAGCAACCGTCATGTCGACATATTATGTTGTAATAGCTACAACTTGGCCACAAATAGGCATGTTCTGCGCAGCAGAAACTTTGAAGCAAATGGAAAGACACATGGGACGGGGGGAAACATCTGCAAATTGCTCGAAAATGTTTTCATCAAAAACAAGTTGGCACAGCTGTCTGCAGAGGGGTTCTCGTTCAATTTCAACTTCTTGTTCTTGCTCGCTACAAAAGCAAGAACAAAATCGAAACATATTTTCTTGCATTATGTTGGGAAACACTCCACTTTATCTGTCATATTAGTTCTGCTGTTAGACTCCGCCCAAACTTTTATCCCCTCTGTCCCCGGGTTAGGGAAAAATACTCTGAAGGATGTGAAGTCTCTGTGTTATCACTGTTATCACACACACAGTGGTCACGGTGCTGCCCATGCTCACAAGTGCACACGGGCATGCACTTATACACACACACACACACACACACACAAACACACACACACACACACACACACACACACACACAAGCATACAGGGTGTTTTGATTTGGATTTCAACCATTGTATTGTTATTATCTGGCGCTTGTTGGTCTGGATACATCCTGGCTTTAAAGAGGGAAGGTTAATTTCTCTGTGTATTTTTCTCATCAACGACGGGTTTCTTTGGTTTTTATGAAATGCTTTGTTTATATAGGAAGACACCCCATAATGGCCAAATAGTGTTTCTAGAGACCCCAAACTCAATTAAGTAAATCTTCTTTTTTTCTTTACCTGTGCTGTCAGCATGCTTGGCATACAACAGAGAGTATTTGTGCCAATGCATCTAGGAGAGTCAGTCTGCAAGTGGAGTTCAACTTTTCAACCCACAATGCAACTCTTTATTCATTATTTAATCATCAAGAACTGCTGCAAAAACTCTGTCCTGTGGATGACCTGTAGGATGACAAGAGCACTGTTTTTTATTACACAGAACTTCCACCAATCCCCCTCTTTGGAGAATGATCTCAGCATATTTTGGTCTGTAAACAACTAATCATCATTACTACTCCAAGAGCATGATAGATATGTACATGGAAAAACGTAAACATAGAAACGTCAAACGACAAGTATGTATCGACAGAATAGAATTCATTAAGTCCAGGAAAACCGGAACAACAATTCGGCACGTGTCCTCTGGCAGTAAATGAGGGAGAAAAGGAGAGGGATGCATTCAAGAGGGTGTTCTGGGGTGTGTTTGAAGCAGGTGCTGGTGGTGTGTGTGCGTGCCTGTGATGAGTCGCCTGTATATGTGTGTGTGTCTGTGTGTGTGTATGTGTGTGTGTGGGTGTGTGTCTTGTGTGTGTGTGTGTGTGTGTGTGTGTGTGTGTGTGTGTGTGTGTGTGTGTGTGTGTGTCTGTGTGTCCATCGTTGAGTGTACGGGACTTTTCCCAATTGGTTCTTGTCTGTGAGCTCGTAATTATATCAAGCAACGGTATATTAGGCAGCGGAAAAGGCCCCGCAGCCACCCTTGAGTCTTGCAGCTGTATAGATACTCCACGACCGCAGGAAAGCCCCAAGCACCCTGTCCTGCAGCCACAGAAAACCCTGCCAGCCCCCAAAGAAGGCGCAAGCCCGCGGAGCAACACCGACACATAGCCCGAGGAGCATAAACAAGTCCCAGAGAGTGCGAGGAGACTCTGTACCACTGAAGTACACACATACAATGCACCCCCAAGTGCAGGCATAAGATGTAATCTCAGGCGCACAACCCGGGGCTGGGATTCCAGGCATCCACAGGCCCGGAGCCATGTCCCGCGCCGACAGACCGGCACCCCGCCAGAACCGCCCGCCCCGCCCACCCCGCACGCCCCACAGGTGAGCCGACACTCAATGAAGTATATCTTCATCACAGTGTCTCAGGTTTTTATGCGGGAGAAAGCGTCGCTTTGAACGCTGCCCTCACGTCTGGCAGCTGCTTTTTCCCATTGACAAAACTCAGCTTTCATAAAGATTTGTTTATACACAGCCCAATTACAAGTCTTGTATATGATTTCTTGGGCTTTTGCAAATATTTAACAGGAGATTTTTTTTGGTCTTTCGCCTGCCCTGATTCTCTTGGCTCCCTCTGTTTTATCAGCAATCATATTTATTTGCGTGTTGTATGACGATGGGAACTTTGATGTTCAATACAATAGATTCATTATTAGTCCCCAAATTAATAAAAGCTGCTTATTTTAACATTCTAAAACAATATCATGGTTTCTTTCATGTGTGGAAGTGTAATATTAAATATAAATAACACATTTAGCTACACATCTTTACATATATCCAAATTAAATTTGAAGTAAGTAGAGGGACAAGGGCGTTGAAGGTGGCTCTCCATCAATAAAAATGAAGAATGTTCATCCTTATTGGTTTTCATTCGTTCCATTGTGGCCACAAGCCCAAGCAACTGGAAGCCTTTGAACGATGTCACACCAAACAAGGTGACTGGAAAAGTATTGATGAACGTCTTTTTTAGCTGCATTATGTTTTAAACAATAGTGGTGTCTGGTGTAATCATATTTCCAAATTTAAGCAGAATCAAAGCATTTCAAGCTTCTGCTTTTGAGCTTTTCCGCTTATTTTTCTTTACAACTGTAACGCACTAAAATGTCCTCCAGAGTGTGTGTGCTCCTTCAGAAAAGAAACTCATGTGCTGACTTAAATACAAGATTCCCAATCTCCACGAAAACACCTGGTTAGATAAAGGATAAAATAAAATAATATGTTTGGCTCACACTCATGTAAGACTGGAATCCTTCTGACTCACTGAGAACTTGACAACCATTAGCGATGATGCAAGTTTCACCTCACAGCGTGTTAAACCCTTCGCTGTTTTTTTTTCTCCCCTTTTCCATCTCCACAGAGAACCCCATTCATCCAATCCATCGACACAAGACATTATTTGGGTTTTAAAAGCAATACATAAATAAAGATTTACATCAAAAATGCCTAGACAAATATTGTCTTTATCTCAATTCCAGACAATATAGATAACATATTTGATTAATGTTTAGAATTAATCTCTGCTCCCAGTGTTATTCATTTTGGTGATAAAGTTATCATTTATGTGAAAAATCGACTCTTAATAATGACTTGGATGGCATAAATCATGCTCATCTAGGAACATTTTAAATGAAATAATTTATTTATTGATGATTATTATTTTGAACAAATATTCTCAATTGATTTTCACCTTTATCTTGTTATAATCAAAGCTGTAAAACAAATACAAGTGATGAACAATGGAAACCCGGGGCTCTTCCTACGGCTGGCTGGGGATCTTTCTACAGCCGGCTGTGGAGATCTTTCTATGGCTGGCTGTGGGGCTCTTCCTTGGGCTGGCTGTAGGGCTCTACCTACGGCTGGCTGTGGGGATCTTCCTACGGCTCGCTGGGGATCTTCCTACAGCTGGCTGTGGGGCTCTTCCTACGGCTGGCTGTGGAGCTCTTCCTATGGCTTGTTGTGGGGCTCTTCCTACAGCTGACTGTGGGGCTCTTCATACAGCTGGCTGTGGAGATCTTCCTACAGCTGGGCTCAGTGGGGCTCTATTTCTACATTATCCTCATATTCTAAAACATCCTCCTCTTCCACCTCACCATATGTCTCTCTCTCCCAAAGTTAGCTCCAAGGCCCACTGAGCAGTGAATCTGTTGCTCACATTGCTGGTGGAAGATTGTAGTTGAAGTGACCTATACACTTTGTCCCTCCTCCGATGGTGTGAGGGGTACAGTGCGAGAAAATGTATAGAATGATTTAGAATAACATTGTGCAGGTTCCCCCAACACAGAGGGTAAAGAGAGTGGGAAAGAGCAGACATCTTCTTGGTGCTTGGATTGAAACAATGTAGCAGGTGTGTGTGTATGTGTGTGTGTATGTGTGTGTGTATGTGTGTGTGTATGTGTGTGTGTGTGTGTGTGTGTGTGTGTGTGTGTGTGTGTGTGTGTGTGTGGGCGTGTTTGTGTGAGTGAGTGCGTGAGTGAGTGAGTGAGTGAGTGAGTGAGTGAGAGTATGTATGCATTTTTCTGTGTGTGTATGTGTGTGTGTGTGTGTGTGTGTGTGTGTGTGTGTGTGTGGGCGTGTTTGTTCATGTTCATGTTCAAGAGATTATTTGTCACATACATATACATACGGTCATACATATATGCAGTGAAATGTCATGACACCCGGTGATTACGCACAATAAGCTCTATAAATACTAAAAAATACCTAAATGTGCGTAATCGACACAAGGTGTGTGAGTGAGTGAGTGAGTGAGTGAGTGAGTGAGTGAGAGTATGTATGCATTTTTCTGTGTGTGTGTGTGTGTGTGTGTGTGTGTGTGTGTGTGTGTGTATGGCAGTCAAATTGATCCGAACATCGTATGACGTGAATGTGTGTGGGTGTACTCAATGAATACTTTTTTTTTCATGTTCTTCACAGAAAATAAGCTGAGGCCATGGGTTTTCAGGTTAAAGAAATGTATCCTAGTATCGTTTTTCTTTTAGTGAAAATTTGAAATGGGTAAATTAGACACAAACACCACAGACCCATACAGTACAGTAAGGGTAACATTTATTTCCATGTGTTTTATATGGCCCAAGACAAGTGCCAGCAACCTGCAAACAAATGTCATTCTAATAGCCTTGTGCACGTGAAATTTTTGAAGGCAATCCGTCCTCTCATATGATCGCCTGGCATTATCATTATAAAACCTCCAGAAAGCATACGTTTTGCGTGCGGAGGGTTGGCCACCTTGGGGAACAGAATGGACGAGGCAACAGCGTCCCTCAGTATGTGTTTTATTGATAAAGAACAGACTCACGGGCCAAATGTAGGACTTAGGAAATCATTAATAAAGAGGAGGGAGAGACGAGGCAGCAGCCGCCTTGTCTCTCTCTTTCTCTCTCGCTCTCTCTCTCTCTCTCTCTCTCTCTCTCTCTCTCTCTCTCTCTCTCTCTCCCTCCCTCTTGCGGCACAGCAGGAAGGTCCTGGGTTTGATTCCCAAATAGGAGCCCACTGCTCCTGGCTGCCCCCCCGGAGGAAGGATAAGCCAGGATGGGTCAAATGCAGAGGCCTAATTTCACCGGCCACCATCCAAAGTGTGTGGTGTGTTGCGTGACAATTAAAGATTCTTCTGTCTCGCTCTCCACTGAAGTCTTGCCCACACATCTCTGGACACCATACACACCAACCTCACTGCAAGACAAACAGACATTAAAGAAAACTTCCTGTCCCAGGTCAAGCCAATCAGCGCCGCTGAAGCCTCTCGTTTGCAGACCTGCAACCTTAACCACGGCCCTCGGTCTGCCACATACCACCATACCTCGGACGTAGGCTGGGGAGCCATCCAGCCGACAGCCGACTCCCCCCTCCTCTGCGCAGGAGCGAAAGTCAGCCACAACCATCTGTGTCACCGTTCTATGGACCGCCTTGAAGTAAAAAGGCTGCAGGGTGAGATACCAACGGGTGATGTGGGCATTGGTATCCTTCATGCATTGGATCCTAACAGAGGGTGAAAGGGCGTCCCAGGAGGGAATATCAGAGGGAGCTGATGGCCCACTTAATCGGCAGACACTCCTTCTCGATGGTGGTGTACCTCGATTCCCTCTCAGACAGCTTGCGGTACACCACTGGCCGATCAGTGCCCACCTGCTGGAGGGCACTGATCGATCGCAATGATAAGACTGCCCCCAGCCCCCTGTCTTACACTTCTGTCTGCAGACAGAAGAGGGAGAGAGAGAGAGAGAGAGAAAAATTAGGGATAAACAGCACAGGCTTTCCCCAGAGAGCTGCTTTCACTTCCACAAACGCCTGTTGGAACCTCTCCACTGGACCAGATCTGGAGCATCCTTTCGAGTAAGGTCAGGCAAGGGGCTGGTCAGCTACGAAAAACAATGGACAAAACAGCCTATAGTAACCGGTTAGCCCCAAGAACAGTGTGTTTGCGACTGCTGCAGCTTTATCAAGTTGGGGTCGGACCAGACCTTCCCCCAATTGGTAACCCAGATACCGTACCTCCCTCCGCCCCACGGCACACTTCTTAGGGTTGGCAGCGAGCCCTGCCCGCCTCAGGGACTCAAGCACTGTGTCCACATGCTGCATATGCCGCTCCCAGGTGTTACTATGAATGATTACGTTATCAAAGTAGGCAGTGGCGTATGTTGCGTGCGGGCGCAGGACCTGGTCCATGAGTCTCTGAAAGGTGGCTGGGGTGCCCAACAACCTGAATGGAAGTGTACGAAAGCGGTACAAGCTGAATGGAGTGGAGAACGCCCACTTTTCCTTGGACTCCTTGGATATCAAGCAGTACCTAACCGGTTTAGAAGTTCCTCAACCCAGTGCATCAGGTAGGCCTCGAATTTGGACACCACGTTTACCTTTCGGAAGTTGACACAGAACCGGACCGACCCATTGGACTACCCACTAGCACGATGGGGCTACACCTGTCACTTGTGGACTCCTCTATTACCCCCATGTCCAGCCTGGCCTCTGATTCTGCCTGCGCAACTTTACGTTTATGTTCCGGCAGTGACGCTGAAGTGAAGTGAAGTGAAGTGAAGTGTCTGGGCGCACCAACGCCCAGCCATCGATTGTAACTACCTGCTCAAATGCCACACGTAGGGTATCGTCTTGCGACTGTGTTAACAGAAAATCGTCAACGGGGAAGACTTTTGGGACTGGAGAAGATCCCACTTGGGATTCCCTCCACTCCCGGCCCCGTTCCCGGTCTGCCGATGTCCTCTTAGCGTCACCGACCGCCACGCAACACTCACATTTCCCTGCGGACCGTGAGCAGACTCCCCCAGCCTCCCTCAATTAAGTGTCAAACCCTGGCCAATCTGTACTCAAAATCAGGGAGTGCGACAGGCGGGAGCTAACCGTGGCCTTCACCTTATGCTTTTTCTGTTTGTAATGAATTTCAACCCGGATAATCGGATACGCGTGAATATCCCCATGCACACAACAAATTTCAACCCATGATGCTTCCACCAATGCCCCAGGTCGAACCAGGCGTTGTTGGATCATCGTCTGCGATTATCGCCTCTTGGAGGGCAGCCAGTGGGTGGCACCGGACCCAATTGGCGGTCCTGGCTGGGAGGTCCATGAGGAGCTGCTCCATTACAATGACGTTGACCTGCTCGTCTGGTGTATGGACTTCTGGACAAAGCCACCACCAGGTCACATAAGAGCTGTGTGTGCGTTAACGGGCGGCCCCTGGAGCGGTAGTCCATTACCCGGAACCGTGCCCCTCCGGAGTCCTCCCCACCCAGTCCAGCACCACCCTCCACAGGGCCCTATAGTCCATACAGTCCTCAGGATGAAGGGCATGGGTAGGTAGCTGAGCCTCCCCAGTCAGGAGGGGGAGCAGCCGCAGAGCCTGTTCGGGCCCACCCTAGTCCACCGCAGCAGCCATCCTGTCATAGATGGCAAGGAATGCCTCGGCGTCGTCATCCCCTGTCAATTTCTGTAGGTCAGGGGTGGTGCGTGCTGTGGTGCACGCTCCCAGAGGAGCCCCATGAGCACCTCCTGCTCCCGCTCCAGCTCCGGGTCCTGCTTCTGCTCTCTGTCCCACTCACGGTCCCTTGCCAATTCCCGGAACTGCTGGGCCTGGTCGATCAGGTCCTGGGCGGGAGCTACAAGCATTTGCTCCAGTAGTGAGTGGTGCCACGGTTCTGCCTCGTGTTGCTCCATTCTGTCCTTGTTCAGGCGACAATATGTGGCAGGTTGGCCACGTAGTAGAACAGAATGGACAATACAACAGTCTTGAGCGGCTTAAACACCACCAGTTGGCGTGTTTTATTGATAAAGAAAATTCTCGCCAAACATAGAACTTAAGAAATCATAAATAAACAAGCAGCAGCTGCCTCGGCACTCTCTCTCTGTAACTTTCTCCCCGCTGAGGTCTGGCTGACACGTCCCCGGACTCCACACACACTAACCTCACTGCAAGACAAACAGACATTTCAGACAACTTCTTTCCCAGAGTCAAGCCAATCAGTGCTGCTGGGGCGCTGATTTCCCAGACTCAAAGCAGGTGTGCCGAGGCGGTGAGAAGCCGGTGCTGGGGTCTGCAGCCCGTGGCTTAACCACGGCCCTCGGTCTGCCACAACCAGCATTTTGGGAGTCTCGCGTGCGCCCAACCAGTCCATACGTCCATACTGATCCGAGGAGCATGCAAATGTAAAATGAAGGTAGCTCTTCTGTTTGTGTGTGTGTGTGTGTGTGTGTGTGTGTGTGTGTGTGTGTGTGTGTGTGTGTGTGTATGTGTGTGTGTGTCTGCTCCGTATTGGTCCAAATTAACTTGTTATCCTGAGGGAAAACATGCCTTCCTTATTACCAGCAAGACACGTGTTACGCTCACTGACTCAGAACGGATGTGAACTCACAAGCACGACACCAAAGTAATCAGGTAAGAAATCAAAGTCCACAAGGTTTATTCCAAAAAACAGGCAGGGGTCAAAACCAGGAGATCAGTCATAAAAGGTAAAAAGGCAGAGAATCAGGACAAGGGAAACATCTAGAGAATCAGAGTCCAGGGAATCTGGCAGGTTCGGACAGAAGGTATAGGTGGAGGCATAGAACCAAGAAGAAGCTGAATACTGCTGATGAGATGGAAGTTAGGGGGCCTCCTTCGGCGGAAAGTGCTCAGGAGGTACTCAAGAGAGGTCAGGGAATTCTGCGAGAGCAAGAAAACTAGGGACAGTACACAGAGCAACTCAGATCTGCTCTGTCTCCTGTCCCTAGTTCGACTTCTACCCATAATGAATTGCAATATTAACTCCATTGCAGAATCGAACCCATTCCAAAGTCAATCTCTGGATTATATGTCAGGACCCAAGGGAAACCCCAGATCACTGGCAGTTGAGGAGAATGTATCAGATGGAATGTAAGAGTTTTATGATTGTTACCTGATATCCCAAGATGAACAGGCATACTACTATGAGTGATGTCGCAGAGAACGCTACCATTGAGAGCTCCGGCATCCATGGGTTTAGACAGGCTCCTGGGGAATGCCCAGTTGCTCTACCAGGAGGGATCAGCTCTATAGTCGAATCAAAAATCAAACGACTCTGCTCTTTTGACTGAGTGACTCATCAAGAACCGAACCTCAAAGACGAGTCGAACCTTTTCATCACTACTAATAGTTCTCACTTTCAGTGTGAAACTTGAGCTTTTTCTGATGGACCCAGAGCTGTTATTCTCCTGGGACTGATGAATTAGATCAATTAGTAGAGCCTTAAAATTTCCATCTTGCAACACAAGATCTCGTTTCCATTATACATTTATTTGAATGTGGGATTTTACATTTATTTAAAATCACACCTAGCGAGTTGTCATGGTGCATGAATGTGCTGCAGCACAGTCGTGGTAGTCAATGAGAACTGACATTGTGTGAGACAGCCCGGTCAATCCCGGCTGAGCAAGGAGCAGGGGATGAGAAAGTCTTTTGTAGTGGATAGCACGGCTCACCAGCGCCCTCTGGTTGACTGATGAGCCACTCCTTTTACCGGACAGTTGGACATGTAAGGACCCTCCCCGGCCACAGTACAGACAGCTGTTCTGCCGTTCCACTGACGACAGCCCGGTCCTGCCGAGCTGCATGGGCTCCGCCGAGTCGCGAGGGTAGGATCCGACAAGGAAGGAGGGGGTGATGCTGGTGACCTCGAGAATGACTGGTCAGCACCCTCTCACTCCTTCGCTCCAGGAGACGTCATCACTTTGGCAGTGATAGAGCCGTCGAGCGAGGAAACGAAAAGGAGCGAAGTGAAGAATGGATAAATTTCAAATTAAACGAAACGAAGGAGATAAAAAATGTATTTTATTCTTTGCTTCTGAAGTTAAAGTTAAACACATTATGTCAGTTCCTCCATGATAACAAGCTGTTAGTTAGCTAAAATCGGTCATTCCTCCACTTTCCTCTGCCTGCCGTCTATCTTGTCATTATGTAGTGCAGAGGTTACCAACCTGAGAGTAGCGACCCCACATGGGATTACTTGATAGGCAGATAGGGTTGCAGGAGATTCCTTAAACCTCTGAAAAAGTAGATAGTACAGGGCGGGGCGGACAGTCCGCAGTTGTTTACCTTTTCAGAGTCCAGTCGTACCAACCCGTATCCAAGGCCTACATTTCCCACAAGCCTTGTGTCGTTCTCCTTTTCTGCCCGAAGTTATAGACTGTAAACAACACGGAGGAAGGAGAGCTGCTCTGTCTCCAGGCTAAACTCAATGTTTATCTCCTTCTTGCCTGTGTCCCAACCCCCTTTTTCCAAGGAAGCTGGTACACGGCCGGTACACCAATCCTCGCTACACGCGGACACAAAAATTGAGCTTTGTACAGACATGCCTTTCAGACATCTGCTAGGGTCTGCTATTATTAGTCATTTTTAGTCCGCACCCCTGACCCCTGCGCACGATTGAATCAAATTTTCTTTACACAGAAATGTAGTTTAATAGGGTTGAAATACATATAACTTCATTATAATCCCTTTCTAACTCACTTCAAAGTAACCAATGTGATACTCAGATTAAGTAAGAAGGATTCTTATTGAATTTATTGAATTTCCCCTATGGGGATCAATTAAGTTCTGTCTTATCTTATCTAAATTATAGTCTAAATTTGAATTGTAAGCCACTATAGTAACTCCAAAACAATGTAAGAATAAGAGTAAGAAAGAGAAACAGCATATGTTTGAAAATAATAAATAAGACGAAGAAGAAAATGTGTCACACCCTTTAATGCTCTTGTTGCGTGAGAATTTTTGGACCTAAAAATTAGGTCATGGTCCAAAGAGGTTGAGAACCCCTGTGTATTGGTTCCTGTTTTTTTCAATATATATACAGTATATATATATATTTTTTTTTTTTTTCTGTGAATTGAGGAACTGTACTCCTGGTTTTGCCAGCTTGGGTTCAGGCTCCACCACCAAGGACTCAGAGTGTGAGCTTGATATCTGCTGCTGAAACCCCAACTTATTGCTCCTGCCTACTAGGAAATCCAGCTTATATAAGCGCTTGGTATGTTTTTTTGCACTTTGGCCACCTGCGAATCTCCCCACAACTCCACTTTTATGGGGCTTGAATCCATGCCTGGGTTGGACCGTGTTGGACCTCGTCAAAGGCCATCCATCACTCCCCGGGTTCCCGCTGAGCTGGCGAGCTGCGGAGCACCTCGACACAAGAGAGAGAAGATGGATGGAAGGAGGAAGACGGACAGGAAATGAGAAAGTGAATAAATAGTGGGGAACGACAGGGGAGGGGATGTAGAGATGAGGCGTGAAAGAAGTACGACATTTAAAAATGTCACTATTGGGCTAATGAGAAGCATAGAAAGCATAGAAATAAAAAATCTAAATCCCATACCTGGCAATCGAGATGGAGCCTTCACTCCTGATTTAACTTGACCTGCCAATACAAGTACTTTCTGTTAGTACGGGTCATTGATCATGTCAGGTCAGCTCCAGATTTCCAGGGAACACGCACATTCAACACAACAACAACTGTTCAGTTCTTTTTTTTAATTGCTCGTTGAGTCAACTGAAGCTTGTGGCGTTCTATGGAAGTCCTAAAACGCTCTTCCCTAACACAACGGCTAGAACCATTTTGACAACGAAACGTGATGTATTGATGCCATGAGGCCGAGAGGAGGGTGTTCCTAGGGAAGCGCTCGTGTTCCCCTTGGAGTGCATGAAATCTTCCCTAATCCCACCTCTGGCGAGTGAATTACGTACGTAAACCAATGTAACTGGTTTTCCACCAGCCTCGTCACACTAGCTTACTGATGATGTACATCAAGTTCGGCTGATTTAACGTCTACATTCATTTTTCTCATTATATTTTCTGCCACAGCACACTTTTTACGATAAACTATTACCACGACACTATACCATCCTGTTTACCACTAAAACCCTCAACGTCACAAACACATAGAACTTGGCTTATTCTCACGGCCTCCTCATAGTAAACGATGCAAGACTGTTGTGAGAATTATATTCACAACTCGGAAGCGACTGTTCTAACCCTCGTTCATCGCTCAGGAGGTCCACTGTGCGTGACACCAACTGAATCAGACGAATCAAAAATCAAACGACTCTTTGCTCTTTTGACTGAGTGACTCATCAAGAACCGAACCTCAAAGACGAGTCGAACCTTTTCATCACTACTAATAGTTCTCACTTTCAGTGTGAAACTTGAGCTTTTTCTGATGGACACAGAGCTGTTATTCTCCTGGGACTGATGAATTAGATCAATTAGTAGAGCCTTACAATTTCCATCTTGCAACACAAGATCTAGTTTCCATTATACATTTATTTGAATGTGGGATTTTACCTTTCTTTTACATCACATCTAGCGAGTTGTCATGGTGCACGAGTGTGCTGCAGCACAGTGGTGGTGGAAAATCACTGATCTAGATAGAAACCTATACAGGTGAATAACCTACATTCAAACTGCCTCAGTGGGTTGGAATGTCCTGTTTGTTTCCTATTTGTTTGGGTGTTTATATTCCCTTCTGCATAGCAAGAGCTAGTGCGTTAACAAGAAACCTGCTTACTGTAAGTAAGTGAAGCCAAATTGTGATAGCTCCAGCGCTACCAAGCAGGAGGGAACTGATGCTGCTGCACGTGACCATTTGATTTGAAAATGACGTTTCTCTGTTATTCATTACTGGCTTCAGCAAAGGTCTGTTTTCTTTTTTGTTTTGATTTGGAAGACAAGCAAGGGGGCAAAATGGGCGGAACTGGTAAATTCAGAACTTAACAGGAGAGCCAAAATAAACTTTAGATTCATTGTAAAAATTTTCATAACAACAGTATATATGAACCACTTATACTTTTACTTAAGATGTTTATATAGGTTCTTTTACCTGTTAAGCTCGGAGCCCCTTTCTTTGGGGGTGCATGGGGGGGGTTCAGCATTTGGTGCCAGATAGAGTACAAGTACCTTCCACCATCAGAAAACTGAGACCCTCAGGAATCATTTGAGATACAGCTTGACACCATATGTCAACCTTTTCTATCAATTAAAAGGTAATAAACATTATATTTTTAATTGCGTCAGATAAAATTATTAATATTTTGAGTGTAAAGGGGCTTTGAACATTATACTCATGCCTAATGATGTCCGTTCCCATGCTCTATGTGTGATAAGTTGCTGCGCCAAGTTGTAGGTTGATACCATTAATTACACGGCTTTGGTATACTTTCTAGACATTTTGACCACTCAAGAATGGGGGGAGAATCAGAATCAGAATCAGAATCAGAAATACTTTAATAATCCCAGAGGGAAATTACTTAAAGGGTCAAAATCCCAAAAGACCACCGGAAGACCCCATGACCTTGAAAACCACTCTAGAAAACTTAATGCTGTGATGCAGTATATATGAAAATTGGAGGTTTGTGGAATTTTGACGATTGGATGACAAGCACTATTTTCTGAAAATTGCTCATCAAACCCCAGTTATCCTTAATGTAGCTGGACATCCCGACCAATTTCTGAATGGCCTATGTGTCTAGATCTAGAGTTTAATGAAGCTGTGATTATCCTAGAGGTCACAATGGGTCATTTTATACAGTAAGGTCAAGTAAAAAAAAATGCTGTCATCACATTGTAATGGTTACTATGCAGCCATATTTCATCACACATGAATGCATTGGGCTCTTTGGATTCACAAGAGTCTCAGCTTTGTAGCCATGGGTGCAGTGCAGTGCAGTGTGCAGAAATAGGGAGAAGAAAAAAAAGGCAAAAATAAAAATCTTTTCACTGCATGCAGAAACCCGGTCTGTTTAGGACCCTGAAGCGAACATACCCTTTGGCGCTGACATATGTCAGGCATGGCTGTAAAGGTGAGACTCTTGCAGTTTTAAAGAGCACGATTTCATTCAGATGTTTTGATGTGAGAGGTCAAGGGATCTGTTTGAATATAGTCACGCCCATTTATTTTTGTCAAAAAAGATCACCAACTTTGGAGCTACGTTATGCCCGCTTCTCAGTAGTTTCACAACTTCAGATTCGTCCGGAAGTCTAGTTTCCGCTAATACCAGAAGCTGAAACTCAGCTCGTCAAGCACGGACTGCGATAATTGCGTACGAAAAAAATGCACCAAGCTCAGTGGTACTGGTGTCATTCACTCAAGGTGTCCGTCACGGCTGTTTAGCAGCGAGAACCTCGAAAAATAAATTAAATATGGAACTGGAAAGCTTCTTATCTAAGACAACATAAGATAGGATAAGATAGGATAAAGTTACACTTTATTGATCCAGGGGCGAAATTCAAGAAATGAAAGGCGCTCTGTGAACCTCAGGCGCTTTCAGTTGAGTCTCAAACAGAATGAAGCATAACAAAGCAATGGATTACACATTTTTCACGAGTTCACATTTTATTCAAAAACACAATGACAGCATTATTCCCTTCAAGCCCTCGCCAAAACCGCCTCTTGTGTCATTGATTCAAAAAGTATTGCGACGATGCTGCTCTCATGGAAAGCACATTGGGGTTTTGCTGTGTGTGAAATGTGTTGTATAAACAAAGTTTGACTTGACTTGATGTGACTTAAAAGGACTCAGTAAATCTAATTTAGCAGTATCGGCCAAGTTTTTGTGTTTAAGGAATAGCTGGTTATTTTTATTCTTTTCAGTCAAAGCCTTCTGGAAATTTTGTCTTGCCTAAACAAGGCACAGACACCAAACTTCCACATTAAACTTTCATTTTTTTAAATTCTAAATTTTTACATATTAGTGGGAACACCGTCAATTCAAAACCCTCTTCCACTGTATGGATTCTGTATTTGTGTTTCTGTGTGGCTTTTAATTTGACGTTTACACAACACTTACTCAACAGAATGAGATACAAACCCCTTTACTTTCAAACTGAATATTTGAAAATGTTAAAATACTTTTTTTTTCGGGAGAGATGAACTCTTTCCGACATGAAGGAAAGGCAAAGGCAGCTGACCACAGGAAATATTTGAGCCAAATGCTAAGACAGTTTAGGTCTCTGAGAGATATTCACTGAGGTGAACGGCTGGAAAAATACTGCGCTGCTCGTTCCAAAAACAACTGATAGAAAAATCCATCACAGCGCCGGGACCATTCCCAACATTTTCATATAATTAGTTGCTGGGATTCAAATGGGCTTGAGGGGTTGACATTGTTGGACTGGCCGAGGCAGGTGCCCCCCATAGTGATTTGGCCGATCCGCTGCCAACATTCTGGAAGAGTTATATCACTGTTCGTGTCACATGGTATTTCATTTATATATGCAATATATACAGTACATATATAAAAAAGTGTTTTTTCAAGATTTGAGACTTGTCACACATGGTCGTCCAAGTGCCGTGCAGTGGAAAAACAAGTAAATGGTACTTTTCATTGCTGCCTCACAGCAAGAAGGTCCCGAGTTTGATTCCCGCCGGGGGCGCTGTTGGCACCGCGCTCTGGTGGGTTGTCTCCTGATTAGGGGCCTTTCTGTGTGGAGTTTGCATGTTCTCCCCATGCTCACATGGGGTTTCCTCCATGTAACATCAGTTAGGACCCCCCCCAAAAAACATGCACAACATCGTCGTCTGACCAATGATGGACGTTTGTAATTGGTTTCTCAGGTGGGTCACTGTATGCTGCCCACTGCTCCTGGCTGCCCCCCGGAGGAAGGACGAGCCAGGGTGGGTTTAAAGCAGAGAATTAAGTTTCAATGGCCACCATTTGAAGTGTGTGTGTGTGTGTGTGTGTGTGTGTGTGTGCGTGTGTGTGTGTGTGTGTGTGTGTTGGTCGCCGCCGCCCACCTTCTTAAAAATAACATCATAACCTTTTATTTTTTATTGTGACCAACCGTTTAGCTTTCCTTCTTTCTTTGTTTTTCTTTCGGCTGCTCCCGTTAGGAGCAACCTTTTAGCAAAATCATTAAATAAATATTTGTATTACTCACAACTTTAACATGCTTTCACAGTCACTTCTTCACAAAAACAAAAACAGCCCAAACTACAGAAGCCCTGAAGGGCAAGGAAACAACAAAAAAAACGATAGAACATTTTAGGTGGACCAAAATTTTATGTGGTTTTGACGGCCTATTATCTGGTCTGAAAAAGATAATAAGAAATTAAAATTAAATATTATGAAAATTGTATATTTCAGTAAAATAGCATCAAATCTGCTGGCAACTGGAAATAGTTTAAAAAAATAAAGCTGACAAAATAAATAATATCAAAACTCTGGTATTCTATTATTATAATTATAATATAATAATTATGTGCTATTGCTTTGTATACCACCTGGGCACATATTTCATTTAGCAAAGTTTGTAGCTTTACATAGATGGTTACAATTTCCCATCTGAACTCTCCCAGCTTCCTGCCCATAATCTGATATTATAAATGTGGAATTACTGTAAAAACACGTGGAAGCGCAGGTTGGTCGCTCTGCTTATCCGAGCTCAGGAGATGCTGCCATCTGAGTAATGTATGTGGATATGGTTTTAGAATGGGAGATGATTGCTGTGATTATGGTGATTATTCCTCCAGTGAAAGGGGGAGTCAGCAGCCCTCATCCATATCAAAGATACCCCACCCCCCACCCTCATTTCAGAGCTGAGAATGCAGCAGATGTTTCATAAACACCCCCAAAATAAAAGTAATGTTTGCTCTACACGTGGTTTTCACCTAAGGTGCGACGTGTCCTCAGGATCCAGCACGCAGGGATGAGCATGAGCTCATGAGCTTGAGTCTTTGATGGCGGGGGGTGGGCCCGGCGTGGCCCCCGGGGGCCTCGTCCTTGAAGAGAGTGCTGTTCCCCTGCAATCACAGAGCAATCAGGGCTCAATTGAAGCCCCGGCAGATGTGTATGAGGAGATGGAGAAGCAGATAAGTGCTGAGGGCTTTACAACTGGCTCCTTTTGGAGGTGATAGTAGGCGTTTTGCGCAGCGAACAGTTCAGAGGACTCCCTGAGGGGAACTAGGAACTGGGGAGGTCCCCCGAGAACTAAATACCGTCAAGGGATTTTTTTCTGGTTGTATTCTCTGGAGCTCTGAAGTAAGGTCAGCCAATAGGGTTTCAGTGTCAATTCAGTGTTGTATTTACTCCATAACTTTCACTTATTTCAACTTATCCATCCACTAAAATCTGTTTCTGAACAAATTTGAGATTGAGAATCCCAAAAAAAATAAATTTAAATCCAGTCGCTGAAACTTCACTCATATGAGCTAAACAAGTCGTCATTGAAAAGTTAGTTCCAACTTTTGTAAGGCAAGAGCTCGCATACAATACAATAAAAATGCAATTTTATTAGTTTTTCCTTTTATTGATTGTTTTTTATTACCGCTGAGTGTACGTGGCCGTGTCTCCACCCAGAGCGATGTGACTCGACCGCTCAGACAGTCCTCAGTGCGCCGGCGGCGAGGGACCATGGACTTAAGGCACTTACGTCACCGAAGGTTGCTCTTGTGCCCGTCAGCCCCTGCCCTGGAGTAGGAGTTTAAAAAGTCCCTCAAACGTAATTCTAAGAAATACCATCGTTCCTCGTTCCTGCAGTGTAGACATAATAAAGGGAGAGCTCCTCCAAAAAGTTCTTAGAGCTATGAAAAAGTTCCGGTGGTGCGAAAACGCCCGGTGTGAGTAATTTCCATGAGTGCAAATGACAGGAGGCCTTTCTAACAGCACCAGAATCAGAATCAGAATCAGAAATACTTTAATAATTCCAGGGGGAAATTACTTTTGTTACAGCTCCAAATCTACATACAACATATTTACATACAACATATTACATACAACATACCAGCACGGTCCTGCAGGGGTTCTTTTGGGGTGAAGGGGCCATGTTTTAGAAACACAAAGGTTTTTAGGTTGGGAAGGTATGCTATGCAAATGTACCGATTCAATAGCGATTCTTTATTCTCTGTGAGACCTTTTGTCAAGACATACTGTTGTATAACCATAAGAAGTGCCTTGAACCTGTTCCTTGAAGCTGTTTGGACCAACAGCATGGTGCTGCAGGCATATGTTGTGTACCTTGTCCCACTATAAGTTTATGTTAACTTAAAACAGATTGGCTTCATGTTCCCAGTGTGCCATAGACAGAGAACATAATATATTGGAAGCCAGCATTTAGATTTGTTGTCATTCCAATTTGCTAATCATTCATAAACATACTTTAGACTTTTAGATGTTTTGGAAAACCTTTCTCCAGGACTTTCTTTGGGTCTTTGGGTCTTTGGGGGGTGGCATGCTGGTCGCCCCAGACTGCAAACAAAGAACAGAGACAAAGAACATCATGACGATGTTCATCAAAAAGCTGCCTCCAGCCACCTTGAGTCTTTACAAGCAGAACACGTTAGGTATTAGGCCATTAGTATTTTAAAGGGTTTGTTCTTTTCCGCAATGAAGCAATAGACAGAGCTTTACGCCAAATTACTCCAGACAGATGCACATGTTGACAACAACTTGTGTTTTATTTGCCGTTTGCCCTGACAAAAGCAATTAATTCGCAGAACCTTCACTTTCACCTCTGTCTTTGACTTTATCGAATGTCTCGTGAGGGCTTGGCGTTATATCAATTTAATATCTATGTGGTTATATGAGATGAGACCTTGTCTGGGATTTTCAATGCTGTAATGTTGCCATATTGTTGGCTCTAAGTGGTCTTCAGTGGTCAATTTTTTCATAAATGAAATTTTCTGAACTTCATAGACTGGCTGTTCTACCTGCAATAATATCCACATTACTAATGATTGTCTCTCAAATATTTCTTGTGTGTAAATATTTTATGAAAGCGCCAATACACATCCCCAAAATATCGTCCAATGATCAATATTGAGGTATTTGTCCAAAAATATTGTGAGATTTGTGATGTCCCGCCCTGCTCCCTTGTGTCTTTTCTTCCTGGTTTTGTGTGTTTTCCCACCTGTCTTATTGTCTTTCCAGCCCTGCTTTGTTTCACCTGTTCCTTGTTACCCTTCTCTCCCCAGTGTATTTAATCTTTGTGTTCCCCTCTCTGTGTGCCAGTTCGTCTTTGCACCATGTGTCAAGTGTTCCAGCGTCTCCTGGTATTTTTGACTCCCTGCTCTGTTTCCTGGACTTCACCTTTGCCTACCCCTTGCCGGATTGTTTGCCCTATCTACTGACCACCTGTGTACCGAACCGCCTCGCCTTGTCTACTCCCTGTTGAATTGTTTGCGCCGCTGACTGTCTACCTGTGTACCAGTTATGTTCAAGCAGAGACTGTTTTCCTTTATCTACAGTAAGTTCCTCTCTCTGAGTAGTGCTCTCCACCAGTCGTTTCAAGATTTGATTTAGGCAATAATTGCGGGTCCTATGTCTAGTCCACCCTGTTGCTCTCAGGCCTGTACATTTAAAGCGCACACACACACACACACACACACACACACACACACACACACACACACTTACAAACACACACACACACAATCCGGCATGTTTCGGAAGGAAATGCTGCTTTGTGAGAGTGTCAGTGGGTGGATGTTGTGCGCTTTCAGACGAGCCTTTTCTGGATGTAATCTCACTTTACTCAACCCCTGGACACGCAGTGCTGCCTCCCCCCTCACACCGGGCTCAAGAGGGGGCCACCCACAGCTCGAGTCGCAGCAAATTCTGATATTACTATCGCTGATCTCTCCCACTGTTGCTCACAAGCTCAAAGAAGAACAGAAAGAAAGACACGAAAAAACAGACCGATGGACAGACAGACAGACAGACAGACAGACAGACAGACAGACAGACACACACACACACACACACACACACACACACACACACACACACACACACACACACACACACACACACACACACACACACATACTGGTCGTCCTATCCGAACTGAATTGAAAACAGGTGCCCTGCACATATCTTGAATTCTTCCAAAATACAAAAGTCGTTTGACCTGAATGGTTTAGTTGGAGCTGAGCCACTCTGTACAAATGCACATGGGTCTGTGTGTGTGTGTGTGTGTGTGTGTGTGTGTGTGTGTGTGTGTGTGTGTGTGTCTTTGTGTGTGTGTCTTTGTGTGTGTGTCTTTGTGTGTGTAAACATAAGGGGCGTCGGGTTCTGTCCGACAGAACCAGACCGGGGACTCTATTGGAACCACATTTCTCCCTTCTTACATGCAGCGTCAAGTTAACGTCACATCCCGCCATGCGAACATCGCACGCCACCGCAATGCCTGTAATTTCTGTCGATACGGACCAATTATCAAAAACCCAAAACTTGATATCTTGATATTTGGTGGCTTTCTTTGGACATTATTTAAAATATCTCTTTAAATTAGACCAATGTGTATTTTTTCACTTGCATTGTCTTCTCTTTCCCTGTTTTTTTTTCTTACATTCACTGGGAGGGTTTGGCACTTTGCAACAGGTTCTATAAGAACCAGAAGGCAGAAGGTAGCTGCCGGTCATTTGACAGGAACAGGGATGAATAAGTGGTGGACGGATGGATGAAGTCACTTGTGATGATAATGGATGCCCTACGGTAGCTGGTGTGTGTGAGCTGGTGTGTGTGTGTGTGTGTGTGTGTGTGTGTGTGTGTGTGTGTGTGTGTCTGTGTGTGTGTGTGTCTGTGTGTCTGTGTGTGTGTGCAATGTGTGCAATGTGTGTTGAGAGTAATGTTAAATGTTAAATGATGAATGATGTTGAATTACTTTTCAATTCATGCGGGTAAGGACTTAACCGCTGTCATGAGCAAATGTAATCAGTGTGCCTGGTGCAGTGTTCTACTGTATGACTGAAGCCGAGCCGGAGACTGGCAGTGAGTGTTTTTTTTCTCCCCTTTACATATGTGGAGGTTCTTTTGTTGTTTTTGTGAAAGCCTTTACAGTCTGTGTGTGTATGTGTATGTTGTGTATTTTCCACATAGAAGGGATGTAAGTTGGTCACTACAGACTGAGAATATTAGAAGCATCTCTGCCTTTTGCATAAGGGAACATTCAACAAACACAGTGTCATTTCAAACAGATGTTTTTTCTTTCCCCCTAAAGTACATGGTTTTAATCTATAAGAAATATATAATTACAACCATATATTCCAAGGTCACACATGCCAGGAACGTATTACAAGGCCATGTTTATGATCCTGATCACATCAACGTGGACAGTATAGCTCCGTACACACATGCTGAGGGGGGAATCTTGAAGTCTAAATACACATCCTTAGAAAACATATTGTATCCATAACTGAGGAGGAAAAGAATTCCTGGATTAATTCCTCTAAACAGTCTTCTCTGTGGATTTCTTTTGAGGACTGTCCTTTAAAGGCGAGCCAAAACTCAACTTAAGATTGTGTGTATGTGTGCGTGCCTGCGTGCGTGTGTGTTGGTGTGTGTGTGTGTGTGTGTGTGTGTGTGTGTGTGTCTGAATCACTTATGTATTGGTGCAGATACAGAAAGAAGGAGAAAGAGCTAGTAGAGGTGGAGGAGAGGTAGAGTACAGGTAGAGTACAGGTAGAGTACAGGTAGATGTGTAGAAAAGTAGAGCAGAGCCAGCGACAGGGCTTCTGTGCATCTGTCGTTTGTGTGTGTGTTGGCTCAAAATTTACTGGCTGTTGTGGGTGCGGTAAACATTTCAAACCTTTCTCCTTTTCCATATAAATAGTGTCCGGGCTTCCATTTTCCAAGGATCAGCGACATTGAGAGCGTATCTTCCCTCCTATTGGCTATCGGCAGGTGCTTGAGGCTCCGCGCTGTCCATTTGCATAAAGTTGAAACCCGCTCAACCTTTTTTGTCGCCGTGAAGCTGTCAGCTCGTCGCCGGTCATCGCTCTGCCCCCTGCAGCCGCATTTCAGACGGAGCCCCGTTGCCGGCAGTGTGACCCAACCATTAGAGGGTTAGGTAGAGGAAGAGTAGAGGTGGAGGTTGAGTAGAGGGAGGTTAGAGGTAGAGGTAGAGTCGAGGTAGAGCAGAGTACAGGTAGTTAAAGCCTGGTTTCTAGTCGCTGCAGCCGTAGCGTCGTTGCGGACGCACGCCACAAATTATGTCATTGCGGTGCTCGCGGTGCTCGCGGCAACGCGACGATTCTGCGAGAGGGTGCGCACGTCTCTGCGCCGTGGGCTTTAGGTAATTCAAGATGCACGCGTCCGAAGGAAGGTTGTGCGAAGAGGTCCGCAGGTACAAACTGTACCATCCATCCATGCATGACCACAAAAATAACCAGATGGCGTTGAATTCATGGAAGGAGATAGGGCCGTCTATGTCCAAAGATTTGGACTATTCTATAAGAAGACTTCTTCATAATGTTTACACTGACAATTTGCACAAACTCACTATATATATACTATATATATATAAAAATCCTGCACATTTAAGACTTTATATTTTTTATATTTTTTCTTTATATTTTTTTCTAGTTATTCAGATCGTTCCCTCAGGACTTCTTTGTAATGTTTACAGCAGTTCCTTCTGTTTCCCTGGTGGTTTATGCACAGCGCCCCCTGTCTTTCAGGAGGATATCACCACGGCATCTACACGGCCAACGCACAAATATGTATGCCCGTGC
>NC_137202.1:2713856-2746356 GCF_960531495.2 Zeus faber | reverse complement strand
AGGTCCTTGGATTTCGTCCTTGTAGCATTTTGTAATTTACTGAACAATCCTGAAGCAGTACATATGAAATGTCCATTAGAAAAGTATTTATTAAAATTAAGATAGCTGAGAGAGCTGACAAATCACATTGTTCCAGAAGTAATAATTTGCGGTAAGTGCACAGTAACCATTTTTGTCAAGACAGCTATACAGTAAGACTTTTAACAGCAGTAGGGTTGGCAATTTCAGTATTGCACATAGGATGCATTACGCAATACAATTATTTGCAGTTTCTCTATAACAGTGAACACTTTGACAACAACAACAATAATCGCAGACTTCCCAAAACCTTGGTGGGTCCACATTGAATTCACTGTTTTCCTTAATATCTCAAGGACAATTCTTGCTCTGTTATTATTCAACTTTGAACAGACCCTGTGCCATTTCCAAAGGAGTGCACATGCAAAAACACACACACATGCGCGCGTGCACACACACACACACACACACACACACACACACACACACACACACACACACACACACACACACACGCACACACACAAAGATTCAAGGTGTCTCAGTAATGTTATTACATGCGTCTGGCTGAGATCAGAGTGGTGCAGCTCCAGGGCCCACAGCGTGTCTGCATAGCGACGCTTTCATGCTTGGCCATAGTCAAGTCAAGTTAGAAATTTGATTGTGCCCAGTGTCTTCCTAAGACGCTGGAAGGACTTGACCCCCTGCTCCACAGCTCCTCGGCTGCTCAACTGGCGTTTTAAACAGGACGGTGTGTGGACTAGCGCAGGGAGCCATATTGAAGGAGGGACCTCAGGTGAGGAGGGATCTGGAAGTGTTCAGCCTGACAGCCACATCTGGAGCTGCTTTCAAATTGCTACTACCCTCCGGTCCTGTCCGGCTGCCACACACCACTCCCAAGGGGAAAATAACCAAGTGGGTCGTTGTTCATGAGATATGCAATGAGAATGAAGAGTTTATTTAAGAGGAATACAAATGTTTTGAGGGCGCGGCAACAACACAATATTTCAGTTCCCTGAGACTCACCGGTCGAACTGTGTCTTTCGTGCACTTCATCATCCTTTTTTATGTTCTGTGGCTTACACGTGAAACCATCTGTAGAAAATAAGGGTTTGCAGTGAACGCTGAATCACCAGTCACATTCGATGTGACCCAGACACTGTAATCAATGCTTCAGGCCGCCCTTTTTCTGTGATTGTTTAACATTTATTCTCAAAACTTGCAATGTAACTACTATGAATGAAGAAAGAGTTATATGGCATCACTTCCTATGATAATCAGCCTTCTTCATGAACATATTTTGGTACTCATCTTTTTTAAATGTTCTGTACATAACAAAACACATTTGCTTAAAGTTAAAAAAATTATATCAAATATATATATATATATATATATATATATGTGTGCTCGTAATAAGTTTATACTAACTAAAATTTCTGTTCAAAATACAGTAAGAACCAAATACAATCAGTCTGTATGACAATGATTTGACAATTTAACATGGAAAAGTTTTATTGTAATGTATGTTTGTATTGTTTGTATGTATGTTGTATTGTATGTAATTTATCAAAATGCAAGAACTTACAAATATTGTGATGTGGTTGAATTTGCATTTATAAATGCGATTGCAGTCCTGGAAGGGCTGTTTAGGGCACTTTTTTGGACAGATTTAAATCCCTCTGATGGACCGAGTCCCCTCCCACCCTAATCTCATCTCTTTTCATCCTCTCCCCACATTACAAAGTAAGAAGTTTCATCACTTAGTGTGGGGTTCAGCTTGTGCCAAATCTGCCGTAGAGGGCACCGTCTGGCGGGAAACCCAACCTGCCCAGGGTTCTCATCTGTTTCCTGTTGGCCTTAGGAAACCGGGGTCAGAGGTCAGGGTAATATTTACGTTCACGGCGTGGCTCCAAACAGATCATATTTCAAAACAAAAGCGTATTTCACGGTGTCTCCGGATGAGCCAGGAATACAGGTCGCACAACACAACGTAAACACTCGCAGGCAGAGATCCAGTGCGTAGCCCGCTCAGACCCACAAATTCCACTGGTTGGATTTCACACACACAGACACACACACACACACACACACACACACACACACACACACACACAGACACACACACACACACACACACACACACACACACACACACACACACACACACAGACATGCCTCTGACTGTGTGCATGTTTCAGGATGAATGACCAGTCCTCTCTTTTTCTTCTTCTTTCCAGCCGAGCTTGGATGAGCCTCCAGCGAGAGGCAGTTTTTAACTTCTGTAAGAGAACAGATTTGTTCTTGCTTCTCCACAGGAGGACACGATGAGAAAATGACCCTCTCCTGATTCTCACTAAAAGGAAAAAGAACGGGAGAGAGAGAGAGAGAGAGAGAGAGAGAGCGAGAGAGAGAGAGACTGAATGGACAGAGAACAATACAAACATGAGTAAACACGAGGACAGATTGGCGAGTGAACAGTCTTGCAGTAAATCCAGATGATAGGCTTCCCCTAAAAATCCAACTGTGACTGCCTTTGCTTTGTGACATATTAAAGCTTCACAGCCACGCTTTTCCATGAGACCGTGTCATGAAATGACTTTTGCGAAGAAAGAAATTTAATTTGCAAAGATAACTGCTTATTCAGTTCACCGTGACTCGACGGTTCACATCCGAGTGCTGCAGATTGATTCTGGGTGGCGTGGTCACTCACAGAACTGTTTATTGGCTAATTTGTTTCGCTAGAGCCTATTAAATTGGTGCCATACCATTGTTCCCACGGGCCATTATTCTGAATCCCCAAAAGTCTCAAAAATGTCCTATTGCGCATGGACGACACCCTAACCCTTACAATCTCTAACTTTATACCTAAACTTCACACACACACACACACACACACACACACACACACACACACACACACACACACACACACACACACACACACACACACACACACACACACACACACACACACACACACACACACACACACACACAGGAAGGATGGAGGAATCTTGAGTATGTTGCGGTTTCCAAACTATTCAGTCATGTCGTTTATAATTGCACCGCCAAACACTACTTTGTGTAATCCTCTCACTATTTACTGTTGGCTCCTTCTGGCCAAGACACCGCCTGTGCACATTCTGACTCCTGCTTTGCATTTCATGGTCCCCGGTCAGTATGAGCAGAGGCAGCAAATTCCTGCAAAACTCACCATCTTTTATAATCTTCCAATCACAAATGCAAAAAAAAAAAAGAAGGACATCGTTTTTCCAGCACTTGAGATCGGGACGGCAGCAACTCGGGAGGAAGCGCGGGGGTCATCGCCCTGCAAACTGGACGCCTGCTGCCTTGATCCATTGAGCCCCTTCAGAAACATAATGCTGAACAAGGCCCTTTGCAGTAGTTTTCAATTGAATAAAAGCAATTCCTTCAGGATGTGTTCGGACATACATGTGAAATACTTTCTATATCACACAAGCATTGAGCTTTGAACTGCCGCTGTTTCCTAAGCTTGGTCAGATGACACGCAGACGTTACACGTGCTTTCATATGAAGAACATCCAGTGGATTTATCCATCAGTTCACAGTTTCCGATGATCCCCTTCCTAGGGCAGAGTGCGACTGAATGTGGGGAATTGAAACCGGATGTAAAATCATGTACAGGGTCCGATAAGGTTCAGACTAAATGAATGGACTGTTGGTGTGACAGGTGTTTACCTCTGTAATTACTTAGAGGTCAACACTATCAACAATGCGATCTTTACTGAAGCGCTTAACTACTACTAGAGTACTTAAGTACTTATAATAGCTGTTTGTTATCTTTGGGCATTGACTTTCCTCTTTATTCGGAGGACCGCAGAGGGGGGGTAAAGACGTCTAATCCCAAGCCATATAATTGGGACTCTGCAATGGATGTGTGAGCCAGTAGATCTATGCACTCTGACACATGGTCTGAGTCATGCTCCTATGATGGATTGCCGGCGAGTAAAAAGAATCAAAGTTACAACTGCTTTGTGGCTTTCTCCCAGCCAGGTCTCTAGACAAACTCTACAACTTTGCCGAGTGCGCCGGTCTACACCTGATCCTGGGGCTCAACGCGCTGCACAGGAATCCAGACAACTCCTGGAACTCTTCCTCCACGCTAAGCCTGTTGAAATACAGCGCCGGCAAGAAATACAACATCTCCTGGGAGCTGGGCAACGGTAAATAGAGCTCCGCATCACACACTGCCAGCGCTGATACCGAATGTTGAGACATGATGAGACATGATGACAAACAGTTTGATCAAAGTAGCAGATAAAGGTACATTCAGGTCGAGCACAGATGGACACAAGGTGCAGGAAAAACCATGGGATGGGATGGCTAAACTAAGCATGACCACTATACTTCTCATAATGAATGTAGCTGTGGAATGCAGAGCCTTCTCTCAATAATGTAGTGCACATGAATAACTGCTGTTATAGTGTAAAGACACTTTACATGTTACCCCCTGGGGGTTCCCCTCAGCTCTGTATTTAGGTATGACAACTTTTCATGCCAAGGTCTGTAGGATTTGAAGCTCTGCTATGCACGTCCTCTCTCCTCGTTTTAGGGAGCTACTTAACAAAGTTAATTCTATTGCTGAGGGCGAAGAAACGTTTTTATATTATTACATTTGACAGAAACAGATTCTTGCATGAGCTAGAATTTTCAATTTTTACGGTGTTTGTGTGTGGGAAAACAGCATTTTTATTATGTGTCGGATAAGAATGTCTGTTGTGTTAGCTGAGGGTTAAAGGGGAGGCATTCGGTTCCACCAGTCCTCCTGACGCTCTGACGAGCTGGGGAAGGGCAGTGTGCACAATCCCCGGTGTTCCCTGGGGCACATCACTTCGTATTTTCATTTCATTTAATCTGCAATAAAGCAAACAACCCGGGCACTTTGTTCTTCCCAGAGCCGTCTAGAAGCATGAAAAACGCTCTGATTGGACTGCGCGAGGCTCTCGCAAAGAACCGTGACAATAGTATGTTTTTAAAGTAATGTGCCGTGAGAGTGCAGACAGGCCATGGATTTTGAGTAATAGGAGTTATGGACCGATTCTTCAGAAGAGAGGGTCGCCACAGATGTCCCCTTGTTCCTTATGGTTTTCAAGGCTTGGTGCAGGCTCCAATGCATGTTCAAGGTAAATAAAAATCACTTGAAAGTTAAAGAAAACAAACCTGGACAGCACAACCGATTTTCAGTTTTCCCTTGTTGGGAAAACTAATTCCTATATATTTTTTGGGGGGCCCACCTGTGCTCTTGGCCCATTCCCCGTCACTCACCCGCCTCATGCAGGAAGCGGACTCAGAGAGGTAGGAAAAAGGATAATGTTTGTTTGTGGATGAGAGTTCTAGCGTGGAGGTGAAGTAGGGGAACGAGATCCGGTTGCAGCAGGAGGGAAGGCGAGGGATGGAGGTGCGTAGCTGGCGGGTAGCGTGGCAGGGGAAGCGGCAACAGGCAGGCAGGACGACAGGCAGGCGGGAGCAAAGATCCTGGGACACTGAAAGATGGGTGAGCGTATGCTGAAAGCACGGCATGAGGACTTAAACATAGATTCAGGTTCCCTAAAGGTGTGGTGCCATGGAGGTTAATCAACAATCTGATGAAGAGTGGGTGAAGAGCCGGGGTTTAAATGCCGTAGCGGAGACGAGCCCTGCAGGCCAATTGCCTGCAGGTATGCCAGCGGAGCAGGGTGCCGGGAGCTTGGGGACGAGGAGTACTGCCCAGGAAAACATACACACACACAGAGACATACACGGGAAGACAGGAAACACAAGGCAAACAAACAGCCGGAGGCCTGTCCAGGGCCGTGTCACCTCTTCACTGTTGCCCCATCAAGAAATAATGTGTCCGTGTTTGTGTATCTCTGTCAGGTGGCATATTGTGCTCACCTGTCATAATAAGAACGGAAGCTGTTATTTTTCGACGAAATGATCTTGTTATTTCGACACAATTATGTTATTAATATGTTATACATATTTTTATTATGAGATTATATAATTTAAAGCACTTACCACCACCCACATTTAATATTGTGTTGGGGGTTTGTTTGCCAGTACTGCTGTGACATTAACAGATAAAACTGCTTGGCTTAGGGACTTTGCATTCCCTAAATAAATAAATTAACAGATATAATCCCAAAATATTGTTTTTATTTATCATAACAGCATAATTTATCGTAATAATTTTGTCCTCAAAACATCTTTTCTCCTCATTACGACATTGCTGCCTTTTTTTCGCAATTACATTTTTTTTTTTAATAAAGTTATCTTTTGTTATTTTGTCGTTATCATGACATAGCCGACTTTTCTCGAAATTACGTCACCATTTCTTGTTGGTTTATTGTTATTACAACTTAGGTGACTTTTCACAAAATAACAACATATTTTATTGTTTTCTTGAAATGACGACATTGTTTCTTGTTGTTTGATTGTTGTTTGACGACTTGGGCGAATTTTCACAAACAACGTAATCTTTTATTGAAATAGCGCCATCTATCCTCATTATCACGACGTAGCCGACAGGGAAAAAATAAAAATAAACACAAATGCACAAATAAAAAACAGTCGTTAAGTGAACTCACCGCACCTCTGTGTTTCTGCCTCCCTCAGAGCCCAACGCCTACCGCAGCATGGCGGGCCGGGCGGTGAACAGCACCCAGCTGGCCGAGGACTACACCGTGTTGAAGACGCTGCTGCAGTCCGTGCGCTACTACCACCGTGCCCACCTCTACGGCCCAGGAGCTGGGCAGCCGCGGAAGAACGCCATCTTGCTTCTGGACACGTGAGCCCACCCCCCCCCCCCCCCCCCCCCCGCACACACACACACACACACACACACACACACACACACACACACTCCCCCCCACAGGGTTATATAATGTGTGTATGTATTGTGGCAAAAGGAGAGTGGAGTAGGACTGCAGTTTCCACTCCATGTTAGGGTAGACTGGTAGTGGAAAGTTCCAGTAGGTTCTCTCTGCTTTAAGATGGGAAAAGTGGATGTGGGCGTGCATGATTCTACACACACATCACACACACACACACACACACACACACACACGCTACAAACACACACTACAAACACACACACACACACACACACGCACAGAGACACACACACTACAAATGCATGCTATAAACACACACACACTCACAAACACCACAAACGCGTTCTACAAACACACACACACATGAATTTTGTCTATAAACACACACACAACTACAAACCCAACACAAATTAATGTTGCTTATAAATACCACACACACACACACACACACACACACACACACACACACACACACAGACAAACACACACACACACACACATAGACACACACTACAAACACACATACAAACACATACAAACACACACAAACACAAATTATGGCTATAAACACACACATGCACACACACACATTACACACACACATACTACAAACACACAAAGTTGAATTATGCTTATAAAGACGCACACACACCACAACACACACACACATATGCGCGAGCACACGACACACACACATTGAAGTGTTCAGTGTTTATGAAGTTCCGCGGCATGCAGGTTCCTGGATCTCTAAACCACTTTCTCTCTGTCAAACTAAGATAAAGTGTGGCGTGATTGATAGCCTGGCAGCACAATATCCCACCTGCTGCACTCCACACATACACACACACACACACACACACACACGCACGCACGCACGCACGCACGCACGCACGCACGCACGCACGCACGCACGCACACACACACACACACACTCCTACAGAGGCTCCACAGTTCAGGAACAGCCTGCTCTAATGGATCCACCCTCATGCTTCAGTCTAGTTTCCTATGACGTGTCTTCAATACCATTATTATTATCGTAAGTCGGTGTCCTACAGCACTGATTCTCAACTTTTTTCCATGGCAAGGACACCCTTTCATACACATTATGCCCTGGACTCCAGTTTATACAATTTTGTCTCTGAGACCCCATTCTGAGAAGATTTTTATTGTTAGATATCATTTAGTTTCTATACCATAGTCAGGGAGATAAGAGTGCAACTGTGATCTAAACAGTCATTATTGTGCAATCTCTACTAGTGCAAAGGTATTGTAAATGAAATAACAGCAAAGTTTAATTATTAATGATTTTGCTGGGCACCCCCTGGAACTCCTTGAAGGTCCTCCTGATGGTCCCCAGACTAACTGACTGTCCTTAAGCATAAGGCATCTCTGTCTCTTAGTAGCCTGCTTGTTGGAACTGAGCTGAGCTTCTAGTTGAGGACTCCACGACCCCTAAGCAAGGACCTGGTCATCTTGTGTGAATTATACCAATCTTAAATGACTAAAAAAAATGGTGTCGTCCGAGGGTGCCAATAAGAAAGCTCTAAATAACGCCTTTTCCTCAATACTGACAAGTATTAAAACAACGAGAGACATACAGTACATCTAGTGGTGTGCATCTCCTCACCATACGTCTCATCAGAGTCTTGCTTTTTCAGCCCCCGCCTTTTTGCATTGAATCCTTTTGTTTCTTGGTCCATATTCGGCTGTTTTGGAGGTGAGCGTGGTTAAAAATAGGTAGTGTTTAATTGTGAACTGGTTATTTGGGTTGCAGACAGCTGGAGCTGGATCTCACAGGCTCATCTCTGCACCGAGGGGAAAATGTGTTGAGCTGCGGACCCGTGCGTCTCAGTTACAGCATCTCGTGTGGTTGGAAATAGTTCTAATTTGGGAAGCTATTTAAGGTCATACACACAGCGATTGTATTGGAACTGCCCGGTATTTGCTTGTTTTGGACGGGCAACAAAACCAGAATATGGGGTCGCTATTACATTCATATTCCTGTGATAGTAAGGCGAGTCATCGGGTTGAAGGAGGGTTGAAGGAGGGTTGAAGAGCGCAGAGGAAACAGGACCATATGCAGAACAAGATCTTTTACGTCGAAGAAGGGAGATAACAAGCTCCTGGAGCCGAGCCACTGGACAAACGCCTGCGACGATATCTACTCCAGACCCGACTCTCGTTATTTAATATAAATATAAAGGCGAAGAGACAGCTTTTTCTCACAGTGAACAAGCCCACAATTTTTAGTTCCTTGATTGTGACGGGGAAGTGGATCTTGAATATGTAGTTATGTGTTCAAACACAGAGAACCTCAAATCTGATTTGCATGCATTTTCACAGAGAGGGACAACATGAAACAGAATGATTTGTTTGATATGGGTTTCCCTATTAATCTGGCTTAATTTATTGAAATTAATATATAGGGTACATGCTACGTCGTGCCTTTATATGCACCATTAAAGTGGAATCCATAAGACCGTCTGTGTTGGATGGATGGCACGACAAGTCCCAGAATTCTTTTAAGATGGTCACTTTCTTTTAAGATTGTCTTTTTCTGATCGATTGATATGTTGTTCTTCTTTTTTGTGAATAATCATCCATATCAATGGATGGTCAGTTTACTGACCACAACTCTCTATTCTGCTTTAGGTGATTCACAGTGGCTGCCTTTCTCATTTCTTACGCGTGGCGGACCCCGCCACCAACAATGGAAATTACATTTATAGGAGCAACATACGTAACTGAAATACATTGAATGGCTATTTATTGAAAAGTGCCAGCTACGGGTGACCTAATGAGTGCTGCGCCCGGGGATGGTCAGGGGCCTGCTGGGGAAAAGAGTGCCATGGGGTTGGATGGGTTGGATGCCACCTGGTATGGGGGGGTGGGAGGGGACGCTATGGTACAGTCGGGTCCAGGGTGGGGTCCGGCCTACTGCACCCCTGCGTTGATCTGGTTGTGCTTCACCTATCTCTCCCAGTGTCAAAACTCATACTCAGTACATACACCACACAATAAGCCAAGGGTTTGGGGAAGAGTGGGGTGCGAGCTATGCGGGTAGGGATGTGGCGAGTGGCTGCGATCTTGCCAGTCACACTCCTGGGTAATTTTAATAACGCTCATATTAGCTAAGAACACATACACACACCGGCACAAGTCTTATTCCAAACAACACTCTACCAGCCCAATCTACCACGCCCCTCCTGCCTCAGGAGGGGCGTGAGTGATCCCACACCCTGTAACTTTAACTGCATTTACCAACAGCACACATTGAGCACTGGGGTTTCCAGGGCGGTGGGGCGTTGGGGGGTTGGTGTGGGGGTGTTGGTGTGTTTGTTTATTTATCTCACCTGTGGGGATTCGCCTGTCGTGGGGTAGTCATGATGATTAGTTGTTTAGACTTCAGACTAACTCTGTCCTAGATGCAATGGCACAAATACTCTGAGTTGTGTACCAAGCATGCTGACAGCACAGGTAAAAACAAAAAGAAGGAAAAGTGCCAGCAACATATAGTATCAACTATTAGATTTTTTCGGCAAAATAATTTCGTGGATTACCACTTTAATGAGTAGGTTTTGTCTTGTTTTGTTTTGTGAAGCCGTGAACACAACTGTTTTGATGTAAATGAATATGGCCGCTGCATCTTGTTGTCCTTGATCGATAGAGGAAGGACAGAGCTGAGATGGAGGCAGGCTAGAAGGACGAAAAGGCGGAGAAGACGATGTAGACGAGGAAGAGGGTTGTGAAGTTCCCTCGGGGTCCGTGGGTGTCACGTTTAACGGCGAGGTGATTGGTGTGTGTTTGACACCGGGGCGGGGCACTGGCTGATTGAGTGGACACCAGACGCTCGGAGGTCCACGTCTCCGAGGTGGGCAGACTAAACACACCGGAGGAGAGAAAGTTGTTCCTTTGACGTGATGTTTGGAGACAGATGTCTCGGGCATGTCTGACAGAGCATCCCCCCCCACCCCCAACCCCCCACCACAAATAAGGAGTGTTACGGGTCGGAACATCAGGACATGCGAGGGCTCAGGGAAAAATGTTTGTGTTTGTATACAGTTACTCTGAAAGAGTTTTCATAGATCACCCTCAAATGGCGCTGGGAGTGTGTTTAACCCTTTACGGCGTTTCAGAAACACACCACGACTCACGTCGGGGAAGAACCAAATGTCTGGTTTCAGGACGAGTTATTGAAATCTCTAAAGGACTTGTGTAAAATGTTATCGTGTCACTAATTTCCTTCTTTTTTTTTAATTGTCATTGTCAGGTTCATGAAGAATGCTGGTGCGGTTGTAGATGCGGTTACGTGGCAACAGTAGGTATTTTACCCTTTTTTGTCTTTTCTATAATATGTTTTTTTTCCCCTTTAAGAATTACATCAATAGAGGATGATGACAGAGAAAATACGCGGCCGTTCTGCAACAGGTGATCTTGACCTCCAGAAATATCTCCACGGCAATGCAGCAAATGCTGGCAATCTCTTTTAGCAAGAAAAAAAAAAAACGGTATGTCAAGCCAGCTATTTGAGAAAGAGGGAGAGAGGGAGAGAGAGAGAGAGTGAGAGAGAGAGAGGAAGAAAGAGAAACAGGTTGTTTTTAAATACTTCCAACTTCTCTCACTCTATTACAGTCAACGGTGCATAGAAAATAAGCTACATACATCATTTAGTTTGATATTTTCACATTTTCATAAATCTTTACGCATGGACAAACACAGAGAGGAGCATGGACTGACGCACGCACACACACACACCCACACACACACATACACACGCACAAACACGCACATGTACACACACACACAAACCCACCCACACACCGCACGCACGCACGCACGCACGCACTCACGAACACACACACATAGTAGCCATGCAGCCAAAATGTCCACAAAACACTCTCTCGAAGGCAGCCACCTCACTGAGTGCAGGCCAAAATGCCATTAAGGTGAAGTTTGTGTCTAATTAGGACGAACGGAAGGAGGAAGGTGGTGTCAGCAAGGCCCACACGTTTCTTTTAAGTCAAACCATATGCATAGGCTCATTCCCGTCTTTCAATTAGTCCGTTTTACGCTGGAGGACGGGGATTCCAGTCGGTCCAGACTGCTTGACAGAAAACTCTGACCTCAGTAAAAGAAAGGCCGATGTATAAAAACAGAGAGCACTCATTAACACGTCTGCTACATGTGTGTCAGGACATTAATGATGGTTAAAGTCGATGTAACTTAGCAGCTTCTGTTCCTGTACAAGGAAGACTGTGAGAGAGCTTGTGGTGAAATTTAACTTTAATTTCATTGCAAACTTCGCTACGTCTCCCAATTTTTTTAATCAGTTTTCCATTTATCCATGATGTTTAAATAACAGAAGACTGTAATTGCAGAGTGCCGTTTTGGACCGGCTGAAATATCACCAGCGGTTCAGGGTAGTGTCGGGTCGTTCGCGAGATAGTTCAGAAATGTTTCCTGCAGTTCTTTCAGTTCCTTTGATTGGCCCTCTTTCGTTCTTTCAGTCAGGATGCTGTTATTTTGGTTTGTGCACTGCAAACCCTATCGTGCAGACATTACACATACTGATCCCACCTACGCTTGGCAACATCGACATTTAGGTCAGAGTAAAATCATTGTCAGGAGAAATTGTTAAAAAAAAAATTTTTGGTATTTTTATTTCAGATAGTTGAAATTTAAATCCAGTGTTGATTCAAAACAGGATGCCAGATTTAATGGTCAAATACAGGACGATGCCATATTCTACGGGACGGGTGGCAACCTTATTTTTCCCTTTGATTCCCTCAAAGAGGACCTATTATACTTTTCCTTATTTTCTGTCATATATATATAAGATGTTACAATGTGTCAAATAATGACATAAATTAATGACAAAGTAATTGCTGTGAACAAAATGTTCAGGCTTCGCCTGCTCTGAACTCTTGTTTTCAAAGGTTTTTTGTACTCTCTGCATGAGCTGACGTCAGCTCGCCACGGATTTCTCTACATGGTCATCTGCTCCGTCCAATCTGCTGTGCGTTTCTCCAAACAAAACCAATAAAAACATTTATAAACATAAACATATAATAATATGTTTTTATTGTAGATGTATTTATATATTTATTTTATTTTATTTTATTTTATTATAAATGTATTATAAATTATTATTTACATGAAAACAAAAAATGGCCACGTTAGAAAGTCTGGCCTGGAGAATGGCATAGAAAGTCGGAACAAACTAGAACAGACCCGTACTGCAAGACTTTTAAAAGAAAGAGGAATTAATACCAACTGTCCGTGACAAAACTGCAGACGAGGGAATTGTAAGCATTTGCTGTGTTTTATCCTGTGTGTGTGTCTCGGCGTTAGGGTGACTGCACTGTAGGCTTTGGCGCATGATCCGCTCCCCGTTTCTCTAAACAAAACTGTTGATGTATTTAGTTTATGAATTTTATTTTATTTTCCGACGTTTCCGTAATTGAATGAAACTAAAAAGCCCCAAGCCCCGCTGTATCCCGCAGTGCTCCAAGCTCCACGCTGCTCCGCACACCGCGGTTAAAGTCGGAGCAAATTTGTAAATGAGGCCTTGTCGATCTCGTATGAGTGGAGATTCACCAACTGGATTGCTTCTCTGTGCTTTTCCTCAAATGTTGTCCAGAAACAGATTTTGGCGGACTGATAAGGGGATATCAGTAAAAGTTCACAGAGGGTACGGCCCTCGGCACGCTTCCAGAAGTTGGCCTGCAGAAGAAAGTGCCTTTTAGGGAGTGGGGCCTTAAAGAGACAGGAGCTAAAATGGCTCGTTTGAGCAGAGGCAGAATTTAGGGGCTGTATAAAGGGCCAGTATAAGATAAGTAATGTCTTTTTTGAATTGTGATCATGCAAAGCCACTCTAGTGGAGTCCCAGAACAACAATATGCCGAAGAGGATAGAGAGGATATTTTTTATTTCACTTTCAACTGGGCCAAATGGAGTTTTATGCCATGGTATTTGTACTGGGACCCTCAAGTGTACCGCACGTTAATGCATCTGCATATGTATGCGCATATGTTATTATTAGTAGTATCACTTGTATTGTTATTATTGGTGGTAGTTTCCTCTACCACACGCCACCCAAGTGCAGTGTTCAGGGACCTCCGTCACAGAGACACAGAAGACGGGGTTGTAGACACCAGTTTATTATAGCGAGTAGGCTAGGTGGAATTAGCCCAGGAGCAGATGGACGTGTGTCATGACAAGGGCTCCTCTCCTGAGTGAGTGTGGGGATGGGGGTTTTAACCTGTTGCTCGTTAGACCAACCAACGAGCAACAGGTATGCAGCCACTCTGATCCTGGGTCTCCAATTATCTAGATCCAGGTCACCACATTATTATTATTATTATTATTATTATTATTATTATTTTTATTATTATAATAGCTTATGTTTAGCCATCTTACTACTACATTTTATGTCTTATACTCTTGCAGAGTGTGCAGAATGCAGCATTTTCAAGTATAATATTATTATTAATTTTATTTTAATTGTGGTGAAAACCGTGACATTTTAGTGTTCCTGTTTCTGTCTGTCGGGACTCGGGACACACAGCTGGGATAATCCTGGACGGACCGAGGAGTCCGGTCACCAAAAAGTCTCATGTGCATCAGGCACAAACAAATTTAATTTAATTTGTTTAATTTGTTTAACAATCGTTGTACGCCAGCAGACTTCCTGCACGGCAGCAGGGAGGACTCACCGAACTAATCCAGTCGTTCGTGAACACGAGACTCACCGGAAATCGTTCCGGAATCGGTGAACGAATCTATTTAGTGAACTGAATCAAAAAATGTGTGTCTCTGAAGGAAATCGGAACGCCCACCACTAGGAATAAAAAAAGAATGCTGTAAGTTAAATTTCCCATTGCCGTTTTTTTTTCCGAAGGTGAATTTGACAATTTGACCAGTGATTATACATGACAGCTACCCATTAATTCCATGCATATAGATCATTTTAGAATAATTTCTTGTCAGAACATTTGTCAGATTGAGCCATAACAACTTTGTCCATACTTCAGGCCTTCATGCTAAATTCCAAATCGTCATCTATATTTCGTTTTTTGGGGGGTGCTTGTTCACAACTGTTTATGAATGAGATCCAAATACAAGTCTCACAATTGACCAAAAATACCACAACAGTACCCTATTAAATACCATGTTCTTAATAATTGATTAAAATGCACAGCAAGCTTATCCATAAGGCACATTTAATTCACAAGGGCAATTCAAAGTGCTTTACATAAGGAACAAAATACATTATATAAAAGTAAAGAAGAATAAAAGCATAGAAATAAAAAGCTACACATAAATGTGTATTCTTCTAAAGCTAAAATTTTTAGCTCTTTATTTTAAAGCTACAATTAGATAAAAATACATCATATTTATTTATATATTTATTCTTTATATTTATATATAATTAATTTATATATATAATATATATATAATATATTTATTTATTCTGTTTTATACAAACACAATGCAAAATACACACAATGGAAAATCAGTCAAAACACATACATTTTTATAAAAGGGACATAAAACAAGATATAACTTCATTAAAAGCCTAATAAAAAGGTCTAGCAGAATTTTAATGATATAGGTAGAGAAAAGTCCTCGTGTTCAATTTGTGTAAAATAACCAGAAAAAAAGAAACAAAGAAGAAACTAAGTTGTTGGTAGATTTAAACCTTAATAAAAAAGCTTTTACGAGCCAGCGTTAAATGACTTGTTAGGATGGATGCTCTCCGCAGCGGGCGAGCTGGTTATTTACTACCAGGGGAGGCTGTCGGGGTGGGGGAGAAAAGGGGGGAGAAAGGAGAGATAATGGAGATTTGTATTCTCTTCCACTCCTCTGTCCACGTCTCGCAGGGACCGTAAATTCTCAACCAAGATCCCTGAGGGGAGCTACTCATCCTGGGGCCCTCGAGGGCTCCTCCCTTTCTCCCCAACACCTCTTTTTCTATCTCTCTCTCTCTCTCTCTCTCTCTCAGTCTCTGTCTCTCTCTCTCTCTCTCCATCCCACACCAGATGGGGCTTGGTCGGCCCTTCCATCTGCATCCCATGTTTCCCGACTCCCTTTCTCATCTGCCGTCCGACTCCTGACACATCTGAATCAGTTCTGTGTCTGAAACTGAAGGATAAAACATGTCCATACTCACATTAAGACGTTAAGTTATACAGCACATTTAAATCAGGGGTGTCAAACTTATTTTAGACCAGATTGGTCCAAATGTGGCTTCATCTGGGATTACTTTTTGTTAAACCGTGATTGGAGGTCACGTCCAACGTCCATCCTCTCATGTCTTTGCCAGAACTAGAAAGTGTTTCCAATTTTTATAAATTGTATTCATTTTTTTTCATATTATGAAGAAGATTGAATCTGAGTGAATATTTTAAGCTAAAAAAAAACCTTTTCTTTAGCAAATCATCCCTGATAACAACTGAATGTGAATATGTTAATGAAATATATATATATATATATATATATATATAATATATATTATATATTTTTTTTTTTAAATGTTCTTTTCCCCCACATCATCTCACCATAATGGAAAGTGAATATTTTAACGAAAATATCTACATATTTTTAAAAAGTTTGAATCCAAATCATCCTTGAATAATAACTAATAACTAAATATCTTAATAAAAATATTTATTAGTTATTTAAAATAAAAATGTCCTTTTTCCTCCAAATAATCCAACCGGCCGGATTGTAACCCTCTGCGTGCCGAGCTTGGTATGCGGAGTGCAGCTTTGACACCCCTGAGTCCAGCGCTCGTCCTCTCTGGACCCTGAATCCAGGACATTTTGGTCCCTAACAACAATCCATTACAGTGATACTCGTCCAATCACACGGCTGTCCTCCTCACACTTGAGGCGTTGGCATTTTGCTAAAAGATCGACTCATGATGAGATGGTTAAATGTTATGCCTCTTGGATGGGGGCGTGAGCGGTCAGATATGGTTGCGTAAAACAAATGGGGTGATTTTCAAATCTTTTGTCTCTGGCTCGAGCTTTCGGCGTTGCTCGTTGGACCTTTTGTGCATTTTGCAAAATTGTGGTTAATTTGGCTGCCAGAGTTTTTATGTTCTCTTTGTACTCTGTAAGGGAGGCGTCCTTTGGTCTCATTTCTATAAACCCAATGAACGTTAAGCTTCTACCCGCCACATTTCAGTGTAAATATTGAAATTGGACCTTTCTTATTTAACACATTATGGCCTGAGATGACCTCACACATTTTACTCGGCGGTATGAAAATAAAATGGCTGTGTTATCGAACAGAGGTCGTATTTGAGGTCTCAGCGCTGAGGTTTTGGGGAGGAAGTGGTTTGCGCGTGTCTAAATATCTCCTCTTATAAAAGAACGAGCTGATTGTTTATGCAAAATACATCTCTTGTGTCTCTCTTAGTGTCAGATCAGATCACACCGTTGAATGAAAACCTACTTTTTAGGCTTTGTTTTTCCTTCCCTGGGGGCGTGAAATGAGCGTGAGTGTGTTCTTAATCTTCCACCACTTATCCTCTTCTTGGACACTTTGGCTTTTGGGAGATACCCCAGGCGTCCGTTAAAACAGCGACACTTTCTTTTAATGCGTTTGCTCCACGTACGCGTTCCAACTTGTTTTTTTTTTTTTTAATGAAGATCCGGTGTCCGACTGAACACATTGTTTGTTCCAGAATCTCAGTTCGAGATCTCTGTCAGCCCCGAGGACGTCAGGAGAAGCAGGACATCTGTGAGGTACAATGAGGATCATTCCAGCGCTTTCTCAGATCAGACTGAAACCTGATTTCACCCCACTTTTTGTTTTTAACAGCATTAAAAATGTTTACTTTTATTATTTTTTTCAAATTATTATGTTATTATTACTATAACATTTTTTCCAACTTGCTAAATCCTATTTCAAGGTTTATAAATTTGGAAATCTCCCAATTAGATTGTTTTTTTATGCCCGACACTTAATAATTGCAGAGTACTGTTTTTTTATGCCCGACACTTAATAATTGGAGAGTACTGTTTTTTTATGCCCGACACTTAATAATTGCAGAGTACTGTACTATATATTGTTCCTCGACTTTTACTTGATGTCTGGTGCCCATCCCTGCCTCATTTCTCGTTTCTCACTCCATATTTATCAGGAATTTTGTACATGTAAACAGAAGTTATAAAAAGCAATCTATTGAACACTTTGTTAAATAGATTAAAAGTGACTTACCCTAACTTCCTTCAATTCCAAGCATCGTTTCTATTTTCTATTGTTTGATCTTGTGAAGAATTTGTTATTATGGTTTTCCTCTCATTCCTCTGTTTATTAAAAAATATAATTGCAACACTGGCCAAGAAAGCTGCTAAAGCCCAAACGTCTTTTAGATGTTGATTGTTGCGCCTGACAGTCTGATCCTGATGTTCCGTGTGCCTGGTTGTGCAACGACCTTTGGAAGGAGCTCACGTTGTTTCCAGCTGTGGAGGGCAATCGACGCACTTTGTTTATGGGATGTTGTCGGCCGCCCAGGGAAGTCTCTGGTGCTCTCGTGTCTCTTTCGGGTTTCCCGGAGAGTCTGTTGGATGAGGATTTGGGATTTCAGTCCGTTTTTGCGGTTGTCATTCATCGCTCTCCAAGATCCTGGGACGGACTCCCAGTGACTCTCTTATAACATCCACTCTCATCTGTCACACTCAATGACTATGAGATAATAGATAGTTTGCTTCTAATGAAATACAAAATTAGATAGATAGATAGATAGATAGATAGATAGACAGACAGACAGACAGACAGACAGACAGACAGACAGACAGATAGATAGATAGATAGATTCATTCATTCATTCATTCATTCATTCATTCATTTATCCCCAGAGGGAAATTGCAGAGCCACAGCAGCTCACATCAGAAATAAGCAATATTAATGAAGTAGTAAAAAGAATTGAATTAAAATAGGAAAAAATAAAATGTATCTATAAATTCAGAAAATGCGGGTTACTTGCAAAGGTCAAAGGGTTCCGCAAGAGGTCAAAATATGCCTTATACTAAGCTCAAAATTGTATTTAAAAGATCTTAAAAAAGGCCTTTAAAAGATTTTACTGTAAGTGTGTTATTGATGCCGCCTGAACGGCATGTTGGACCTGTCTGTTTTACGCTCATAAGCAACGAATGTGTATGTGTATGTATATATATATATATATATATATATATATATATATATATGAACAGGCTCATCTGCAGTTGCAATAGGAGAATGATGAGGGCAAACAAAATCCGTGTCCAATTAAGGCGGTTTGGACATTCCTTGTTCCACATTTTTTATGGTCTTTCCATTTTTGTGTTTATATAATAACACGCCCATGTTGTTTGCTGAATTCCACTCATTAAAATTGCAATTGAACAATTCTGCACTGTTGACAAGGGATTGATGATGATGTGACGATTCACTCGCCCATCTGTATGTTGTAAAAATTAACTGTGAGCGTGCAAATAAAACAACTACTCATGCAACACAACATTTTCAAAATTAATTGAATGGTTTTATTTGAGTCATGACTCAAATCGTTCATTCGTTTACTACCAACCATGACTGTAATTTCTATTTGACTTAGTTGTTATATATACAATTGAGTGCACTGATTCAAGGTAGGGTAATGCTTTAAAGGTTATGGTATCAGTGCTCAAACCCATTCCGTTGGGTATATTTATACAGTCACTACAATATTAATACGTTAATACATGCCATGGGGCTGCGTAGTCTCAACAAAAGTTATATGGTCGTGTCGCGGGCCCCTGTGCAATCGCCCCCTCAGCCCCTCCCTCAGCCCTGCCCCTGGTTTGTTGCTCCCGGTGGTGCACGTGATGCGGAGCGTGCACGTGACACACACACTGCTCTGGGATGTGTCTTGCAGCTACTACATGGATGGCAGGGTGAAGAAGGTGGAGGACTTCCTCAAGACGCGTCTGCTGGACACTCTGACAGAGCAGATCAACAAAGTCACCAAGGTGAGCGTCGCCAACCCCACCCAAAAAAACTGATCTGGAGATATCACGTCACACCGGCAGGTGTGGCTTTGATGGCTGTGAAATCTTTGAGATCCATCCCATCATTTATTCTAATTGGATTTTGGTTTAGATTTAAATTGAACGCAATGAAGTACCATTACAGGTGAACACATGCTCAAGTACTGAAATGAGAGTAGTTGTAACTCACATGTACCAGCTCTGAATTAAATCCTATCAAATCACACACACGCACGCACGCACACACACACACACACACACACACACACACACACACACACATTTGTTTTTGAAGATATGCTAATTTGTGAAATTAGTTTGGCGTTAGTCGTTTGTGAACCTGGCACCTGGCATCGATTGGGTTCCATTTTGAAGGCCACCCTCCAGTACTTTCTTTATTTTGTGTTTTTCAGCTGTAATACATTGAATCCACATTGACCACCGCCAAGCTTTTTTCGTGGACAACTGGTTCTATCACCAAAATGTCAACGTTTCACAATGTCATTAAAATGATACTTGGCGAAAGTGATGTGTGGTTATCCAAATTGGCAGGGCCACTTGACACAAAATGGGAACCGTTGACGCACACTCGTTCTGCATCTTTCAGACTAAACTGCCTTTTGAGGACAGGTCTTCAGCGATCGTTTTTCGAAAATCTAGATTTTCTCCTTAAAACGTTTGTTTGTTTGGCTGCTTCATTCACTTTACACTCCCTTAATGACACCAGCTAGTGGCCTAGTCTTGGTGAGAATCAACGTTGTGTATCACCGGTTGCCATGCCGTTACTAATACGTGATGTTCAATTACCAACCGCTCCCCCATTTCCCGTTTGGAGGGAAAGGGAGAGCCAGCTGGTGTGAAGCCGTACGGTAAAACAACGTTTTGATGAAGGATTGAGGACATATTGTCCTATTGTAAATGCTTAAATATTTATTGTTGTGTTGTCAGGTTACATATTAACCTTATCTGTTCAGAGTTAGTGAGCTTATGGGCCCGTAATTCAAAGCATGAACATGCTTCTCCTGGAAAGAATTGGATTGAGTCCGCAATGAGGTAATATCATCCAGGCGAGCTGCTGTGGCAGACTGTGGCTGGGCTAAAAGCTGCAATGCCGAAGTGTTTTGCTGGAGACAAAGTGAAAGAGCGATCTTTTTCAATTACATCCACTGTAATTACCCACAGAGCCTATGTGTGTGTGTGTGTGTGTGTGTGTGTGTGTGTGTGTGTGTGTGTGTGTGTGTGTGTGTGTGTGTGTGTGTGTGTGTGTGTGTGTGTGTGTGTGTGTGTGTCTTTGCATCTGCCTGTATTAACATGTGCCTTATTGCCAGCTCTAATTGCTTGCAGTCCTTGCTACCAGAGCCATTAAGCCTTGGTCAGTGTCAGACGGCGTCTCAGTGTAAAGACAAACAAAGCCCCGGGACACGGATGGTCTCCTCCTTGATAATGACCTCTCGTAGTGACTGGTGCTAAAGCAAAATGACAATACAGTAATTAACTATTTTTTTTATTTTATTTTTTTGCCATGATGTGGTTGTTTCCCCTGTTTGCAGGTCGTCCACTCTCACTCCCCCGGGAAGAAGGTGTGGATGGGCGGAGTGGGTCCTGCATGGGCGGGAGGCGTCAATAACCTCTCTGACACATACGCTGCTGGCTTTCTGTGAGTACTAATACTACAGATGGTGAAGTAAACTAGCAATAATGACCATCACCATCATCATAATCATCATCGCGATTAAGGAGTTCACATGCACTTAATATTCAGACACAATCTAGGTTTTCCATTTTATATATATGAACTGTTCTCACAATATTTTCAGCCCGTAATTGTACAAAACACTGATGTCATGAGGTGGTGCAAAGTAACATTATCTTCATGTGTAATGAAAATATATTAATGATGTATTTGCAGTATATTACAGAATTTAAAAAACAAATGTTATTTTGAATATATTTAAAAAATGTTTTTGAATAACAGAGTCAGTATATTTTATTTTATAATACATCCTTGAAGAAAAATAACAATATATTGGCATCCATTGCAAAATATATGTACAATTCTGACATACATGTATTGTATTATGAATATACAGTATTTTATTGTATGTTTCAATACATGCTAAAAATATATGTGTGTTATGTACAGTTTTGGCATTGATCTGTGTATTCCCTGCTGTGTATTCCAGGTGGCTGAACACGCTGGGTATGGCGGCCGTGCAGGGGATCGACGTTGTTTTACGCCACTCGTTCTTCGACTATGGTTACACTCACCTGGTGGACCAACAGTTCAACCCCCTTCCTGTGAGTCTTCCTGCTCCCTCATGCAGTTCAACAAGGGTTGGAATGTCCACACGTTTATAAAATCCGTTAAAGCGGCATCAAGATGTGGGCGTGTACTGGTCAGAAGGATGTCGTGTATAATGCGGTTAATTAAAGGACAATGTTAGTCCTTTACAGAGCTAGTCTATCTGTCCTCTTAGCTAGTCTAGACCTGGCTGTGTTTAGATTGCATTCCAGGAACTAGTTTATACCAGGCTCTGTTTAGTTGCTTTCCAGGAACTAGTCTATACCCACCCTTCTCTGGCTTGCCTCCCAGGCACCTCTCGCTCTTTCCCGTGGGAGCTATTAGATGAGATCAAAGGCAGTTAGTAGTGTTGAGTTGCTGGACGTCGGGACGAAATGCCGTGTAATATTAGCCCTTTGTCAGTTGCTCAGGACTGTGTCCCCCATCCCAACTGTGTCCCTGTCTGTGTGGCTACTGAGAGATCTGCAACCCGAGAGGCCTACTTTCACATGCAGCCCAATGGCATTCCCTGCAACACAGCGCTGAATAGAGGTATCCAGCCCCGGGTCGCTGTGGCTGGGAGCCACGGAGCAATGCTATAAGCCAACATTGCTTCAGTCGAGTCTGAAATTTATCTGGAAAAAATGTAGCTACAGTAGCTGGTGTTTTGCGTTAATGATGATTGAGTGCCTGCAATACTCGGTTTCACTTAATAATGAAAATTAGGATCAAGTGTAGTTATTTTACAAATGTAAGTGGTTTATTCTGAGAGCCAATGTTAAATTAGTCAATAGACACATTAGCACCGGGTAGAAGCACAGGCGGCACAGAATTGTCTTTAATGAAAATAATTTTCTGGAAGGAAAATCTGATCTGGTTTCTATATCCCACAGTCCATGGGGTCTGATTTCACAGTGTGATAGATAATTAATTTTTTCTTGAAGAAGTGGTTCAAAAAGGCTTTTTTTTTTATCATTGTGGTGTCGGGGTGGTGTGGTTTCACGTAATTGGGCCTAGGATCAGAGGTTGCTGCATGGTTTGAATTACGAGTGGGATTGGAGGGTTCTGACCCTCCTAATTAGGAATTGGACGCCCCCAAAAGAGGTAAAAACATCAGGTAGGGGAAACATTTCTATATCCTTCTAACTGTAATTGTAAGCATTACAATATATTTCTCCTATTTATGCCTGGAAGAATCTTGTAATACAATTTCAGAGACCCCTAAGGTGCACCAAACCATTACGCTGAGCATTGCGCTCCGCGAAGCAGCTAGACAGTGGAGGGTGCGACCCGCCGCTCAGATCACAGCGATCTTTCTTTCCAAACAAAGCAATTAAAAACAGTGTGTTTTTCGTGTCGATTTTTTTCCCCCTCCATTTTCTAATTGAATGAACAAAACAAGGCCTGTGCATAACTGTGCGTAACAGGCACACATTCACAGTCACTGGCTTATGGCGAAAGAGGGCTGTTTCTGTTTTGTTGGACATTTTTGTTTGTTTAAGGTATCGGAATCCTGTTTGAGAGTCCAGGCATTTTTTTTTGTGGGGTAGGAGTGGTGTGGTTTAAGCACCCACACCTGTCTTGGGTCTACATAATTGGGCCCGGGATTAAAGGGTGGCTGTACACCTGTTGCTCGTCAGAGAAATCAATGAGCAACAGGTAAATCACCCATCCACACGCACACAGAGAGAGCCTCTGTCATGACATGTGTCCATCTGCTCCTGGCTTCGTCCATCTTGCCGCTCTCTAAAATTAACTGGTGTGTTGGCAACATCTCAGCCTGTGTCTCCGTGTCGGAGGGCCCTGAAAACATCACTCGGGTGGCGTGTGGCCGGTGGAACTGCCGCAATCAGTACTTAACCAATTAATCAGTTAAATGTATTATCCTGGATGAAATACATTACACAAGAGACATAAGACTTTTAAAATGTGATTTCTCAAATAAAGCCTAGCTAACATAGAGAATACCTTCACCAGAGGCATTCAGAGTTTAGCAAAAAAAACAAAAACAAGAAAGAGTTATTAAATAGCATCCGAGCACTAAATCAATGTAGCCCCGCCACCCCCTTCCCCTGCTCTGTAATGTATGTGTTTCTCTTCAGCTGTGTTTGGCTTTGAGATCATAAATTAATCAAAATGTCTTCATTTTTCTCCCTTGTTCCCTACATTATTTTTCTGGGAAAGATGGCCTCCTGCTAGGATCACAATGCTTTTAACATGCTGGATGTCCGCAGGCTGCACCAGCCTACCTGCTGAGAGCATTCACTCCCTGGCCAAACTGTCCTCTGCCCAGCAAATTTATGGCCTGGCCCCTTTCCTCAGATCACTCCCCATTGGTAAATTTTGTACGCACTGAAGGCCCTGACCCACGCCTTGACTCAGCTGTGCACCTCTCTCCACCCTCCTTTCATCCCTTGCTCCTTTAACCTCACTTTTCCACTTCTTTCATTCCAATGCATCCTCGTGTTCCTGATTGGACTATGGTTTTTCTTACCCGCTCTAGACCGTGGTGTCTCCCCATGAGCGGGTTGTAAAGTCTGCGCCAGTTGTGCTTTCCTGAGATGGTTTGTCTCGTTATTTTGTCTGATTACAAAAATGAGCCAATAGATCCTTCTAGGGGCCGCAGGCAGATCCTTGGGGCTTGTGCTTTTAAGGGAAAACAAATGTCTGAAAGAGGTTTGTGATCTCGTCTAGCTCTGAAATGACTCTTCTCTTGACACCCAGTGCAGAGATGGAGCACCAAATGTGTACCTACTATTTTGCTCAGACAAGCTGTATTCATACATCTAAAGATCACTTTTTCATTGACGTGGCCCCGTTGGCACCCACTGTTCTCCCAGGCTTCTCTCAGGGAAGTCATTTTTTCAGAAATGTCGGTCTGATCGGGTGCCGTCTCGGTAATGCTCCCAAACAGTGAGGTTTTTTTGGTTAACTAGGCATATCCTACATCTTTTAATTTTGGAGTTCTGCTGTAGGTATCACCACTAACATTTCATATTTAGATGCCACCAATGAATTTTATACAACACCAATGGTTAGATGTTGATCCAGAGGAGAACATATTTCTAAACTTAATAAGGTGATACGAATGACATCACACACCAACACAATGGTGTGCAAGATTGGCCAGTTTCCCTGACACCATGTCTGTCTTACGGTGTTGGTGCAGCTATTTTCATCATCGCTGATTTTGGCATTTTACACATTTTAAAGTGGTCTGTCTGCCCGAAAATAATACCATCTCTGCCCCAACTCCCCGGTCTCGTTGTGTCTTGCTGTGTGTTGATTTGTATATCTCTTCACCCCAGTCCGAAGTAAGAATTGGTTGTGTACTTATTCCTAAAGGCTGCTGTCTCCTCGCCTCATTATTGGAGGCATAATTAAAACAAACTGCACTTTGTTAGGCTCTTCTCAAACACAGCTAAATTGAAAACATTGAAAACATTAAAAAAAAAAAAAGAATGGTTAACCTTCTGCTGGATGCAGCTTAATGATGTAGCCTCAAACTTTGATCTTGAATTCTAAGGAATTAACAAGGCCTCAACCACAAAGGCCAGCTCTCATTTGCCCTAATTAGCTCAATACTAAAGGTGAATTCTTACTTCCCTTATCCCCTTATCCCATCTGTACTAGTTGGGCAACTGAGGCGATCGATTGATCTCTGTGTAATGCGTGGTTTTAACTCCGTGCAGCCTTTCCTCTCCTGGTTCAGCGGGATCAGAGCATGCAAATTAGAAATAGACAGATTTGGTTAATCTGGCTGTCTATCTGGTCATTCATCAAAGTGATAGGCATGATGAACAATAGACACTGAATGCGGGCTATGTCTAAGACTAGCCAAGGGGTTAAGACCTCGGCTGATATCTTATCATTCTACACATTTTATCATGACAGCCATATTGGTTGTGATTTAGTTTTATTTTATTTACGTGTCATTTTTTACATTCACAGTTATGGATCTCTGAGGGAACACAGCATCACCTTGTCTTTCTCGTGCAGAGGAAACGGTTGAATAAAAAAGTTTGTCCGGACTCAGATATGTTCTGTGCTCTGTTCTGTTTCTGTGTGTAATATTTCTAGATCACAGCTTTAGCCGTTCATGTATCCATGCATCCGTCTGCCGGTGGCCTTCGCTATACAGTTTCTATACTGGGCTCCGCTCTCCGAAGCCTGGGCAGAAAATTAAGTTAAAGCCTGCATGGAAAAAAGAAGCCCTTAAATGTTGCCATATGCAGGATTGCATGGGAACTTCCTGAGGAACACATGTTGTTCTGAGCCTTTTCAGAGAGGTGTTGAGTCAGAGTGGTTTGTTTGTGACACAGTATTGTCGACCACTCAATCATGATAACCGAAACCATCAAGTCTCGAGGAGGCATAATATTTGGTGAAAAATGTCATAATTAAGGTCTCTAAATTCCTATAAGTTACCTGTTGTAGTATATCACATCTCAGCATGTAACACGGCAAAACAACTGCAACAAAATGTGATCCATCAAAACTGTTGACAGGAATTAGAACTTCATGAGAATTTCATGTTTTCATGGTGTTCCCTCGTCTCGAGCAGAGTGTCATGTTTCCTTCCAGGGACTGGCTCATTTTCTGGCATATTCCTGATTTCTCACAATTGGTGGGAACCAAAACTGTTTCTCAACTTGTCAGTCCAATTTGTATTCGAGCATAAAATGGAGCTGCAGCAATATTCCCTCTCAGCAAAATCACCAACTAATGTGGCAGATGTGGGGGTCGGTGAAACCACTGGCATTGGATTGTATCTGAGGTTTGAAGGCAACCACTGAAGAAGGCTTTCAAAGCTGGAACATCTGCGTAACCTTTGCCCTTATGCTGAATAAATAACATTTAAAGCGCACTATGTAACTTTTGGTATTTGGGATTTGGCGCACTGTCAGTGTCTGAGAGCAATTGTACTTTTACACCGCTGTCGTAAAACCCGGTCCGGTGTCAGGAAATAATTAATTTTACCAGACAAATTTGAACCTTATCATTCAAGTTTCGATAACAGTCTATGCTACAAACGCAGATATAATGTACACCTAGGTTATAGCACCATGTGCACGGACCTCGCCGCTTCCCAGAGCCGCAGGCTGGGTGCTCTTAGAGCCGCGGGGAGAGAGGGCGTGGGAACTTGGGGAGGGACGGGGCCCCCTGCTACCGGTGTAAGTACCAGATGTGCCCGACCTGGCAGATCAGCTCGTACACGTAAGTCAGAGGGTGAAACAAACCCTGTGGCGCAATGAAAGTGAGGGCTGCCAAGCACCGACTGAGGTGCAGGTGCAGGGTGCACCACTGGCCCGTCTCATCCGTGCCGTCGGGGAGGTGGAGCGGCTACATTTTATATGGGCATTATTACCGGACATTTTGCCTGCCAATTTTATAAATGATCAGGTTTTCTTTTTATAAAAATGTTACCAGTCAAAAGAAAACAGTTATTACCATGTGAAAAGTGCCGTAAACGCACTTTTCCCGCGGTTTCGTACCCGTACACAGAAGTTACATAGTGCAAGAATAGACGTTCGGGGGGGTGGATGGAAATGAAAAAGGTGCCATTCTCCATATTAAAAGTCAGTGTACCATCAAAATTATTTTGAAGCTGTTGTTTTAAGGTAAACAAGTAACATAGTGTTTCTTTAAATACCCATGTGACATAAATGAGGACAGTTGCATTTTAAACGCACCCATCTTCTCATCTAACAGTTAAATAATCTCTTCATAGTTAATTGCTTGATTCTGAATTAAGAGCAAATATACTGCTCAGAGTGTTGAGATGATCACGTAATCCTCCATTCATTTATGTGTTTCTGTGTGTGTGTGTGTGTGTGTGTGTGTGTGTGTGTGTGTGTGTGTACATCTGTGTTGATGGTCCAGGATTACTGGTTCTCTCTGGTCTACAAGCGACTCGTTGGCCCCAGGGTTTTGTCGGTACGGGTCGCCGGACTGCAGAGAAAACCACGGCCGGGGAGAGTGATACGAGACAAGCTACGAATCTATGCCCACTGCACCAGCTTCTCCAAGTAAGCCCGGAAACACTTTTACCTAAGAACAAACCATATTCGATGTGCAACACGGCACACGTGAATGTGCAATCTACCCTACGACTCAGTAACTTCTGGAGTTATACCTTTAATGGCTATTAGGCCACTGGAGCGCTACAGCAGTGGTATCAATGTGAACTTCCATCGAGAGCATGACACAACTGAGACATGTACTCTTCCAGACACCCGAAGCCCAGTGTCTGGTGTGACAGAATTGATTGTCCAGCAGGTCTATTCGTCCCCCCATAAATAACCAGACCACAGACACCCTCTCATTCACAGCCCTTGGACTATAAAAAGTTAACAGGTATCACTTATCAGGTGCGTGGGGGCCATCTCTCCACTGTCAAAGAGCCGCTGAAAGGTGCGTCAGGCCTTTATCCCATCTCGTGTTGGCTGCAGGGGGGGTGTTGGAGAATGAGGGACAATAAGGCTGTCTGTGCAGGGCGATGATATAGAGCGCCACCGTGGCCTGTTCAAGGTTATCAATTAACCCACGGCAGTAGCCTGTAACTGTCAGCGCCAAGCTAGACTTACCGCCCTGCTCCAGACGGTGCTCGGTTACAGGTGAGGGATCTGCGACTGCAGCTGGGATAGATGGGCAGGAGATCGCCAGTGAGCCAGAGTTGCATAACCAACACACACAGCTGTACCATTAGTGATAAGGCTTGTTGACACTTCCCCAAATATTTGAAATAGTTTTTAACGTTTTTGTTCGCCACCTGGTTGATTTGAGTGTGGGAATTGAGGTTGGTGATTGCATGCCATGTGACTCAACCCATTCATCATACAGTAACCGTCTGGATTTGGGAATCATACAATAATAAACCAAAGCACTCAGTCTGTTAAAACACAAAACTGCTACGGTTGCCATCATCTCTACCACTTTGCTGTTTAGACCAGTTAAGCCCATAAGTGGATGGACTATTGTTATCCTTAGTGCCTGGCTTATACAAGACAGAAAGCAGTGTCAATGTGCTTGGCCGTCGAGTGCTCTGAAAGCGCTTGGTAAATGAGATACTTAAGTTGCCCTCCTCCACATTCAGCGGTTGACGCGGTCTGTTTTTCACCCAGTGTTCCAACATAAAAGGGCACAAGACATGTTTATGTTCCCCAGTTTGTCTCAGAGCATCGTCTTCTGAGCGGCTCGAGAGGTCATTATCTGTTTCTCCATCTAACCGTCTGATCTCCCACTCGGAGACACGCTTCCACGGTTCCAAGAACCCGGCCTCCAAGAGCTCAACGTGGAGCCAGACACGGGGACTTTTTGCTCATAGTACACTATACTATTTCTCACGGCAGCGGCATTGAATATGAGCGGTCCTGAAGGTTTAATGAAACGCATGGCCCACAACGTGCACCAAGCCAACCCCGTCAGAGGTATGGGGTTGGGAAGGTGGTTAGCGGGGAAAGATGTCCTCCAGTTGAAGAATAGCAGTGAACCCCATGCATCGTGGCCTTCTAGAACATGTGGTATCCACTACAGCTGTGTTGTCTTAGTCTTCATGTCGGGCCCTTTATTAGATTTTATCATGTTTTCCTTATCTGTCTTAGTTATTTACCTTTGGCAAATATCCCTATCGAGTTGTGTCCCCGGTGCTTTGCATTTCGCGCGGGAGACTGCAACTCTGTTGACGGAGTAACTCAAGAAGTGTTGCTCGCGACTTTCACAAGCTTCACCTGACCCCTTGACCATGACACGACAGGTCTTAGTATCCGATATTGTAAAAGAATAACAGATTAATGGGGCTTTGGGGATAACGCAGTGAAATGTGGTTTAATATAGTCCAAACTAAATATAGATGATAAATTGAACATCCTGATAAAGCTCAACTTGGCGCACTGTGGAATTTCGCACACACATTGAGCATGTTTTATCTTACTATATTTATTTTTTCGTAAGCTTTTGGATCAGGATTAGATCAAGGAGTTGTGGTTTGAGTCTCCAAAAGTGGTATGTGATAACAATATCAAAGACGGCTCCCTCTTTGTAGTCAGGTTTAATTATAGAGACTTTTATTACACATGGCGATCTCATACATAACGAAGTTCCACAGAGACATGCAGGGGGGGAGTAAAGACTGAACGATAGGCTTTTAAACGAGGGAAGGAAAATATATCTCAATGTTGTCGTTTGAGCTGTATATTTGCTGGAGCTGACTGGATGTGTGTGTCTCATTTCTTACGCACCAGTCACAACTATGTGAGAGGCTCCATCACGATCTATATCATCAACCTGCATCGGTCGCGGAAGAAAATCAAGCTGGCGGGGACTTTACGGAACAAGACGGTCCATCAGTACCTGCTGCAGCCCCACGGCAACGACGGACTCCACGCTAAGTCAGTGTCCGCTCCTTCCCTCCACTCTTCTCTTTCAATCACTGTCTTTAGCACTTTTTGCAATTCATGGTTTTATTTGACGATGAATTGTCAATGACAAGAACAGATAATTGGGATTTCAAATTGTATTTTGTGTTTTTGTCTTTGTTCATTTTACGCCGTGATCATAGTAAAACCATAAAGGTCCAATAATACACACTGGGCAATGAAGGAGACATTTATTGGCATTGAACATCGGCACATAAGAAACAATTCATTTATGAAATATAACAACATTGTGTCCGATTTATTGCAAAATCTCTGACATCTGCGGACGATTCTGCTTGAATTTAGATCGAAACATGATCGTCTATAGAAACTATTTTACAAAATAATCATGAAAAGCTCAAATAATTGCGATCGGGTGATTGTAATAATGTAATAATTGCCACAGCTCCTGGTACAAGTGGTCCAGATGTTTTTTCATTATATCTGACACAGATCTGTTTTATTTTTTGTTTTTTTTAAATGATGTGAAAAAATATCACATAGAATCGAATCCTTTCAAGTGTGACCCCTGCCCTAAATTTAAATTCTGTCCGTATCTGATCGGACCTCGGTCATATCAGAATTGATGTGAGTTGTACATTACTTCCTGACCATTTTGGTCGTGATTTGGAGCTGGGCAGGGACTGTTGGAGTAAAGATGGAGGACGGCGGAAGTCGGTTGAAAGATAGTGAGGGTCTTAGACGCAGTTGGGGAATTTCGGGGGATTCTTCTGTTGGACTGTGTGTCAATGAACCTATCGCTCCTGGTTCTGGTCCCGCGTTCGTCGGCCCCTCTGCACAGACGGAACAGCCACTGTTAAAATCTTAACATTTTAACAAATGTTAAAATTTTACCTCCCTCGGCTGACAAATTCACAGCCTACCTCCTCTGCACATGAACGCAGAAGCTGGAACACCAGTCACTTCCATTTACTTGTTGTCATTTTCACAAAGGTTCACGTACGTATTTTCCTATTATTTATCAGTGCATGTAGGCGTGTGAAGTAAGACCTGTACAATGATCAGTGCCCAACAGACAAATTACCCTTTCTTGGATTGTTGAAGGTCAAGTCGAACCACACATTACATTTTTAAGCAGTGAACGTTTACGGGGCATTTAGAAATTGGAATGACGAAAATTATATTTCATTTCTTGAAATGGGCCCCATTATTTATTGTTGCTAGTAAATTAGTTCTTTGGTCACGGTGTGGGACATTTACAGCTTGGCAGCAAGCACCGTGATTGGATGTAGACTTTATGATTGACCTAACCCGAACCACACACAGACGCAAGCAGATATGCACACACACACACACACACACACACACACACACACACACACACACACACACACACACACACACACACACACACACACACACACATGTCAAATTCTCTTTCTATGTTCCTTGTCTGGTCTGAATCTTGCTTTCCTGCAAGAACACTTGTCTCAGAGGGTGTGAAGTCGACAGTGCAGAAACATTCTCGTTCGCTATCAATTCAGACAAACGTACCACAGTTCCCCATCACGAGTTATTGCGATGGAGAACTGACTTGGTTAATAGAGAAAGCGTTGGCGGACCGAGTCCAGTTCTTTTCCCGTCCCTGGAAAAGGTTTGGATTCCCCCTGTCAGGACATTATGTTTATAGCCCCAGACAGATATATCATCAATAGCTCCTCACAAGCTTTTATACTCATGCCAGTTTACCTCAGCGAGTGTTCGGCTATTTCAGATAACATAACTTACACCCAGTGGCGTAACATGATGGTGAAAGGCCCTGTTGCAAATATCGTTTTGGATCCTTCCCTCCCCGCCCACACAGGCACCTCGCCTGGCTCTAGCCATGTTGCCGAGGAATGGGGCGAGGGCGCACACAGCGGAGCGCAGTTTGCGGGCACCCCATTGCTG
>NC_137202.1:2666356-2711356 GCF_960531495.2 Zeus faber | reverse complement strand
TACAGTTTTCTAAGTTCCCATGAAATGCAGCATCACTTCCTACCGACACCAATTACATATTTTACGAGTTCACGTGGAAGGCACGGTGGACCTTCTGCCCACTGCCCAAACATTACTGCAATATTACAATCATTAAAAATTATTTCAGAACATAAAAACAATAAATACACTTTCACTGTGCGTATAATTTATTATAGCTATTGTGATAATGTCATTTTAACAGCACATAATGAAAAATACTTGAACAAGTATATGTTATGATTAATGTTATAATTAACTACAATTCAAGATGACATATAACCAAATGATTCAATTCAACTTGATGTATAACCAAATTAATTGTCTGTAATTGTCTGTGGGCTGGACCCCTAATAACAGCATTACTACTAACACGAGTTACAATGGATTAAGACATGCGATAACATTGTTTAATACTGCAATGACGATATGACTGGCGATAAATAAACAAATATTGAAGTGTGCATATTAGCTATACAGTTCCTATGTTTTTCTGCTTTAATAGGTACACTGTGCACACTAAATTAAGAAATGAAATAAAGTATTTCAAACATGCTTTAATTGGACAAATTGCACATGAATATCCAACCAATTAAACAGAACATTAATTGAAATAAGAGATAACTTTAAGAAATTAAAGTTGCTTTCTCCTGCTCCCTTTCAAATATTTTCCTCTGAACTCAACAAAAGCATCTCTTGAAATCAAAAAAATATCTGGGGGAAAACAACACAAATTACAGCTATCCAAATTCCATTGAATGCAGCTCTTTCGTTGACCGTTTATAGTTTTCCAGGTTTTGTAAAATGCAACACAAGTCACAGTTTTACGAGTTTCCTTTAAACGCAGCATCGGCTCAAGTTGGCTATCTAGGTGTCACACCCGCAAGTGTCTGGGTGTGAATGAATTCCGAGAGACAAAGCTTGATCTTCTATGACGTTGGATGATGATGTCACAAAACGGCCCACTCCTGAAAAGAATGAAATTACGACAGTTTTTGATCAAACTCGAACGACAAGATGTCTGAAACGTCCCGGCTCCAACGGGACCTCACCATGTGTCTGCGTACTGCCGTTATCGTGATTCATACATTTAGCCAAAAAATGCCAAGATTAAAAACAAAAAAAGTCAGGAAAAAAAAGACAATAGTAAACAATAGTATCTTGACAATAATGATATTTATAATAATAACTATAATAATAAATATAGCTGCAGGCAGCCGCACGGTGTCCAGGTTAGAGGCGTTAGTGACAAATTCGTTTTCTGAGTTCCCCTGGAAACTAGGGCTGGGTATTGGTACACAATACCTTTTAAGGTATCGACCGAAATAACCCAATACCAAGTAGTATCCAAACTTCTTCAGTCAAAACAATACCTGCATTCAATCTTTTTTGTACCCATATCTAGAAAAAAATACTATTTGTATGTTTTTTTTAATTAAATGCAACGACGAGTGATTGCTCACTACCTCAGCAGCAGCTACAACAGTCTCCTAAGGGTAGGTTCACAATTTTTCAAGTCTGTCAGTTGGTGACAGTCAGGTGTCCATATAAACAGTGAAATAGGTATCCCTCACTTCCTCACACCTTATTATTCCTTCTCAACTGGCAATTTGTTTAAAATTACACTCCCAAATACTTCATTGTATAGTTTTGCAGTTAACACTTTTAAAATGTATTCACATAGAAATCATTTGGATGGAGAGGAGCGGTGACATTTTACGCAACTGAATGCTTCCATTCACATGATGGGTATAGTAGAAAAAAAGGTATCGAATGAAGTACTGAATTGGTATCGGTATCACTTTAAGGATACTGGTATTGGTACTGGTATCGTAATTTTTGAAACAATACCCAGCCCTATATGGAACCCAAAAGGGCTTTACACACTTGTTTTGTTCCATAAGGAAACAGAGTAAAATTTAAAAAAAAAACGTACATCTAAAATAAAAACATTGTTTTGCATGCCGATCATGGGCGCCCCATCGCTGGCGTGCAGTGGGCACAGTCGGTGCAGTCAGAGAGGGAGTGATCGAGGCGCAGAGCCCGCCCTGTGGCGCTATTTTAGATTGGGGGCTATTCATAAAACAATGCCCACCCCTAATCAGGGCTCCAAGTTGTATTTTTACCATTTTGAGCACAACCTAAAATGACTTTGACCCTGATTTTAGAGATTAGAATGCGCTCCCATGTCCTTCCCTCTATATGTTGTGTTTATCTTGCTCGTGCATTTGGTTTACCACACTGACTGACGTGCCGCTGTCCATGCAGGCACATCCAGCTGAACGGCGAGAGGCTGCTCATGGTGGACAACGACACATTTCCAGAGTTGAAGCCTCGGACTTTGAGGGCCGGACGGACGATAGCCATGCCACCCCTGACTATAGGCTTCTACGTCATTAAAAACATCAACGCGTACGCCTGCCGGAGATAATATCCATTCTATTGAACTGGACTGTGGGCCTGACGCTCATATTGCCTCGCCATTCCTTGGCCTCCAGTGACACACCTATTATCTTTGAAAACATAAATCTCACCACCTTTTCTCCTCACAGAGCAATCTTAAAGTTGTTATGCAAAAGTCAAAACCGACCCCGTCCTCTCTCCATCCCGGCCTGGTTTCATCTCTGCTCTGGCCTTGGAAGACTTGCCCTTCACACAGCAAGGGCTGCACTGAACTCCATTTTGAAATTGCTTTTCTCAACTTGGACACAAATGTTGTTTTTTATTTGTCTTTCTATCTGACCTTTGTGTTTGGATGTGACAGAAATGCAGAAGAAATGCACATGATCACAGCCCCTTTGTATATATACAGATAATGAAGCTTTATATTCCTGCCTTTGTGAAGTTATCATGAAGTTGTGGGCCGGACCACCTGTGTTTTTATGTCAAAAGCATCTATTATATGTGCATAATCCGCTCAAATATTTTGTTTTACTGACCAAAACAGGGATTGAAATGAGGGGTTTTACCTTCAATTGATGTGATATTACAATACAGATATTTAGCACTTTAGATATTTAGTCTTTTCTCTAATGTGAATTACATTAAGTACATTTGTTAATAATAAAATAATAATAAAAAATCATTAAAAAAATATATGAAAACAAATGACGGAAATAGCTATTATAAGTCAATTTGGACAAAAGCTTCTGCTAAATGTTATAATTGTTATGTAATGTAAAAAGTAGTCAAACTAGTAAGTGTTGGGTTGCTCAAGGATCGATGAGGATCAACGACGATCAACCCACGGGGAGTCGTTGTGTGTGTGTGTGTGTGTGTGTGTGTGTGTGTGTGTGTGTGCGTGTGTGCGCGCCCGTGCGTGCGTGCGTGCATGGATTTGGATTAGTACACATTTCATGGATAATAATGCTACTGATGTGTCTGTGATGCGTCCTCATTTTTTCTTTTTCCTCAAAGCAGCTCCGTTTTCGTTGCAGAAGTGCATTCAAGGGATTTGAAGACGTTTTCATCAAAATTTTGGAGATTTTTCAAGTTCCAGCTCTTATTTTTGTCAAATGCACAGCGCTCTGGTACACAGCGAGTGAGCGTCAGTTATCGCTTTGTGTGGCATTTGTCTGCATGTTATTTCGGGTGCCATGTTGGAGGCAGTTACAGTATGTGTCACTGCTACCTCAAAGCGATGCATCAAGGGGAAAACATAGACCATCCATAGATCCATAACTCCAGCATGGCCGACATTTGGGTTTTGGGAGCGGGTTCATTCGTCTTGAGGCAAAACTCACACTACGTCAGGTAAACGCTCTTTCCAGTCCGTTCAGTGTAACCTTATTCTTATGCTGCTAGCTTTTTACGAGAACTTACACACATGATATATATTTTACATATTTTGTACAGATTGTCCACCATATTATTGTTATAATAAATAATGTACATAAAGAAGTGTGAAAGATAAGAGATATGAGTCAGATGTGTCTATTTACATATCTACTGTACTTAATTTATATGAAATGTTGGTTATATTTCTGTATGTATACGAGTCCATCAGTGTAATGGTATGGCAGCCCCGGTCCAAAACCACATAAAAATAAGCATGTTGTATTTGTTCTGACATCACTCTATTTTCTTTCTTTTTTTTTTTTTGTCATTGTGACAGTTTGTGTTAAGCAAGAAACGGCCCAGACACATCTTGCCTTGGGGAACGGCAGCGTGACAGCTGCATTTACTTTATTTTAACTTGATTTGCCCCTGACCTTCTCCTGGCAGATGGTCTTCTTTTTTCCAGAGCTCGTGACACATGCAGAGTGCCTTCCTGTGTCGGTTCTAGGCCATTTCAGTGCATGAACGTGTTAAAAACTCGAGAATGAGTCATCCTCTGAATGTTGTTTCCCAGTTAATGCAGAGATGTTGATATTCCTTTCTTTTCAAGAACATTATTTTGTGGTGTAAAGTGTGCAGTTGGATTTTTATTTTATTATTATTATTATTATTTTTAAGTAAAATAATTGTTGACAGTGACATTAAACAGTTTTCAAGTATTAACTTGACCTTTTTTTCTGGTGCGTATTCCAGTATTTGCACCCAAGTGAAATGCGTGTGAATTCCTGAGGTGATTGATCCTGAGACAACGAGCACAGAAATACAAAGAAGATTTGGAGGAAATATTTTCTGGATTAGATCCTTTATCAAGTGAATTAAAGACTGCCAAACCCAGTGTGTGCGCAGCGTGTGAAGCAAACCCTGCGTGTGCGCCATTTGTGGCCCACTATTATTAAATGTACAAATATGCGTGTAAAGTAAAGGTAACATTGTTTTTACACTGAAGTAAAGTGTCCTATACCACAACCTACTGTACATGCAAGTTTCAGATAAACAGCTGAAAACATGAATAAAAACTATTGTGGAAGGCTCTCTCCACGAGAGGGGTTTAGGGATGCCGAAACGGTGGGGGTTTAATTTATAATAAAATAACAAAAAGGCTCGCTGGTAAAATGTGAACATAAAACAGAAATCAGAATTTGATCATTGCGTGTCAGTGTCCGCGATCTGGTCCACAGGCTCTTGGCTCCTGCACCACGCGATCCTCACTGCAAGACAAACAACACATAAGAAAACTCTCCCAGCTGACTCGGACCAATCAGTGCTAGCGGGCAGATCAGGCTGAGTCGGAACAGCTGCGCTGGCGCAGGGAGAAGGCTTAACCACGCCCCCCGTCTGCCACATACCCCCACCGCCGAACTTGGGCCGGGTAGCCGTCCGGCTGCCAGCCCACTCCGCCCTTCTCGAAGCTGCTGTACCCCGTTTCTCGCTCGATGAGCCTCCGGCTGACGTACAGCACTGGTCAGTCTCCCCCTCCACCTGCTGGGACAACACTGCCACCAGCCCTCTATAGAGAAACAGAGCAGCAGAAAGGGAGAGAAAAATTTGGTTTCTCCGCCCAATGGACCGGATCTGATGCACCCTTCCGAGTTAAATCAGACAACTGGCGGATCAGCTCAGAAAAAAACGGGTACAAACATCCTATAGTAGCCGGCCGGCCCCAAGAACTGCTTTCCCTCTTTCTTTATCTTGGGCCTCGGACTGGTCGCGACCACTGAGGTTTTATCTATCTTGGGTCGGACCAGCCCTCCTCTCAAGTGGTAGCCCAGATACTGTACCTCTCTCCGCCCAAGGGACTCGCGCACTAACCCCACCTGCTGCATGTTCCACCCCCAGGTGTCACTGTGAATAATAATGACATCTAAGTAGGCGGCGGCGTATGCCGGGTGCAGGGGCAGGACCTCATCCGTGGGTCTCTAAAAGGTGGCTGGGGCCTCGAACAACAGGAACGGAAGTGTAACAAACTGATACAACCCCTGTAGAGTGGAAAAGAGGATTTTTACACCTTCCACCGGGCCAGCAGGAGGGGGACTGAGGTGGAGGGAGGGAGGACCTTCTGCTGCACCCTGATGGCCTGCCGGTGGGCAGCCCTGGGACAGATGATCGCCGGGGGGAGTTGAGGTCCCGCTTGCTTGGTAGCTTTGTACTGCACTTTGTTACCTTAATAACATACCTCATTTGACTTCTTGAGTATATTAAGACTATCCTTAGTCTTGTTGTGTTGTTGTGTCTATTGTTGTCTTTTTGCACTTTCATGTTATATATTGTGTGATACAAATATTACTTGCACATTTGGAGTATGGGGAAACGCAATTTTGATCCTCTGTGTAATTACGTGTTGCATGGTACGATTGACAATAAAGTACACTTTGAACTTTACTCCCCTGTTAGCCCTGGGGACGAGCCTCATGCCCGCTCCCAGTGGTAGGCTGCAATGTGGTCCTATACCTCTGCATGGTCCTCTGCCAGCATGATCGCCGCCTCCAGGCTGGCGGGGTGGTGGCAGCGGACCCACTCAGGGGTCCTTGCCGGAGGGTCAAGGAGGAACTGCTCCAACACCAGCAGGTTGATTATCTAGTCCGGGGACCGGTTGTCAGGTAGCAGCAACCTCCGGGTGGCCTCCCGCAGTTGTTGGGCTTGAGTGAGTGATCCAAGGTGGTGGTGTCCATCTGGTGTCCTTCCCACGCGGTCCAGGACTGCCCTCCTGATGGCATGGTAGTGCCACTTGCTGCACCTCCCCCGTGAGCAATGGAAGCAGGCACAGAGCCCTCTCTCTCTCTTCAGTGCTCCACCTGGCCGCGTCCGCCACCATCTCATAGGTGGTGAGGAACGCCTCGGCATTGTCCTCCCCTGTCATCTTCTGTAGGCTGTTATTTGGAAAAGGGGCCGCCGGACCTCCGAGCCCTGGGTCCCCCGCTGGCCCCGCACCCTGTGCTGCCTGCATGGGGTCGAGAACAGCGATCATCTGTTTCAGCAGGGATGGCGGGCTGACTGCTTCCCTCCATGGTCCCTGTTTAGGCCCCACTTTTGTAAGGCTCTGTCCACAGACAAGAGCTCAGGGAGGGAGACTTCCTGGCAGTGAGGTGCTGACACGGCGGGGGGTTTTATTAAAATAAAACAACAAAAAGGCTCGCTGGCCAACTGAGAACATAAAACAGAAATCAGAAATTTGATCAGATCAGTGCCCCGTTCCACAATCTGGTCCGCAGGCTCTTGGCTCCTGCACCATGCAATCCTCACTGCAAGACAAACAACACATAAGAAAACTCTCCCAGCTGACTCGGACCAATCAGTGCCAGCGGGCTGATCAGGCTGAGCCGGAACAGCTGCACCAGTGCGGAGAGAAGCCTGCGCTGTAACCTGCAGACCACGACTTAACCACACCCCCGTCTGCCACAACTATCAACAACACTGTCGAAAACACAACCCAGTCCACTTTTTCGTTCTCAGTCACGAAAATGAATCCATTGAATCGTGTCCCTGAGCACAATTGTCCGTCTTTTCATGCTGCGCATAATGAAATTTAAACCAATTAATTTGAATGGGGAGATTTTCTCTGACTATAGAGGGGTGGGGCATGGGGGGGCGCAATACGCACAGTAAAATGAGAAGTAACCTCACAAAAGTACACCACCGCGGGTAGATGGTGGTGGGGGCATGGATGTATTTAAATGTAAAATGCATAGGTATAGATTTCGTTCTATCACAAAATAATAGTAGGATACTGGTTTCTCTTTATCTCTGAGTGGTCTATAGTCTATATGGTCTTTATGGTCTCATATGGATATAGGGTCATAGCCTCAATATGAAATTCATTCATCGATACAATTAAACTGTGTTTAATAGTAGCCTTTGCGTGGCTGTGTACCCAATGTACCAGCCAGTGTGGTAAACATTTTTATTGTCAGTTTGGACTGGGTTGTAGGAACCAGCATTTTCGCCCTTCCCGACCCACTACTAAATTTTACCTTGAAATTGTTGCTAATTGTTGTTATTTTTGCATCCCTGTGTGGGTCATATCTCACGTCTGAAATACCTTTTGTGAGTAATTCATTGAAGATTAGACAATTTTCTATTTTAGTTGTGTCCCATAATATTCACTCAACCCTGTTACCTCAACACATTCAATCCTATGAAATATTTGGAATATTCCCCAAGTCACATGTTCAACAAGCAGTATCATCAGCTGAACTTCCTTGAAGGCCATGGGAAGAAGTAAAGTAAGTTCTATCGTTCTTTTTTTCTGTATTTCTACTGATATTGGGACATTTACTGAGAATGTCACTGTCAACATGGGTGGGATTTGTCACACACTTGAAATGGTTAATATGTGTCCGTGTGTGTGTGTGTGTGTGTGTGTGTGTGTGTGTGTGTGTGTGTGTGTGTGTGTGTGTGTGTGTGTGTGTGTGTGTGTGTGTGTGTGTGTGTGTGTGTGTGAGAGGTTGTGGCTTCCTACTGGAGATACGAACCCTAGACTCAACTGCACTCACGTTTGGTCCCTTCCAATCAGGCACAACATGAGGAACGTGGGGGCTGAAACGGGACCAGTAGAGAGTAGAGCAGGTCGTCGAGTGAACGGAAGGTTGCAGGTTCGATCCCCGGCTCCTTCTGGCAGCATGCTGTCATGTGTCCTTGAGCCACTTAACTCCCTAACTGTTCTCGGTGAGCCTTGCGTGGCTGCCTCCATCCGTGGATGAATAAGTTGGACTTTAATATATTTTAAAAAGCCTTTTACGTGAACCTGAACTGAATTTAATTTCCGTGACGGTGCGTCATTTCTCTGGCAGCTTCTTTGTGATTTCTGATCCAAACCTTTATGGTATTATTGTATTATGTTCCATTTAGGGCTGTTGTTTTTTTTTTTTCTTTCCATTACGTAAACAGGAGTCACCCATTACTCTCTTCAAAACACAGTCTCCCTTTTCGCATATGGTTCATTTTAAACAGGTCAGCTTGGCTGACTTGTAAACACGATTCCAGACTCGTTCACACTTAGTTCAGTCGCCACTCGGGAACAGCGAGATCGTCCCAAACTTGTGCATTTCTATATGCATGCAGGTACGCAGCGGGAGGGAAGGGGAGCAGGGGGCAAATGCGGGAATTTACATTTAAGCTGCACTGCGAACGTATACTGCCGCCTGGTCAATTTGAGTTTAAAAACATCTTAAAAAGCTTGTTGTCAGAAGCACAAGAAAATTCACTTACATAGAGGTAAGCCAGACGGTTTATCACAGCAGTGCCTCATAGGATTTGCCAGGTCAAAAGCAAATTTAATATGCTTAGTACATACATTTAGATATAAAACATTTATTTCGTCCGATCATTAGAACACAAAGAAAATGTGGGTAGAAATGTAGGTGACGATGCCTTTTTCAATAACAGCGAACCTGCTGACACTGGCGGCGGAGCAGGATCTTATCGAGCCTTTCCCTGGAAACGGTTCTGTTTGGCCAAAGGTGGTTCCTATAAACCATTACCTTCTCATAATAATGTTTGAGTATGTCCTGTCAGAATGTGATCTTGTCTGGGCTTTGGCGGGACTGTGGCGCGTCTGGCTACTTGTGCGTGACAGCGCCTCCTTAGCTGCAGCAACATCCCGCCTCACTCTGTTTACACTCACTGATCCATTTTGAGACATGCAAGACTTCGCCTGCGCTGTTCGCAAACATTTGAGGATTTTCTCATGTTTATCCTGTATATACAGCTAGTCGGCTTAATTGAAACTTCCACGAACGCTGGGTCCCCGGAGAACTGATTGACTAGATTAGACCTTGGCCTGAGACCTATAACTCTTGGCATTTTGGACCAGTCTGACACAAGCAAGTTTAATAAAACATAAATATTTATGTTGCTATGGCTTTTTGCGTTCTGCCTAGAAACATGAATGGCACAAGCCAAGACATACACACTGCACATAGTGTCATACAACACAGATTTTCTCTAGTCATCCAAATAACTTATTGTACTTATTGTTTATCATTTTGGACAAAATAGTCTGCTAAGTAGTCGATAGTAATGTAATGTAATGCGTGAGTGAGTGTGTGTGTGTGCGTGTGTGAGAGACTGAGTGAGTGTGTGTGTGTGTGTGTGAGTGAGGGATCGAATGAGTGAGTTTGTGTTTGTCTGTGTGTATGTGTGTGTGTGTGTGTGTGTGTGTGTGTGTGTGTGTGTGTGTGTGTGTGTGTGTGTGCATGTATGTGAGGAAGGGGAATAACTACTACTCCAAACTAAAACAAGACAGCAGCTAAATTCCATGAATACCAAAACAGGGTTTACAATCCTGCTGGAGCGTCATGTGCTCCAGACACGGCACATGACTGTTTCCATCCACACGGGTAATCAGGCCACTTACCGTGTTATATGTCAGCACAGGCTGAAACAAAGCCTCTATCGAGCTCCTAGAATTGCTCTCCATGCAGGGGTTCCCAAAACTTTTTCACCGCATAAGACCCCCACCCAACCACCAACCAAAAAAAAAAAAGATATTTGCACTTGTGGTTGAACATTTAATTTATACATTGAGACAAAAAGTGCAAATCTTACATTAACACTAAAAACACTATTATAAGTAAGGTTAAGTATACATATTATGTGGGAAAAATATTTTGAAATGTAATATAATAAATTAATAAATAAATAAATTGTGAATGAATTCAAATAATTTTCCGCAACTTCAATGAGAACCACCCTGGGAACCAATTTGGGAACCCCCTGTTCTGACTGAGATCTGGAAACGGAAGTGTGGTAAGGCATTGAAATCAATGTTAAAAAGCCTACTTTACTGACGCTTTGAATTCCACCTGTAATCTATGGCATGTGTTTGTGTTTTTTTTTAATATATATACACTACTCACAAAAAGAGAGGGATATTTAGCTTTCAGGTGAAATTTATGGAAAATGTAAAAAGTTCAGGCAACAGTGATATTATATCATGAAAGTAGGGCATTTAAGTCGAAGCATGCAATGGTGATTTCCTCATCTCAAACAATTTATTGAAACAAAAGCCAACAAAAGTGGTGGGTTTACCACAACAAAAAATGTCAATGTCTCAATAACTAGTCATGTGCCCTTGAGCATCAATTACAGCTTGACAACCACGTCTCATGATGTTCACAAGTCGACTTATTGTCTGCTGAGGCATGGCCCCCCACTCTTCTTGAAGGGCGGCCCTCAGGTCATTGAGGTTCTTGGGTACAGAGTTACGAGCCTCTACACGGCGACTCAGCTGATCCCATAGGTTTTCTATGGGATTCAGGTCTGGAGAAAGTGCAGGCCACTACATTTGAGGTACCCCAGTCTCCAGCAGCCGTTCCCTAATGATGCGACCTCAATGAGCTGGAGCATTGTCCTCCATGAAGATGAACTTAGTCCTGTGTTGTTCATGCAGGGGCACAATGACTGGATTAATGATGTTATTCAGGTAGTATGGGCTTGTCACTGTACCATTCACAAAGTGTAGGGCAGTTCTGTATTGACTAGACACACCTGCCCACACTGTAACACCACCACCACCAAAGGCTCCTCTGGTGACAACAGTGGCTGATGCATAGCGCTCTCCTTGACGTCTCCAACATCGTTGGCGGCCATCATTTCTGCTGTGAATCGACTTTCATCAGAGAATAGTAATGTAATGTAATGTAAGTTAATTAATGACTTATTTTTTTTATATATATATATATATATATATATATATATATATATATATATATATATATATAATAAGTCATTGTCCGCGACAGATTCATCTGTCATAGTTGCGCAATCACTACATAGCCCTAAAAAAGTGATGTTATTTTTTCAGGGAAATAAAGTCATTTCATTTTCAGTCATTTAAGGCATTTCACTGCATATACGTATGAAAGTTTGTATATGTATGTGATGAATAAACCTCTTGAATCTTGAATCTTGAAGTGCTGATGATCTGGGGTCGCATTGTGATTACGTCATGATTTTAGCGCAAGAAAACACTTTCATATCTACCGATTTCCTTTGCGGAAGCTTCAAATTACACGGTCGGACAACATTTGTATGTTGTTCTTTTTAAATCGAGGTGGGAATAAAAAACCACTCCACATACTGAACAAAACGCGTTAGCTTTCCGCTCTTTCGCGTGGTTAAATGCCCAATAGTGTCACATTTGCGCGACTTTGTTTATCTTAACCGGTTTGCATTTCGGGGGTTTTTTAGACACGTTTTTTCGACAGCTTCTGGACCCGATTTAAAAAAAAAAAAAAAAGTATAAAACGACGTCTACGACAGAGGACGGTGCGCATGTATTATAATTGGTGTTAGAAGACCAAAAAGGTGAATACAGCTCCAACCGAAGGGAAAGGAAAACGGACATTTTGCCATTGACTGGGACGGGACGCGCTCAGGTTCGAACCCACTTCCCTGTCGGAACACCGCCCACCGGAAGTGTCCGTGTTGCAACGCCAGCCCGGGCGTCACGTGACTCCGACAGCCTCGGTTCCCACGTCACGTCCGGATGCTGCTGCGCGGGGCGCCGCGAGGAGACCGCCCGGGACGTCACTCGCCGTGAAGTAAGTTGCTCAACGGTAACTTAGCAATCAAAACACTCCGTCGACTTTTAAACACTTTTTAGATAGAAAGCAACGTCGGAGGAGAAGACATTTTATGTGGTGGTTTGTTTTCTGGAGGAGGTGGTTTGCTCCCTGTCAAACTAGTACTGTAATGTAAATAAAAACAGTGTTGTTCACACGTTGCACTGTGCGTTATTATGCATTTCACAAATTAAACGTCATCCTGGATATGTCTTTATGAAAGATAACGATAATATGAGAGAAAGAAGAAGAAGAAACAGTCTTTATTTGTCACACGACACTCCACAACACATGCTTGCACACACACACACATGCACACGCTTTGATGGTGGCCGGTGAAATGGATCCTCTGCTTTTGACCCATCCTGGCTTGTCCTTCCTCCGGGGGCACAGCCAGGAGCAGTGGGCAGCATACGTGGACGCGCCCGGGGACCAGGTGATAAGTGTCCATCGCTGGTCAGACGATATATGCAGAGCAGATGTATAATTTCCGTCTTTATATATCACTGAAATACATGTAGTGTGTGTATATACGTTTGAACAATATATATACATTTGTGGGCTGCAGTTCATATTATTTCTTTCCCACGTTTCCACAAAAAATAGGAATAACAATACAATCTGGGAAAAGGGTCTAGGTACTTAGGTTTTCCATTTCAAACGTTGTCTTTTTAAAAAAGCTATCTCATATCACCCCAATACGAACTCCCAATACATTGTTCTTCTTAAGATGTTGGTGTTGTTATGTTCAAATTGAAATAATTTAGAAAGGCCTCGTGTGTGAAAGTTGACTCTGAAGAAACTAGCTGTTAATTTCCTATGGTGCCTTATCTTATTCTATTAGAAGTCTCTGTTTGGCAGGTGTGTCCTCGATGTTTTTATATTTATTCATTTTATTATGTTAAATATTTATTTTGGATATGCTTCAGTGTTGACTAGTAGCATTCATAATCACCTTGTCTTGAACCTTGTGACAGAGATAAAACCACACAAAACCAAAGGAATGCCATTTTTTAACAGATTATTATATTTTAATGATTGATTTTATGATTTCCTCCTTTTTTTAAATCAGTGAGTTTGAATATATACAGTTCTGGCATTATTTTCTGGAGATTATTTTTAAGATCAGTGCTTATTAATCTAGTTAAAAAATCCCCCAAGAAATAGAATTCTACATCTGGAATGTTTGCAGTAAATAGGACAGACGAGTAGAAGCAGGACCGGGTCACTTCTGCGGTCCAGATGAAGTGTCTGCTGATAGCCAGCGACAGTGCCGAGGTGCTGTTCCACTGGACCGACCCCGAGTTCCAGCAGAACGTCTATGAGCAGTATGGCGCATCCCAGGAGGAGGGCCAGGGGGTAAGGAATGGCATCCGCTGATACCGCACGTGTGTGAGTGATTTAACCCCCAAAAGCCTCAAACTACGCTTATTTCTAAAACAGTTCTAGACTGCTACTTATACCATGAACATGATACTGTCTTTTCGACTGAATTTGCTTGGTTTTTACTCAAAATACTGAGGGAAAAGGTCATATTTGAAATCAGCATTTATTTTTCTTTCTTCTTATTTATCCTTATGTTTTTATTTTGAATGTATCTGGGAATTCATTTATATCCTAGTCTGTACTTCATGTTCCCCAATGAGCTGCTGTAATGGCCAGGCTTCCCCCATTAATAAAGATACTAATAAAGTACTGTCTTAAATTAAAAATATCTCTGCCTAGGTCCTGGTTGTTCCACAAATACTGCATGCATTTATTTTTACAATAACCCTTTTTTGTTTATTACGAACCTGACAACATCCTTTAGCTATTCTTGTATAAGTGCAGTCATTTATTGATTTGTAGTCCAAGAGTCCTTATTTATAACCCTTCCAGCCTCCAGCCTTCGAGGACAGCATCAACACGCTGTTCGCCCCCATCATCATCTCCTGCAGCACGATGGTGGACCGGCTAGGCGACAGCTACGCCTGCTTTGCCACGGAGAACAACCACACCTACGTGCTGCACCAGGTAACGACCACCACTCCAGAGTGCGCTCCACTGGGCATTCAAATCAACTTGTGGTTAAAGGCTGAACAGAAACTGAAGATAGAATTGGAAAAGGTGGAGGGGGACAAAAAAAGTGAAATTACACAAATGGATACATAAAAACATACATACCCATCAATTTTCTAATTTTCTTTTTTTCTAATTTGTAGGTTTATTTTTTTTGTTTGAGGTTATTTGTTTTAGGTTTATTGTATAAATTAGCCAAATTTATATTGTTCATCGTTAATTTTAAGGTTAATATTCCTGGTGTATTGTTAGGTTTATTTTTGTTATTATAACATTTTAAGTTCATTGTGTGTTTTTCTATCTTCTACTTTATTTTTCTATTTTATTATTATTGCCTATTCTTGGTGAGCTGCTGTAACAGTGCACCCTCCCTCTGGGGATGATAGATAGAATCTATCTATCTATCTAGACAGTATATTAGAATCACACCTACTGACCACCTTCCATGGGAACAGTAAAGTTATTGTTTTGTGACTATCAGTTCTGCAGCATCTCTTGTATCATGTGAGCCTCATGAATGAGACCGGGCTTTGTTTGTCTGCAGTTCACGGTACCGTTACGCAACGCATTCCCTCGGTGTAATCCAGGTCCCTTCACCACCGATAAACGACCCCAGTTCTGCATTAATCCTTTACAACACACAGGGGTTGGAGGGGGGTGGGGGTGGGGGTGGGGGTTAAAGACAGCAGTGGAATGTCTGTAATTGTCTTTATTTTAAAGGAGAACTGTGTTAGTGTTACGGTGCGCAAACAACCATAAAGAACCAAGCTAATTGGGTTTTAGCCCATTTCTTTTAGTCGGCACACACATTTTTACATAACTTCCAATAATCATTTTCCTGATGATAGCTCACATTTTTTAATTTCTATTAATGTCTTGATTTTCGGATTAAGGTCAATTTGATTGATATGATGTGTAACCATCATTAAAATGATCCTGTGGTCCCACAGACAGCTATTGTAAAAGATATTAAGTCAAAGGGCCTTCATTTTGTCCTATTTTGTATTTATTGCAATTCATTTTTAAGCACTAAGCTCTAAGCACTGAAATGCAACTATTCCACAATCAGAGTTTAAATGATAACAAAAAGAAACAAAAAAAAAAGAGAAAAACCTTATTCTAATTAATAATGATAAATGAGGCACAATAGATTCCCCACCTGAATAGTGAATAGTGTTCTACGTTTTACTTGGCCTGTTGCTCACTCTCACCCAAATAAATTTAAACTGATTAATTTAATTGGGATTTAAAGTTGTTTATTCACCATATAAAAGGTCAAAGGCACAACACTAGAGATCCTTGCACCGTGCTCCTTTAATGCTTTGCAATTGAGCTATTTTCACCTTTTTGGTTGTCATACTCGACCAGGTGTACGTGCAGAGTTAAAACCATAGATGTGTTTTTAACCCTCCCAGTTTGACGAGTGTCTGTACATCGCTGTAAACGGAGACGGAGAGGAGGGGGAAGATGAGCTGAGAAGAAAGATCTATGTGATGAAGAAAATGATTGAAGTCCTCTTCGGCATGGTCACCCTCAGCAGCAACCTCCTACGGAAAGAGTACGCTGCTTAGTGTATTTGTATTTTATATATATATTTTTTTAAGTCAGTATATTTCGATTTAAGGTCAGTTGAATCCCACTTACGTGCAGTGTGTGGCAGGCTGCGTCCTCAGGACACGGAGCAGCGGACCAGGCTGTGGAAACATCTGCAGAGTCTGCTGGAGACCTACAGCTACCTCCGCGACAACGACCAGAGCTTCTTAGTGGAGGTACATTTTTTTACAACTACCATGTTTTACTACCACTATTACTATTACTACAACTGTTTACAGAAGGGATTCTCAGTTGAAACTCATGAAACTAACATTATTCGAGAGTTGTATTATCATTTAGAAAATTAGGACATAATAAAATATTCAAAATTAGGTTTTATTTTCCTCTTACACTGTTGTCCATGATTCTGCAGAAGGACTTAAATCATAATTTTTTTTACTTCATATTTTCTAATCCCTGCTAGTTGTTAATCCTCTGGAAATTGTGTTTCTCTGGACTTGCGTATTCTTTTTTTTTTTTTTTTTTCTTTCTGGTTTAGGTGACGGCTCAGACATGGTTAATATAAATCCTAATTGTCTTGCACAATCATTCATTAAATTACATTACTTCTTTTAGCAGAATCTTTTGTTTAAAGGGGGTCACAATAAGTACATTTGGGGAAGTGTGGTCTCACTGGAGAATGTGTCCTACATTACTGGAGATATGCTTTTTTTTTTTTTTTTTTCATGTCCAGGGCCTCTAGAGAATCAACAAGATGGAGAAATAATCCCGTCCCTCTCGCTTCTCTCTCTCCCTCCATCTTCTCTCTCTCTCCACCTCCAGGCGGTGGAGCGTCTGATCCACCCCACGTTGTGTGAGCAGTGTATAGAGTTTCTAGAGCGCCGCCTGGTGCAGCAACTGAACAGCACCACGGAGCGAGCTGGCGAGGAGGTGCTGCACGCCTTCATCTTGGTGCACACCAAACTGCTGGCCTTCTACTCCAGGTGGCAGACATTCAGGAAATACCAAATATAGTTTTATGTGCTTTCATTCGCAGCAGTTAACTGTGTATGCTTCCTTAGGCTGCTTTGACATTTTTTCAGTTGGATTCAAGTTAATTTATGTAGCCCTTAAAGGATAGGTTCACTATTTTCAACCCAGGTCTGAAGGCTTTACTAACCATGCTGCTGCAGCTTCTCTTTGTGCTTAAATTCCAGTCCAAGTCAATGTTTAAGCTTTGAAAAACATGTTGAATCTCCTTTTCAAAAATTGCACTATGGGTAAAAATTGCAAGTCAAAAGAGGGGGAGTCATTTTTTTAATGACTAATACCAAGGTTGAAAGATTTTTTATGTATGAAAAATTGACCTTCTGCCCTATTTCTCTTCTGACCTTCAGTCGGAATGCCAGTGCCCTCACCACTTCAGACCTTCTGGCTCTGATCATCATGGCTCAGAACATGTATCCCTCTAATACGGACCTGGAAGACCCGGGCTCCGAGGTACTAGAGGTCCTACTGGCAGCCTCTCCCCCAAAGTAAAAGAACCAGCCCAACACCTTGCACTTAATTGATCACTTAGAGTCGGTCAAAGTGTCATGTTTGTTTAGGAAGTGGAGAGCACATCCGGTTCGGGTCCAGAAATCTTCTACACGCCAGAGCCCTCGCCCACAGACAGAAGCTCCAACCACTCAGGTGCATTGTGAAACTTTTGTGTTTTGAGTTTTATTTGGTGTGTGATGTGTTTACAGTGCCTTTGTCATAGTGAACCTCAGAACCTACACACTTCATGTAGGAAAACTCTCTCATTAACTCTATTAGCTCTTGCTGTTAACACCTACATAAAGGTGGGTCTACACTTTTAATCAACAAAAATTAATTCAACAGTTTGTGAATTGTTACCATATACTTAATACTTATATAATCATGATGACAATAATAGTAATAATAATAATAATCTTTATCTGTATCAAACCTTTCATACACAGTATGCAACTCAAAGTGGTCAAACAAGACAACCAAATACTAGTCATATTAAAGCAAACAAGGAAAATGCATTTAATAAAAATAAGTTAATATTATACTCAATGTCAGTTTCGAATTTAGGCCTTAAGGCATCATGATCATTCCTCAGCAAATCATTTTCAAACTCCAAGCAATTCTCAAATAATTCTATGTCTGTGTTAACAAAACAGGACAAGCTTAGCTCGTCTTTATTTTGTCACTACAGACACCACAAAACATGCATACGTGCGGCTACTATGTTAATAATTCTATGTAATTGGAAAATGTAATTAATGAATGGAATCATTCTTCAATATGCTTTCCTTATTGTTGTTCACTAGACAAGCCAGAGAGAGGTGGGACTCCTGTGTTTCAGTTTGCCGATCCAGACATACAGGTACGGCTGATGATTTAAAGTCTTGTGTTGAAAATTTCTTTCAAACTCATCTTGGATCCATATCCATGTCCTGTATAATAGTGAAATTGTAAGAATGAACTAATCTTACTTTGGATAAGACTTTCCTGTCTTCTGTTTTCTGTGATTACAGATAGCAGAGGACAGCTTGCAGACTCTGGAAGTTACGCCCCCTGACCCCTCGACCCCCGGCAGAGTCTTCCTGGAGGTCTCTCTGAAGGAGGGCCTGTATCCCATGATGCCTCACTCCATGTACTGCCTCCCACTGTGGCCTGGGATCAATCTGGTGCTGCTCACTAAGGTTTGGGAGTAACACAGTATTAAAATGTTGGCATTTTCTTGACAACCACAAGAGGGCACTATTAGCTCTTCTATGGTCACCTTATAATCAACTGCTCAAATGCAGCCCAATTATTGGATCTTATTCTCATTATTCATTGTATCCAAAGTAAACTCATTTTAATCCTCTGTCCTTCTCTCTTTGCTAGATCCCAAACAGTGGCGTGGCCATGTCAGTCTATGTGTTTCTCGAGGCCTTTGCCAAGCTGGAGAAACGTCTCAGTGAAGGCCAAGAGGGTTCTGCTGCCATGCGGGGCCAGCCAGCGATACACGACCTGCGCAGTAAACTGGACAAGTTCATTAAAGTTCTGGGACCCAGCGAACTACAGGTGCATGGGGGTGCTGGTTTTGATTTTGATTTTCTAAACCACATGGATCTTTTTCAGCAAATGTCTACTCAGCTACATGAGTTTGAGGCTGAGGATTTCCCTAGGTGACCTAATCGATAAGCCAGCAGCAGGGGTGTAAAGGGATGTACATTAATTTGTAATAAAAATAAATCACTTAAACATATTTTCTTGTTGTGTTTTCTAAAAGTCAAAAATAGATATTCGATAGCAATATAGAATGGTATATTTAGTAAAATGCAATTGGCCTGCACAGGGAGTTTACTTACATATATTTATTTATTACATATTTTTGTCTTTTTTAACATGATTTTTATTTTTTTATTTTTTTTGTATTTTGCCAAAAAAAAAATCCTTAAGCCCTTTCCTCATCACCTGGTACATGGTTTATTTTTAGGTTTTATCCCTAATATAACATGATATAATTTCTTTCATTTTCTCTTTCTGTTCATTCTCTAGTCCTCTCAGCTGCAGAGTGTATGGACGGAGTTCAAGAATCGCGCCTTCACCAGAGGAGGACCCGGCTTCAACAAAGAGTAAGTCCGCCTCTGCTGGCTGGAAGGGTTAGCCGCAGATCTGCCAGCCGAGTGTTTTAATGAGTTTCCGCATGTGTAACCCTTAGGCTCCTCCCGTGGTGTAAGAGCATGAAGACCCAGCTGTGCGGCATTTACAAACAGTGCTTCATCACGGAGTCCAACAGAGGAGCCGACGCTACCCAGCGCCTCTCCCCGAACTTGCAGGAGCAGGCTCAGACCATGGTGCAGTGCGTACCAACCCTGTTTTTAGTCGTTATCAGAGGTGGAAATTAACTTTGTTGCAACAGTAACAATTTTAACATGAACCCATTTTATTTTATTTTTTATTTTTTAATATTTTACCGGATTAGTCTTATTGAGATTCAGAAATTCTTGATAGGATTCTCACTACTCTTTCTGCCTCTAGTCATTATTAACGTCCTGCATTCCTGTGGAAACCTATCAACATATGTCACACTTAGTCTTAAATACTGTCCATATACATACTCGACCTCTGTCTTTCTCTATCTGTTAATGTCAGGGAGAAGCTGATGGACTGGAAGGATTTCCTGCTTGTGAAGAGCAAGAGGAACATCACCATGGTGTCATATCCTGCGATCTTACCAACCGCGGCGTCCGGTTTGATTACAATGGCTAAAGATACGAGATTTACACCAAATTCGAATGGTGGTGGCGGCTCACAAAACACTCTTTAACGCTGTCATTTGACAAGGAAATTACTCTTAAGTGTCAGATGTTCATGTCTAGATGGTGTTGATCTTGACCCAGTCCCTCTCACATACCTGGAGGATTTCCCCGGCCTCATCCATTTCATCTGTGTGGATCGATCCACCGGCCAGATGATCGCCCCGTCGCTCAACGTCTCCGAGCACACCGCGTCAGAGCTGGGGAAAGGTCCGCTGGCACACTTCATCAGAAGAAAGGTCAGGCATCCCCCAACTGTTTTATATGAGGAGAACCGCTCGAGTGTGAAGGTTGTTTGTTAATTTCTGTCTTTTAGATTGTTTGTTTTCTGTCTCTTCCCTTTTTTTTTATTAATTTTTGCCTCCCTGAAGGTCTGGGCGCTAGTCAGGACTGTAAGGCGCTACCTGCAGAAGGGATACTCCACGGTTACGCTGCGAGACGGAGACCTCTATTTCTGCTACTTCATCTGGTTCGAAAATGAAACCGTAAGCTAATAACATGGAGTCTTCTGGCAATCTGTTTGAATTTCCGTGTTCTGCGCGTTGATTCTCAAACCATTTCCACTGAGAAAACCCTTAATTTGATATGCATTAAGGCTGCTTTATAGTTCTGCGTTGAATAGCCGCCGTAGCAGAGTCATGCATTGGTCGGATTCTCAAGACCCTCTCCCGCCCCGCCCCTGTGACGTGCAATATCACACCCACCCCGCCAACCGCACATATGGGCAATTAGTTCCACAACCTGACCCGACCGGTCGACACAAGATCCTGTTCACACCGGCACGCGCATGCCCAGTGTACGTGAATGGTCATGTGCACACGCATAACCCTAATATTGTGCCGCAGGCAAATTGATGCTGTGCAGTGGTCAGAGGATTAAAACATTAAATTGAATTATTAATATTTTAATATATTTATTATCCAACACCAGGGATCCGATCTGCATGCTCTTTGCTTTACCCAGAACTGAACCCGTAAAGAAGACAAAAAACGCTAATCACTTTTTTTGTGAGCCGCCAGGTGCCTGCGGGTACCCAATCCGATGCAGGACTTTGCACCATAGATACACCGTGGGTCTCTACATCACCAGCCTAGCCCGCAGAGGCCGCCCCTGTAGCTTACGTGCATTTCTCCAGAAATGTAATTACACGTCGGGGCAGCGCAAGACCAATTTTTCCCCGCTAAATTTCCGCCAACAGTGAAAAATGGAGCCGATCGAAGAGAGGCTGGCTGAGGAGGTTCGAAAATGTGTAAATGTATACGACACATCATCTTCTAATTATAAAGACCCACAAATTACTCTCAATTTGTGGCGTGAAATATCCGCGATCCATTTTTATTACGTCTGTGCTAAAATAGACTCAACACTGCCATCTAGTGTTTGGGTGGTCCAGGTGTATAATCACCGACGCAGAACCATTAATACAAGCACTGGCGTAGATACCCACAGCGTACCTACAGCGGATATTTGACACAGAACTATAAAGCAGCCTTTAAGCCACAGCCCATTTGATTTTGTCTGTGGGACCCCAATCTGAGAAGGTTTTTGTTGTTAGATATGATTTTGTCCAAACTTCCATACCTGTAGGATAGCAGAGATTGCAGTGAAACTATGATCCAAACAGTCATTATTGTACATTCTCTTAATTGTGCTAACGTCTTGTATATAATGAAGTGAAGTTGGAAGTTTAACCATTAATAATTTTTCTGGGGACCCCCTGGAACCTCTTGAACGACCCCCTGGTTTATCTGACCAATCAGGGCTATAAGTTAGAGGCGGTGGACCTGCCCATCCTAACAGACGACTCCACCCCTATCGGCATGCTGGCCTGGGACTACTACAGGTAAAGGCCTCTGAGTGTCGCAAAAGGGATAAAATCAATGCAAATAAAGTGAAATACCTCATATAGAATGTAATATCCAATGCAGGAAGCTGCTTCGCTACTACAGGAAGAGTCACCCGGGCGAGGTGGTGAAGTGCTACGAGCTGCTGACTGTTCACCTGGGGGTCATCCCCACCGAGTACATCCTGCAGCACTGCAGACAGCTGGCCAGCAAACTGTGGGAGCCCTCCCGAAACCCCCTGCTGTAGAGACCACACACACACACATACACACGGCCAAGGCACATTGTACTGCTATGAAAACAGTCAAACTGATTTATTCATCAATCCTCATCTGAAAAATGTTTTCCACATTCCCACACCTTTAGCAGACCTTGGGAATCAGGCTGAAGTTAGAAATCTATACTGAGGAGGCATCGGGGTAAATGAATTGTAAGCAATTTAATGATTTGCGATATTTGGACACATTTTCTTACACTTAATTTATGCACACTATTTTTGATGTATTTTGACTTTGAATACTGAATTGTTTGTAAAATTTGCAATACAGTATACTGTGGATATTGGAATGATGACTATGAATGAAGCTGAAAAATGGTTACATCACAGAATCTGTGTTTTATTATGATAATATTGCTATGTAATGAAAGACATACAAGGTGTGTGTGTGTGTGTGTGTGTGTGTGTGTGTGTGTGTGTGTGTGTGTGTGTGTGTGTGTGTGTGTGTGTGTGTGTGTGTGTGTGTGTGTGTGTGTGTGTGTGTGTGTGTGTGCGCGCGCGCGCGCGCATGATCAGACAATTTTGTTCTTAGGTTTAACTGTACTTGATGCATCACCACCATCATGCTTTCTTACATGCATGTCCATAGAATAATTATTCAGTAAAACACTAACCTTGAAGTGCCCTCAACACTCAAAGGAGAGTGAGGAGAGGTGTACTCAAGGAAGATAATTTTAGCTTATATTAAACAGACGTTAGAAGTGTAAGATTTCTCTTATTTCTCTTGGGACTGCTGATAACTGGGGGAACGAATGTGGGAACTGACAAAAAAATGGAGAATGTTATACAATATTTTATTTTGGGGGGGATATAAACAATATAACAAACATCACATGACAGAAAATATCAAAACAACACATTCATGTGGAAAAAGAAATAATAAAACGCCTTTTTGGCACATCCTACAAAACAGACAACCTATCTTGCACATCATTTGGGAATTGGATGAAATGATTATGGAAGCATATTTAGGTTTTTGTCTTGACTTTTTGCAAGGGTGCAGACGCATCTCTACTGTAGTTCCGAGTTCAATTCTTCTGGTCAGTTATGGCATTTTCCAGTCGGGTGGTTTAACGGAGGTCCTCTCACATTCAGGGTCAAAGGAGTGATGTATAGAGTTCATTCATTCATGGGTTTATTGTGTCACAGAGCTCCTGTAAGGTCGGTCACTGCTCCTGCCGCCACCAGATCCCTGAGAAAACGCTTCTCAGCACTGATGTCATGCACCACCTGGATAAAGATACACCCATACTGTACACAAATCTCAGAGAGGATCACAAAGAACATTATATCTTATGATGTACTCATCTTAAATCCTGGGGTGGAAAATTAAGTGAGCACAATTTTCAATTTTGAGGTATTTGTACTTCACTTTAGTAGTTCCATTGTAGGGGTATTTATACTCTTACTCCGCTACATATGAATGGAAATATCTGTAGGGTTTTTTCATAGATGCATGCTTTTACATTTCATTACCAAAAAAATGGTTCAATTCAAGATTTGAGCGAGGCGATAATTACAGGAAGATCACTTCCTGTTATCGCCTTGCGCAACCCTAATATGACAATTAACAATTTGAGCTCAAACAATAAGGGGTAATGCATTAAGGATGGACTATTTGTGTAAAGTGACATTGTCAAAAAAAGTACTTCAATTTATGTTACTTCACATTTAATGATGATTCGACACCTTTACTTGAGTAGGATATTGATAATTTTGACTTTTATTTTGACTAGAGTACACCTTTCTTAAAGTCAGCAACCTCTAACCAATGTTATTGTTGTTTGTCACAGCAAGATACCCTATTGTGAAAGTGGGCGATATGGGTAAATTAGACTAAACTGGGTCCTCATGCTGCTGCCGTGGTTGAATTGAAAATGACCTGGATTTCCTTGGTCCTCTATGCCACATCATGATCGCTGCCCTCCCTGCCCCACAGTCCCACTGAGCTAAAGGGGAGCGGAGCGTACCTGCGACTTCATGGCGTGCATGCGTAATGCCTCGTAATAGTGCAGCCTGGCCTCCGCGTGCTGCATGTCGTACCCAAACCCCGCCAGGCTCACCTGGTCGCACAGCTGCAGGGCCATCACAACAGCACTGGTCCCCAGCGTAGGAACCATCTGGGAAAAGGGAGGAAACCATCTCAATTGGCCAGCTTTTTAGATCCCACATTTCCCTCATATTAAATGCACTGAATGTCCTAAAGTCGGGGTACTGACTTTCCCCTGGTTCTGCATGTAGTTTTGCAGGACCTGTCCCGTCTGGTGAATGATGTCTGGGTGTAGGATGCGGAAATTCTCTGGTTTTAGGGGAATATTGTCAACCACCTCCCTCCAGAACCACAATTTTGACCAAAAACTCTACAAAGCAGAACACATAAAATGCAGTAAGAAAATCATCCATTCTCTGGCACACGTGGATTTAGTGGCGTTATTCTGTTTGTTTGTTTGTTTGTTTGTTTTTGTTTTTTGTCAAGGCCCACCAGAGGTCTTCTGGCGATGACAGAGCTGAGCCAGTCCAAATCCAGGCTTTTAAAAACCACCAGGGCGACCATGGTGGTGTCCCTGTATTCACCGGGGGAGTGCGGAGCTCCCTCTGGGTAAATCAGACGGATGGTTGTCCTCGATCCAGCATCTCTCTCAAAACCATGTACTGGAGCATTGTTTAGCCTGACGAAAAGAAAGAAAAATACAGCAACATACTGCTCTCACCTCTACTTGTTATATAATTGTATACTTTAAGCATTTAGTCATGGTAGTTATTCAAATTTTATCTGGTTCATAACCCTTTACACAAAATTACATACCTGATGATCACATGGTACTGATCTATGTGAGATCCAAGATGGCTGCCGTGGAGCACTCCCCCACTGCCCACCACCACGCAGCGCCTGCAGGTCTCCCCTCCCTGCAGCGAGGGAGGCAGGCCGGGCTGCGGCAGGAAAGCCAGAGCCCGGGCCAGGGGGCGCTCGCTGCCCTGGAGCCCCAAAGGAGGGGACCGATCCCAGGGCACAGGCCTTCCCTCCCGCAGTACAAACACAGGGATGTCCAGGAGACCCGCGGAGCAGGACAGAGGTCTGAGGTGGTTTAGACACCATCTTGGCTGACAGGGGCCCGACAACAGGGAGGCTGACCGGTTCAGTAAGACCTGGATGGATGGAATGAACGAACAGTTAGAGAAATAGAGATTAGGGAATGCTGTAGGTAGGATGCAAAAGAAGCCGGTGATTCTCAAAAAAAATCCCTTGTACCCCCTTGACACAATGCTGCATTTTTTTTTTGTCCACACAGTTGGTTATTGTTGCTACATCCATCAAACAAGTAGCTAGAAACAATGAATTGGTTGCTGAAATTACCAAATAAACCAGCAATCCCAGATGGTAATGTTGCCACGTTTCTGCCATTCTAACAGAATAATCAGACTTATTTGAAGTATTTGGGAGTGAAGCATTCGCTGGGAATAACTTGACGACAGAGTATGTGTACAATCTCTCTGAAGCTCTCTCTGAGGTGTACCCCATGGGGTACATGTACCCCCACTTGGGAACCACTGATCTAATGTATGTCTATATTCTCAGAATGTGCTTTGATTGGATTTATATAACATATCAAAAAAATACACACACACACACACACACACACACACACACACACACACACACAGGTCATACACTGCGACAAATACATATTCATTGAAAGTGTCGAGGATAACACAATAAAGTTAAAGGATAATTTATTTCCATTGCCGTCCTCTTCCAGAAAGACAAAGATGCTGAAGCAGACGAGTCACAGATCACTAGTATCTATCAATCATCTACACCGCGTTCCAAATTATTATGCAAATGATATTTTTCTCTGATTTTCCTAAATAGTCGATGCAAATGACAGTCAGTATAATTTTCAGGTCATCAACCGTTAGGGTATAATTTGAATGTTATTGAACCAACCTCCCAATGATAACAGTATTTTTTTCAAAAATAAAAAACTCAAAATGCACTGTTCCAAATTATTATGCACAACAGAGTTTCAAAACATTTAATAGGTTGTAAAGAACTGAAAATGGTCATTTGTTGAATTTGCAGCATTAGGAGGTCATATTTACTGAAATCAAAAGCTATTTCAATCAAAAACATCTTAACAAGCCAAGTTACATGTTAACATAGGACCCCTTCTTTGATATCACCTTCAGAATTCTTGCATCCATTGAACTTGTGAGTTTTTGGAGAGTTTCTGCTTGAATTTCTTTGCAGGATGTCAGAATAGCCTCCCAGAGCTGCTGTTTTGATGCAAACTGCCTCCCACCCTCATAGATCTTTTGCTTGAGGATGCTCCAAAGGTTCTCAATAGGGTTGAGGTCAGGGGAGGATGGAGGCCACACCATGAGTTTCTCTCCTTTTATGCCCATAGCAGCCAATGACACAGAGGTATTCTTTGCAGCATGAGATGGTGCATTGTCATGCATGAAGATGATTTTGCTGCGGGAGGTACTGTTCTTCTTTTTTTTTTTTTTTTCCACACCTTCAGGGGGCCTACCAGCTCTCTCCCCATGATTCCGGCCCAAAACATGACTCCGCCACCTCCTTGCTGACGTGGCAGCCTTGTTGGGACATGGTGGCCATCCACCAACCATCCACTACTCCATCCATCTGAACCATCCAGGGTTGCACGGCACTCATCAGTAAACAAGACTGTTTGAAAATTAGTCTTCATGTATTTCTGGACCCACTGCAACCGTTTCTGCTTGTGAGCATTGGTTAGGGGTGGGCCAATAGTAGGTTTATGCACAACTGCAAGCCTCTGGAGGATCCTACACCTTGAGGTTCGCGGGACTCCAGAGGCACCAGCAGCTTCAAATACCTGTTTGCTGCTTTGTAATGGCTGCTCTCTTAATCCCATGAATTTGTCTGGCAGAAACCTTCCTCATTATGCCTTTATCTGCACAAACCCGTCTGTGCTCTAAATCAGCCACAAATCTCTTCACAGTACGATGATCACGCTTGAATTTTCATGAAATATCTAATGTTTTCATACCTTGTCCAAGGCATTGCACTATTTGACGCTTTTTGGCAGCAGAAAGATCCTTTTTCTTTCCCATATTGCTTTAAACCTGTGGCCTGCTTATTAATGTGGAACGTCCTTCTTAAGTAGTTTTCCTTTAATTGGGCTCACCTGGCAAACCAATTATCACAGGTGTCTGAGATTGATTTCAGTGATCCAAAGAGCCCCGAGACACAATACCATGCATGAGTTTAATTGAAAAACAAAAAATGTAATGTTTATGACACTTCAATCCAATTTGCATAATAATTTGGAACACGGTGTATATTAATGCCTAAATCTGTGCACACATTCAGACTTCGATACATACCTACTCATATTCCCACCTACTACATCTATAAATAAATATATATATATATATATATATACACACACAGAAAGGTATTTTGCCGAGAACATGTCTTAAACACATGGCACAATGTCTGTGGCCCTGCCTCTAGTTGAATAGCCATGTGAGTCCCTAATTCTTAAAATACCTTACCTTGGAAGATAGTATGTGTGCCTTACCCTTTTTCTCTACTGACAACCATTTTAATTCCTTGAATTGTCAAGGACCAATGTAAGTGATAGGGCTAAGGTTCAATACTACCCTGACTAGTTGATTATGAGCGGTTTGAAGTTTATTTTTAATCCCCTTGGGGGTGGTACAGTACCATGTAATACAGGCATAGTCAAAGTGAGGCGGAATTAAAACATTTACTACTAAAACTATTACTACAAACATTTTCAGGGTTTCCTTATCCAAAAATTGGGCCTTACATGCACACTAACTCCCAAATTCTCTCTACTCAGGGATCTTTCCAACTCACAGCCCATATTTTTAACATACCTTTTGGCAGCAATCAGAGTGTCTCCCACTGTAATACTGAGCTCCGAGGTCCTACTCAACCTTATTTTTGAAACAAATAATAAAGATTCCGTTTTCCCAAGAGAAAATTTATTTTCAGACAGCCAGTTACTGATGTTTTTCAATTCATCACTCAACTGGCTCTCAAGATTTTTTTTGGCCTTGTGGGAAATAAAGCTGAGTTGTCCACATAGAGAAAAATATTACATTTGCAAACTGATTTCATGTCATTATTGTATGACTGAAATAGCAAAGAACCTAGGACACTTCCCTGTGGCACACCACAGTTGATTTCTCTAGCCTCAGATAAAGTGCTGTTGATATCAACTCTTTGATACCTATCAGTCAGGTATAACCGAATCCACATGCTATTGAAACCCAAAGCTTTTAGTTAAGTGGGTAGAATCGATTGCTCCACAGTGTCTAAGGCTTTCTGGAGGTTTGATTGTACCATGCCACAGAATTTGCCCAAATAAATCTCTTTCCTTATATAATCATATAGAAATAATAAACATGTATCTGTTGAGTGTGACTCTCTAAAAGCAGATTGCATCTCATACAGCAAATGTAGCTGTTTATTTGCTCATGTATTAATTTCTCCAAGACTTCTGATACGGCTCCCAAAATGGAAACTGGTCGATAATCTTGTCGTTCATGCATCCAAACCTGATCTTTGGGCTGGTGGTAGTCATCAACAGGCATCAGCTTGTCTGATGGGAAATACGCTGGAATCAAAATAGCTGAGTAGCATCCAATCAATAGCACAACGCTTAGGGTGAAATTCTCAGTCCTGCGAGAGGAGTATGAGAAAATCAAACAAGAATAAACAAGAGACAATTGACTGTGTAACTTGTTAGCATGGAGGTACATGACAGATTTGCATGCGCTGAAAACCACACATGCACATACAGCAGCACCTGCTGAGGAAGAAATAGTTTCCGGGGCCCGGCTTCACTTCCCCTTGATGTTTCTGGAAGCCAGGTGCTGCTGTAGTGCTGTCAGTAGCTTCAGGCAGCAAGGCAGAGCTGTCGTGTTGATCCTCCATGTTCACAGCATCCACAGTTACCATGGCAGCTGCAACTCCACATAAAGAACAGGCACACATGTGACAAATAATCTCTTGAACTTGAACTTGAACAAGTAACACTCAAAGTAATACTCAAAACAATTCTGCTAGAGGTTAGAAGTAACTCCCTCTGCCATTACATGGAGGGAGAACAAGCACAGTCTTTACACATGTGACAAACTGAAGTTTCTAAAGCAGCATGAAGTGGATGTGAGTAATGTACCTTGAAGAACCTTGAAGAGATTCAGACGGAAAGTTCAGATGAGCCTCATGTCTGAGAGGAGAGGAGGCCTCACACATGCATGCTACACTGAAATGGCTGCTGCCACTTCCTCCCCTGCTGAACTCTGCCTCTTCCCTCAGTAACATGGTTAATCATTAACACGACAGCGTGTGTGTGTGTGTGTGTGTGTGTGTGTGTGTGTGTGTGTGTGTGTGTGTGTGTGTGTGTGTGTGTGTGTGTGTGTGTGTGTGTGTGTGTGTGTGTGTGTGTGTAAAAGAGTGGGTGAGCAAGAATGTGAAGACATGTTATTTGTATGTTGTTTGATCATAAAACACGCTCAAGACCTCTTTCCACTTTAAAATAGAGAATGTTTTTCTTTGAGCTTACAGATAAGCATCTGAATTATTCTAAAGAAGGGATGGCATGAAAGCAAACATATATTGTATTGTGAATTGATATATTTCAAGGCATTTTCAGGGCCCTCCAACACAGAGACACAGAGGAAGGAGTAGAAACATACTAGTTTGTTTTAAAGAGTGGGTAAGTTGGAACAAGACCTGGAGCAGATGGAAAACATGTCATGACAATGACAATATATAAAACAAATAAAAGTTTGTTTATTATTTGTTTATAGTTTGTAAAGGGAGATGACACAGCCCTGTCGGGAACTGGTGGTCGATTAAAGGGCATCAGATAAAGCGACATTGACTTTCACCTTTTGAGCTCTGTCAGTTAAAAAGTCAACCATCCAACAAATGAATCCATGGTCAATGTTATGGACGCTGGTAAGTCCATCTGCTAAAATGTGAGGTTGGATAACTAAAAAGCAGTCGTGGACCATATTAAGTAGGGCGCCTGTGGAGTGGATTCAAGTTTGCCTGAGTTGCACCCAAAATCTCTTTTATAATTTTCTTGAAGGTTTTCATGACAAAAGAATTAGGTGCCACAGGCCTACAGTGTATAATCATTGAGTGTTTTTGGTGCTTTAATTTGGCCACAGGTACAATCACTGAAACACTGAAGAGACAAGGAACCCTATCGAGTTGAAGTGACTTCATGAAGATGAAGGAAAATATGTCAGACAACAGTCCTACACTGTTCTTAAGAAGTCGGCCGCCAATATTATCTGGACCCGGACTTGTTCCCTCCTTCACTCCCCTGAAGAGTTTAAAAACCATGTCCCTATCAAAATGTAGCTCATTCTGCTCTGAGAAAGCATGCTGTCTTTCTATACCCAGACAGTTCATTGCTCAAATCATGAGAATTAAAACGCTTATAAAGAATGTTCAGGTCATTAGCAAGTTCAGAGTCAGTCTTGCCAGCAAGGGAAATGCCTATCATACACATGCCCTCCCATACTTGGCGTGAATTACCCATGCTCAGCAGGGTTTCTTTGTCCTTATAATCAAGTTTAGCAAGTTTAACTTGCTTTTGCAACTCCCTGCAATGAGTATCATCTTCCTGGTTAAAATTTATGTTCCTCTGAATAATAGTAGTTTTAACAGACTTGGACACCCATGGTTTGTTATTCGGAGAAGAATCCATAGAATTGGATTTCTTGGGGATGACTAACTCTTCACAAAAAAGTATGTTAGTTCCTCAAATTCAGAGCAAACGTCTCAAAATAAATCCAGTCTGTGCAACTGTAACAATCCTGAATAGACTCTTCTGACCAGACCAGAACCAAGCGTCGCTCAGGATTTGTTCACTTCAGGACGGGTTTGTAGATTGGAGCCAAATAAAGCACATGGTGATTGGACTCGCCAAGAGCAGCTCTGCACAAGGCTTTCTAAGCTCCCTTAATCGGACCATAACAAAGGTCCAAACATTTCAAATGCTTAGTAGGACAAGTGACGTATTGATGAAAGTTACTAAGTGACTTTTCAGGCTTACTGTGGTTGAAGTTGCCCATAACAAGGTTCGGAGCATCCGGTTTGATGCTGTGTAACCTGTGCACTATTTTCACAATAGTCTGTGTTCTGTCCATCTCTCTATCTCTCTATCTATCTCTCTATCTATCTATCTATCTATCTATCTATCTATCTATCTATCTATCTATCTATCTATCTATCTATCTATCTATCTATCTATCTATCTATCTATCTATCTATCTATCTATCTATCTATCTATCTATCTATCTATCTATCTATCATGTATACTGACACACTCTCACACCTGTTTGCTGTGGTAACACAACGCCGCACTATAAATCCAGTGTTCTGAGTAGGAAGTCAGTGATGCAGAGCTGCCAATAGGACCCACCGACAAGTAAGTTTTCAAATCTACTTCTATGGAAGAAATCAAGCATTTTTGTGTTGTTTTTTTTTTGTTTGTTTTTATATCTCTGGATTGTGTCGAAGATTGTAATCCTCATTTTGCAAACAGTGATGCAGGAGGATTTGCAATGGATTGACTTAAAGAGTGTGTGTAAATGGGGCAGGAAGCGGGTAGGGGTCAGAAGATCTTTGCAAAGTAGATTTTGTGCAAAGGCGCGTGTTAAAGATATGCCATAACTGTATTTCATCTAGAAAATAATTGCAGGACCCTATTTCAAAATTATTTCTTTATTTATTTTAGGTATTTAGATTTCTTTAGAAGTTGAAAAAAAAAATTCTCAGAATGATTATTGTTTAAAAATGAAAAAGAAACAACCCTTGATTTCTCTGCATAATATTTCTGCAAATAAATTGATATATAAGACAGACAAAAGGGATGAAGTGGCTGCTTATGTGCATGTTCAATTGCACATGACCAGGTTACACTGTGAAATCACTCATGGAAATGCATTTTTGAATGACAACTTGTCAAGTAAAATCTAGGTCTAGTTTATGGCTTTCACCCATGTTTTTGATCTGAGTATTCATTATTAATCCCATGTCTTTATTATTTAATGTAGCTGTATTGCACTGACTCACTCAGGTCATTCACCCATTCATTAGAAGCTGAGTTATTACATTTTACATTGTATTCAGCTGAAGAGAAATTTGCGGATTTCTGTATTCTCTGTCCCAGCTGAAATGTCCCCCTGTCAGCCCCATTTCTTGAGCCTTTCACTCGTTGATTACAAGCCAACAACTATTCACTCCCTTTGTAAAGTACCTTAAACAAAGGAAAGACGAAGCCTTATTAAACCCAAATCCTAAGTCAAACACACTCTGCCATCGAAACGCCTCAAGAGCTGCCTACGTTACAGCGTTACAAAAGAAACCAGCTTTTGGAAATCAAAAGGTTCAACCCACCCCATGTTCAGCCTTTCATCCCGGGCTATGTAGGTCTGCTTGAATGAATGAAGGCCACACTCCATTGATCTGTTTCATAATCAACTGACTGACGATAGTACAAAAGTCACTCATACAGTAGAATGTTACATGCTGTAAATGTAAAGGCCCATGGTGCATTTTACTGTCCTGCTTTAGAAGGGAAAACCTCTATCACCCTGCCTCAAGATTTTGGACCTGGGCGGAGGAGGAGATATAAGAACTTCACAGAAGAGGAAGAAAGAGGTCCAAGCAGTGGCCCTCAGGCAGGGGGTGGCCGTGGAGGTGCCTGTATGTGGTGAGCCAGGTCTCTCATCAAGCTAAATCCTTTGCCGTCCAATGGTGAGATTTTACCAATTTGATCTCTTGATCTCTTGACTCTTTTTGTGGTTTACATGTGTGTGAGTGTGTTCTGTCTGCGTGCAGCAGCTTGGTCCCGTGGATTCAGCAGAATTCATGAAGGCAGCCATTCAGGGAAAGCAGAAGGTGGTAGAAAAGTATCTGGCCGAGGGCGGAAACCCTAATGTGTGCGATGAGGTATTCTCTGTCATTAAATCTCTCATTGAAAAGTTGGAAATCTCAATAGCTACTGTAGAATAGTCTGTCATGGGGTGCATTATTTCATAGTTAGCACCTCTCTCTTCATGTCCATATTTCATCCCTCCAGCTGAGGAGAATATCGTTGCATCGTGCCTCCATCACAGGGCACCTTGCGATCGTCCAGAAGCTCCTAGAAAGAGGAGCTGACGTCCACTTCAAAGACCAAGTAAGACAATACTGGACAACACTGGACCAGGATTAGATTCTGTAATGGTTTGACACTAAAGCAACCCACCACAGTCAGTGTGCGTGGTCGTTGTGTTTCAGCTGGACTCCACGGCCATACACTAGGCCTGCAGAGGAGGGAAACTAGAAATAGTCAAAGTTTTGAAGAGCCACGGGGCCGACCTCAATGTCAGGGATAAGGTGCCTGCGTCATGGTTTAATATAATTTACAAATAACTACAATACCAACACAAAACACAGATAATAGACATGTATAGATGTTAGTTTAGTGGGTGTGTGAGTTATATGTGTATGGGAGTTCCACTTATTAAACTGTGTGTGTGTGTGTGTGTGTGTGTGTGTGTGTGTGTGTGTGTGTGTGTGTGCGTGTGTACGTGTGTGTGAGATCTGCAGTTGTGTAGCACTCCTCTGCACGTGGCCACAAGGACAGGCCACACTGATGTTGTGGAGTACTTTCTGTCCTGCAGTGTCAAACTGAACTCCAGGGACCGGGTAGGGCCTTGATTCACACTTGCCGTGTACGTACTTTTCATCAACTCGGGAATTCCTTATCAGTTATAATTTATTCTGATGTGTCATCTTTTTATTTCCTCTTCCAGGACACAAGGTCGTGAAGCTGCTCATTGTCGCAGGAGCAGACACCAGAGTTAAAAACCATGTAAGCAGTCATATGAGAATTCAGACATAAAGTTCACATTTTACGTCAATAAAAATAATAATAGTTATTAATAGTTCATAATAATTGTATAGCACCTTTCATACACAACATGCCACTGAAAGTGCTGAACATTAATAGAAGGTGATCAAATAATAAAAATAATAATAATAATAATAACAACAACAACAACAACAACAACAACAACAACAACAACAACAAAGAAAAAGCAAAATGCATTCAATAAAATAATTAAATATTTTAATAACTTGGGGTCCATTTCAATAGCTTGAAGACATTGTCGAATGCTCAAACTAGCTTCATGCAATCATTATTTCTTAAAATCAGGTTAAATAATGCTGCTCCTGTTGGGATCGGATATCCCCCCAAAAAATTTGTATATTTATTTTTTATTATGACGTTTATTAAAAAAAAAAAAAAAAAAAAAAAGATGATAGATAGATAGATTGATAGATAGATGGATGGATAGATAAATATAGAGAAAGTATAATAATAAAATCAAATTAATAAAGTTAGACTCAAACATACAGTAGTTATTGCATTTCGGTTCAGTCTGGAATGCTGAAGGTTCTTGTGGTCCGTGTAAAGCCAGACCCGCTGTGGTGTGTATAGGAAAGTATTGCTGCACCTTATATCACTTTACATATGAGCCTGTGTTGCTAGGCGACGGACAGTGCAAACTGTGTGTCGGCACTGGAGCAGGTGAAACAGTTGCACTCTGACACCGTGGAGACGCTGGAGGGACTAGCGCAGCTGAGGGCGCTGGGACTGGGCTCCTCTGGGGAGAGCACAGGGGGGGAGTGACCAGAGCCACACCAGGGTACATTATGATGTGAAATGTCCTGGGAAATAATAATAGTAATAAAAATAATAGTAGGTAGTCGGTCCTTCGTTAAAGTTAAATGGACGAGTGTGCTTTGGCTCTCTGTTCCAGTATGTTTTGTGACTGCAGAAGTTCATTGGTTCTTGCCTGGTAATTCTATGACCTGGGTGTGTTTGCTGTGGGTGGTGTTCCTACGTCGCAACTAACAGTGGTTATCATTCTGAAGTAGGGCTGCATGATTATGGCTAAAATGTGAAGCACGATTATTTTGGTCAATATTATTGTCCCGATTATTGATCAAGATAACTAATCCTTATGGGGAACAGAATTATTTCATGACATTTTTGAAATCAACAGAAAATATCCTTCACAATAGTAATGTATTTTACAAAACTATAAATAAAAGAACTAATGTAAGTAGTTTCACTGACTTCAAGGATTGTACTTATAGAGGATATATAATGAAATAAATTGTGTGTAGTGGGCTAGATGAAAAACAGAAAAAGGAAGTAGTTCAAAACATATGTTCCTTGTATTATGTAATTGCTTATGGTTATTGTTTCCAGTAATTATAATTCAGGTAGATTGTATACATTGATATCTCTGGAATGTCTATAAATTCTGACAGTGATATTATTGGGTTTTTATTTTGTAGAACTTACTCTGGTGCGTTTCAGTTGTCCTCAGAAGCGTATATATTTATGATGTTTATGACGCTTTGTTTAAACCACGTCTTCTGGTAAAATAATACCTGTCACTTTATAACTTTGTATGGTTAAGAGTTTGTAACTTATATTCTGTCTACTTCGTCAACTTGCACATGCGCGTAACGTCTTCTTCGTTGTAGCATATGTCTATGCCTGGCCCCATCTTGGTGAGGTAGCCATTGTTGATCACAAACTCCATCCACAATACTTAACCGCCGATCTGGATTAAACTCGAACGACGCCATGTTGGAACCGCCCCAAATACAAATTTCATTCAGATTGTCTGGGGGTTCGTCAGATCCATGACATCCATAAAGATTTGACGTCAGTTACAGACGCACGTGCTGCCATCTTGGTGAAGACCCGATTGTTGACCAATTACTAGATTGCAATGCTATCATGTGACCTGGGTGAGTCGTCATTTACACATGTGCGCGAGTTGCAGCGATGATAAAAAAAAATTTTTTTTACTAAATTATTCCACAATAATGGATCGATGTGGAACAAACTTGGACGACAGCATGTCGGGACCGCCCCAAATACATATTATATTCATCTTATCTGTGAGGGCAGCGGATCCATGAGATCAACACTCTATTGACGTCCGTTTTTCATTAACAAAATCAATCGGGGCTGGACCCCTAATAATGATAATAATGTCAATAATAGTAATAAATCTAGCTGCAGGCAGCGATACACTGGGTCCAGTTTAGTCGTGTTAGATACAGTTCTCCGGATTCTGTGGAACGTAGCACGAGTCACAACCGACCACTCAGAGACAAACCATGGATTTATATAACATTGGTTCATGAGTCACAAAGTGCCTTTCTTCTCAATGTAACGCCAACGTTTTTCAATTTCCGGTGAATTTGTAAATGTTAATCAATATTTATTGTGGATCAAACATGGACAACATGTGTGAAACGCTCTGGTTCCAACGCGACCTCAACCATGTCTATAAGTTCTGCGATTGTCGTGTTTGGGATCGTTTTAGCCCGGAAATTGCCAAGAAGATTAATAAAAATAAAATAAAAAAGACGAGCAATGGATGCAAGCAACAATACACAGGGGCCATTTAAGATTACTTTAGTTACAAATTACATTTTGAAGATTTTTCCTTAAGCAGGCATAAAACAAAGGATTAAACTATACGGATTTAGCCTGATTCCCATCTCAGTTGACGTACAGGCCAATATTGTATTTGTCTGTCCATAATGGTCGTCTCTATCTTGTGTAATGTGACATAATTGGTGATTTATGCGACAAAATGTCAGTTATTTGTAACTTAAGGACATTAACAATTTTCACAGATATAATTTCAATATATGTATGTTTTTTTTCTGTTCAATTTCTGTTTCGTAGGTTTTTCACAGTATTTTACTTTAGTTTTTTGTTTTAGAACAGTGTGACTGACCTCGAGGGCTGGATTATTGGAAAACTGCTTTTTATTGTCTTAGACTTTCAGATATTTTTTCGGCATCTGGAGTAATAACAAACACAGACTTTGTAATTATTTTACATAACAACAATAATAAATACATGTGATTTCACAAACCTAATTAATAAATGTTAGTTTAAATTAGGTCAGCATTGTATTTTCTCTGTAAAAATTCAGTAAAATAGATTACTTGCCTATGTTGTAAAACAGACAACATTTATTGAACATTAACATGAATTTGGAATTTGACTTATTATGAAAGACTTTGTCACTACTTAACACCTTCCAGCCTTTTCATTTAAGTCTGCTATGTTTAGATGTAGGAAACTGCACGTACATGACGTTTCTTTAGAACAACCGTCTATCTTTGACCTTAAACCAACCCTTGACATTGTTGTAACTCACCGCGTTGTCTGTGGAAATATGTGTAGTATTTGTAATATGTGTAGATCTGGAGTCTCAGTGAAGGAAGTTGATGTTTGGTCTTGTGCGAGGTTTGCAAAGTTAATAGAATTGACGTTAAAAAAAAAAGAAAAGAATTGACGTCATTTTAGTGGTGACTTCATTCCTTGCATTAAAATTTCGAGAGGTTATGTTTCCATGAAATACGAAAAACGCCGTATTTCTGTGAGTAATTATAATTTCACAGTTTCTATTCTTCTGACGCCTTCCTAGTTCATGAGCGCATCACTCACTCGCATAGTCGGACTTAATTGACGTGATCACAAGTTTGGCTAAGTGATGGGTACCAAAGAGATAAAATACCAATCGAATAGATCCACAGACATATTGATATAATACATACATAATGACCTATGTATTACATAATGACCTATGTAAGTTAACTTCCTCTTCGATTTGACATGAATTATCAGGTCATTGTCATCAGATCTTGTAAGTACTTTTGTTAAATTGGTGACATTTGAAGGTACACCATTTTGTCCACCTTTTGGTAAAGCTAGTATTTTCACGAATGGACTATTCCTTGCAATTAAGTGCTGTTCTACTGAATTGAAGTCTTTTATTTCTGGCGGAATAGCCTCTAATGTCAAATTGTTTACAGTACTTTCCTCTGCAACTTTACCTGAAGTAATTTTCCGGTGACAAGTGAAACAAATCTATAGTTGACCAGAAGGTCCATTTTTGAAAACACAATTTTCACTATGATTATGTGGGCATCTGTAAAACTATGCTTCTGTTATGCATTTAGCAGACATTAAAGCATATAATTCTCCTTTTTTGAGATATTGTTGTTTTTGACATTTTATGACTTGATGTTGTCGATAGCAGACTGCACATACATATTCTGGACCAGTACTTATATTTGGTCTAAATTGTTCTCTAACAAATGTAATGTCTCACATTAATTTTTATCTTTTGTTCATTATTTGCATATTTGTCTATGCTATACTTTTTTTCATTTAATTAATTCTCTTTGTTATTTGCATAGTTGTGTTTGTTTGTGTTTGTTTAGCTGTAGGAAGCTACATGTACGTACATGAAATTTCTTTAAAACAACTGTCTATCTTTGTCTTTAAACAAAACCTTGTCATTGTTATAACTCACTGTGTTGTCAGTGGAAATAGAGCTGCAGTTATAGTGACAGACAGGTGACGTCTGGGCTCTAGTGGGGCAATAATGACATATTTACATAAGTTTTGCTGGTTGATGGCGTATAGGGCAACAATGACCTAGCAACGTAATTTTAGTCTTCTAGTTTGTAACCTCTAACCAGTACAGAGCGATGGACTACACCACGCAACGCACACAAGATGGGAATGGACATTCATAGCCACAACCTGCACATTTATGGTGAATTGGATGATGACGCCACGAAGCGTCTTACTCCACATACTCATCTTGCTCCATTACGCGACCTGAAGTTTTCGAACGTTGCCGTGTCGGTGATGCATGAAAGTTTGCTGGTTTTTCACAAGTTCCTGCCTCCCGCATGTAGATCAATTTGGATGACACTGGAACCACGATGTCCCTGTTATAACGACACTTGAACCATGTCCGTAGCTCCAGCAGGCATCCTGTTCCGGACATTAGTGCCAAGGAGAAAGAAAATACAAAAAATCCGAACAATAACAATAGGGGTCTCATCCCCACAGGATGGACCCCTAATAATAATAATAATAATAATAATAATAATAATAGTAATAATAATAATGTTTATTTGTATAGCACCTTTCATACACAACATGCGACTTAAAATACTTTATAGTCACTAAAAAAGTGCAAAATGCATTTAATAAATATATGTAAATATTGTACAAAATTTCAGTTTCAGAGGTACCATGATCAATCCTCAGCTACTGATTAAAAGTCATTACTCTTGAATTGTTGGTATCGAATTATGAGTATTGAACTAATCTCTAAGCAATTCTAAAATGTGGCGGCTCGTGCTGTGCGATATGTTGGGCTTCAAAAAGAAAAAGATACACCTCATAATCCTTGAGTTTGTTTCAAAACAAATTGTTTTGTTGAATTTCTTTATCTACCCATGTGCTGAACTTCAGCTTTAAGGATTCGCTTGGAAAGAGTTCCACAGACTGATCAGCAACCTCGTGAGTAGACACATTTATATCAAACTGAAATGAGGGCCGCAGTATTATTGATTGCACAGCAGTAAAAGGAGCTGATGTTCCCTCCGGTTTAATGTAAGCTAAAGGCAGAGCCGCAGTGTTCAGTAGCGCCTGGTATGTTCTGCACTTAAGTCAAGGATTCACTTGGAGCTCAGTGAAAATATTTTCCTTCTATCATCAGTGGCTCAATTATTCCGATACTAGGTTGGTCATTCACTCCGAGGCAACCAATAACCTTTATAATGTGGTTCATTTAAAGGAGAAAAAAACAATTACCTTTGAATAGCGGTTCTCTGCTTCATTTTGAATGAATGCAAAATTCTGTCTTATAAAGCTTAAAAGGTATAAATATCTAGTGATTAATGAAATGATGAGATGAAATGAAAGAGTCGCTTCGCTCATTTTGTGGGAAAGAAGGAACGAGACTATGCATGCATTAGATGATGTACAGGTACTGCTGTCCAGTCCATTAGGTATGAGGAAGAAAGGAGATGCACGGGGGACAAGGGGGAATTGAGAGCCGAGAACCAGGAGGTGGTTTTTGTTTCTGCAGCGTACTGTACATGTAACTGGTGAGGCAGAGGAACCGCAAAAGGGTTCAAACCGACTCCTACAGCGTCCAAACGGTTCAGTTTGAGGCTGCAGTATGTCCTAAAACCTTGACAGCAGCCGTTCTACAGTACTATCTCAACTATACAGCGGTAGCACAAGAACCTTGACCCAAGGCGTTTTTCAAATTGACTTTATTCCCATTAAGGACAGGTCCATCTGTTTATAAGGCAACAGCAGTCCTTAACAGAGATGTTGGGGTTTTTTTTTTCCACCGCACAAGGTTTTTAATTAAACACATTAATGTTCACCATAGAGACGTGATATAACAAGGCTTTTTCCAGAGAACAACTCGATATTCTGCGGTCTCTGTTTTCTAAGAGCACTGAAAGAAACACGTATGTGACGGCAGGAAAACACGACAAAGAAAACGTCCCTAAAAATACGTAAACATGGTAAAACAATCTTTCAGGCAGGTGAAAGTCTGGACAGGCACATGTTTAAAGCACCATTTGTGGTTTTCTCTGAGCAGGGCAGTGGGAGGAGGATCCTGTTGGGACACGGATGGCAAATCTTCACGATATTTAATCGGCCTCGATCATGGTTGCACAGGAAAAAGAAAAGAATAAAATGTCTGAGAAAGTGTTGCCCTTCACATTGACACGTGTGTAAGTAATCTGATCCCATTGAATTCTTCAAAATACATACACATTCATTACACATTCTTTACAGCGAACATCAATTTCTGTCTGTATGTAGTGGTGGTGGTTGTGGTCAGTTGGGACATGCAAAGTTCTCCCCTCTGTGTTTAACAGTCAAGGGGGGTTTTTTTACCGAAGCAAAGGGAATAGTATGAGGCATGAGTATTGATTTTTTTATGTGAGAGAATAGAAAAAACACCGAAAACCAACGACAGTAAGGATCCTCAGAAATGCGACTGAATTTTTAAATTTTATTCTTTTCATTTTTGCTGCAGATGTACTGTATAGCGATGCAATCAAACTCCATACCAATTCATTGATTGATGATGCTCATAACATCTATTCAGGATTTTATTTATTTATTTATTTATGCCATTTATTTTGTATTTCAAATAATTGTCTTTGGTTGAGGCTCTACCGAGGCAACCCGAGACTAGCGCTATCTTTACTATTACTATAGTTGTTTTTTTTTAAGGCTGGTTAACTATTCAAGTACACTGAATTCATTTGGTATCAAAGAATACGTGGCTCTTTAAGGTTGGTCAATTCTTACATACTGTACGTTAGGATACCCAACCTCACTGTCATAAAAACACCATCTATCGTAGACCATTGTGACCAAACCAAACTCATTAGGACCGTACCAAGTAGGTACAAAACAAGGTCATCACCAGAACCACTATCTGATAAATATGCACATAAACACTCTGGGGTTAAATATTCTTACAGGTCCATCCATTGTACATTTAAGTTGCCTCCACTCGGGTGCCGGTCACTGATTATTACACTGATTATACGGAATCAGCCCAAAATGTCCTCATGAGCTCGGAAGCTTTATTTGTGACCCGGCGATCTCCAAACAGACCTTTGTGCCCGAGCCTTGTGCTTCCCTCCCTCGGGGGGAAAAGCAGTCGGTGGAGAAGGTTGTTAGGATGATGAGCGATCTTCATCGTCTCCTTTTTAATTCACGTGATACCATCAATGAAGTGCGTTGGTTTAATGGCGGTGTTTGTATTGGCGACACTGTTTATCGGGATGTCAAACAGTTGTCATGGGCTGACGGTCGGGTGTAGGATTCATTTATTTTTGGTCAAAAGTGAGGCTTTTTTCCCCCAAATCAGTCACAAATTAATTCCGACCATGAGTCTGAGAAAATCGCTTCTCCTAGCACTGGAAAGACCCTGTGTCTTTACTCATCAAAAATCTGCCATTGCTGAGGTCTCTCCTACAGCCAGTAAAAAGAAATGCTCTTGAATAATACATCAGAGCGCTGTTTTTTGAGGCAACATAAAAGACAAACAGCAGCAGCAGGTGCTCACGTGCCCCTTCCAGCAGGTAGTGTGCTTAATGAGATTGTGCCTTTTTTGAAAGGATCGTACGGTATGGTAGACCATGACATTGCCTGGGCGGCATGTGAGGTGCATTCTGAGCCATCGCAGAGGCCGAGCAAGGAAGATGTGAAGGGCGATGACGGGGGGAGCCAAAGTGGAAGGCGGAGAGGGAAACATTACATCCCTGAGGCCCCGCGAGGCCGTCTCCTGCCGCGCTGGAGTCATAGTGCCACGCTGCGGGCGTTGGCGGCCGCGGCCAGGGCCCGCTGCACGGCTCCCGGACACTTCTCCCGCTTCTGCAGCTTGTGGTTCTCAAACAAACCCTCGTTGCGCGGCACACCGTGGACCCCGTCCGGGAACGTCAACAGTCCTGGAAGATGATGGGATGGGATGATGAAGGGCACGGGGTTCAAAAGTGCGTAGACATACAAGAAAGAAAAACAGAGCGAAGAGCTCACCGTGTCCCTCCACGCGGCCGCTTTTGAATTCCCCTTCGAACTTCATGCCGTCGTATCGACTGAAGACTCCCGCGCCCTGGAACTTCCCCTGTGCAAACTCCCCCTCGTACCTGAGTTGGTGGGCAAAGGAGCCATTTTGAGAGTTGTTGCGGAACTCTCTCTCTCCAACAAATCAGCACACGCTCAGACACACCTTGACCCATCTGTGAAGAGCAGAACGCCAGAACCGTGGAAGAGTCCGTTCTCAAACTGGCCAGTGTAGCAGGTTCCGTCCAGGAACTTGAGCTGGCCGATGCCATGCCTCCGACCTGAGGAAGGAGCACAACGGCAGCAGGGTCTTGGAAGGGTCCTGGAACCTTTTTCCCATCATAAATGTTGCCCTATTGGTTTGAACCGATATTGATGCTCTCTCCCACCCCAAACATACTGGATTCTCTGTGCTGGATCTAACCTTTACCCCAGCGTGGATTAGTCTATTATAAGAGCACATAACACATGCTGCATAGGAGACTACCGACTGATCACAGCATTTATCAGAGAGGATATTTTGCCCTTTCAACCTGCCATGCGACTTAGGGTTTCATATTCACTCGATACTGTAAAGCCACTACATATGTCACATGAGTCCGTATGTGCTGGGATTTAAGTATCTGTCCCCCGGTGTCGGCTGAATTAGGAGTCCCATCTGCCCTCTCTGTGCACTGGGATTTACATTCTCCTAATCCCGCAGATTTTTAGCAGGGATTTCTACTTTGGGATCTGGCCTGTGAGAAAATGCGTGGAATGTATGTACCCATGTATATTGTTCCCCTTTCCGCTGCAGATGAGACACGACTAAGGCTAATCCGTGTAAGAATGCCTGTTCCTGACCCGCGCTGTATTTTGGAAACGGCAAGGGTGTGACGAGAAGGAAATTAAATATCTTCAATTGGCTTGTTTTTTTTTTCTCTCTGTTATAACTTTGACCTTGAAATTTAATTTTTAAGGGAAATTTCACTGCAAAGCAATTAAAAAAAAAAAACCCTCCAGGGCAAACTCTACGGGAAGAAAGGTCATCACGATAGTTTCAGGCTCGCTGTTTGTGAGCTCATTTGGATTTCAAAAGAAACTTCTTTGAAAGGGAGGAGACTTGTATTGATCTTTGAATAGCTTAATGTGTTATCTATCCCAAAAAATATTGAAACATGTCGGAGAACAAATGACTAGAATCCCTATGCAGCTAATATCTCTGCATCATTTGGGAAGCTCCGTTCGCCAAGGTTCCTCGTGTTGCACTGGTTTTGCTTTCTAAACCCCGGCTGAGAGAGCCGTCTACCCACATTTCCTAAAGAGTCCAAAGTCTAATCCTGAAGATTTGACAAAGCTCAGGCTGACAAATCAGACTGTGTTCCTAGTTGGTTGCCAATACTTCCTAATTAGGATTTGGCTTAATAGCTTGAGCTTTTTTTGTCTGTCAATGGCACTGCTCCGCTGGTGTGGGTGTGTGTTAAAAAAAAAAAAAGAAAATTTGAAAGAGCACAAGAAAAGTTTACATTCTACATCAGATCAATTTCACTTTTGCCATGAATGAGACCATTAATAACAATCTCTTAGTATTGTTAGTGTGCATTTTTTTTATTTGATAAATGGTATTTCAATCAAAATTGCAGCAAATTTGAAATTGACAAAAAATCATCTGTTGTTACAGTGCACTTGGATTTGTTTTATTTTGTAAAGCTCTTACTTTTAAATGTTTGTTATTCTACAAATAAAGTGGCAGAGTACAAGTTCTATCAGAGTACAAGCTGATAGAAAAATAAAACCCAAAATGTCTGACATCATGGTGAGTGGAGGGTTTAGAGAGATCAAAATCCTTAAGAGGACAGAGAAGGATCTCCATATCGTCTCACTTGTGCTGTTCTCCTCGCTAATGGACAATCCCCGCCCTTCCACTTTTTGTAAGTAATGGACGGCACTTTCCTTTTTTGACTCAAAATAAAGTACTATGATGTCCTTCACTTCCTTCTAGTGAAGACTAGAGAGTCAGGGCTTGGGATTTCTCC
>NC_137202.1:2623856-2663856 GCF_960531495.2 Zeus faber | reverse complement strand
GATGAAAAAAAAGAGTAAGACCCTCGGATGAAAAAATATCCACCACCTCTAGTGAAAAAAACAACAACAAAAACGTTGCGGTTTCGAAGAGTTCTGGGACTTGTAGTGTAATCCATCCTGCACACACAATGCGATCCGATAGCCACTTTAAAGACATTTCACATAATTGTCTTATTTAAGATTAGTACGGTTTATTGCTTATTTGGAACCCCATTAGTTGTTACCAAAGTAGCCATGATTATTCCGTGGGTTCACGTAGAAATGTTGAAAACATAATAGCTTGCTAAAAAGACAATACTATGTTAATAGCATGCATAACACATCAATAACAAATAAAAATGCATCAATAGTAAGAAGAAAGAGAACAGGGAGAAAGAAAAAGAAACATAAACCCAGAGGGGAAATGTACAATTCATCTGCGATGTTACACTCTTTTTACAGGAGTTTCTTCTCTTCTTTTTTTAGATGTTTTTTTTAAAGTGTGCCTTGCTTCTATCTTTAATCAAAGACAATAGTAGTAGAGTTGTGGCCCTGTACACATTTTTTTTTTTGCATTACATATGTTCTAGAATGTGGGACTTCTTGACACTGTGATACTTGAGTGGTATTGTGATTATTTTTGTCATTAATATATGAAATATTAGAGTGCAGGGATGTATTATGCCTCGGAAGTTGTAGTAAAAACAACCAAACCACCTTCATTATAAATGCTTTATTACAACCGTAATGTCTTTTGAGTTGATAATTTCTTAATTACACTGGGTGAGTTGAACGTCGGCCTTGACAAGCATGGAGTGCTATAGGAATGGGTATTTCCCATTGGCAATGTGGATGTTATAACCATACAGGTCGGGGTGTTGGTTCAGAAAACTCAATTACTTTGCTATAATGCAGCCTTAAAGACAACATTTAACTATTATCACGATGTTAGGCTCTCAGACGATACCCAGCCGCATGTCAGGATATCAATATTATATTGATACGCTGCAATGATAGAAAGGATACAACGGATACAACGGATAGATAGATAGATAAATATCTATATATTAATTATTTTATTATTCATTATTTAGTTTCCATTTGATGTTATTTACCCGTGAAGCCCCTGGAAACGAGCTTTATTTATGAACCCTCATCATCCCACTCACCCAGAGGCGTGCGCGTTCACGCGAGCCAGAGCGCTTCCTTTTCCACCAGCGTGCACGCAGCCAGGAAGGATCGGTAGAAAATGGCGAGTCTGTGCAAACGGCAGCAATGCACGATCGAGAGGCGCGGCTTTCGGCAGGAACTTGACTCGTGGCGACACAAACTCGTCCACTGTGTAGGTAAGGACGACGGCGACTTTACCCCGATGCGATTTGTTCCTTTAAAACCTTCCGCCGTTCGACGTTTGCGGGTGTAATAAGCACCAATAACTGCGCTCCGCCGGGGCATCTCCGAGCCACTTTTTTGTTCTCAACTGTTTCCCTTTCAGCCGCACCAGCCAAACGGCGCCGATCTGAATGCGCAGACTGTGATAAATGACCGCTAGCTCCGCGGGGTTACTCGCCATTTCAGCGATTTTCCCTCGAACCATATCGAGGCTTATTACGGTTAAACGACGCAGCTTTTAAAGGGCTCGGTGTCGGTTTTTTAAAGGGAGTGTCATACTGGGGTTACGCGCCGCGTCGGCCAAACTGCAGAGCCGGTCAGTGGAGATGCGCGTCCCCGCTGAGCCATACTGTATTTTCAACGGGGATGCGCGCTCCCGCGTGTCTTCGGTCAACTTGTTTGCTCAAATCAACTCGTGCGCGCGCATTGCTGCAACGAGGAAGTGCAGGGATGGCCTCGACCCCCCCCCCCCCCCACCCCCCACCCCCACCCCCAGCACTTATTTCTCACGCAAAGGCAATGTAGAGCCGGTCCTATCACAATAAAGACATATTTCCACTTGCTGGAGAACCTGGCGAAAATATCTGAGAGAAACAAAAGATACGTTAACTGTGAGGTCATTGGAGAACCTTCTTCATTTTACTGTGTGGAGGGCTGTAGAGTAGGTTGATTTCCTGGACCAGTAGTGCTTCGCGCCGATTGCCCGATATATTCCTCATGTAGGCTGTCTATTTCAGAAAACATGTGCTGAAACAAGCCGTTCATATTTGCCTCTCAACCATGAGTAACTCCAACCACGGCTTGAGCACCACCGCTAGCGGGTTGCGTGGCTAAGAACTATGCTAAGAGCTAAGCATGGGAAGTGCTCTGTTGTTGGCTGCACAGACCAGCACAAATCTTTTCAAAGAAAGAGTATTTAATACCAACTGTCCGTGACAGAACTGCAGGGATGGCCTTGTAAGTATTTTATAAATAATTGTGTATTGTCGGTGACGTTGATCCGCTCTGCGGATCGTGCAAAGTTTGTTCCAAACGCTAAAATTAGGCCTTGTAGATCTAATTTGGGGGACGATTCAGCAACTGGATTCCTTATCTCTCGCCCTCAAATTGGTTCATTAACACATTTTGGTGGACTGATAAAGTAAAACAAGTTTACGGATTTCATACAATGGAACCCGAAACATAAGCTCAAACGCCATTGGCTCACAGAACATGGAACTGGTGCTCAAGGTCCGTTGGCTCACAGAAATAGGGACCTCAGGAGGGTGTCGCCACACACTGAACAGACTGTCCTCGAACAGGATGGGTTAGAGGCATGGTAGAAAGGCTGCAATGCATCATCTGAGTGGTGTTTTCAGCAAAAAAACAACAACCTGTACCTGTCTACCACCCTGTATCCGCAATGCAACAATTGAACATATTCACTGTGAAGTTTAAGGTTTAAGTAACTGTTTTGGTTCGCTACAACCAGAATGAAATAAGAATACGGGCTGGTTGAGTGAATGGGGAAAGAAAAAGTCTAATTTATGACATTTATTACACAGAATGACTTTAAAAATCATTGATCTCACTGTCATTGGTACTCAAAACTTCACCATAGATGTTGGTGCTTCATTAGGTACCAAAACCTGAGTTCTCTGTTGTCTTACTCAGGCCAGAGAAATCCGGTGCCTCCCTGTTTATGACTGTGTTTAATGGCTGACAATGAATTGAGTAATGCAGTTCATTTTTTATTAATTTTTTAGATTTGTTGAGAAATTTGTGTGCTAATGTTCCAAGTAATTCTTCTTCATGTTCAGGTGTGAGTGGAATTAAAGTTAAGGGAACCATCTGAGATGAGGAGAAACGCCTCCCTCGACCAATATTATGATTGGAGCCTTCTTGAATTTCTGTCTGATGGTTCATAAAACAGGACGTTCCTGGGCTGAAACACGCATTTGTCAAGTAGAAATACTATAGATGTATGAAAGTATAAACGAACACCCTTATTATAATTTGAATACCTGGGATTACTGAGTTCCAAGTAGCTTGGTAGACAGCTGAAGTAGACACCTGCTGCGTGTTGGTACCAAAATGGAGAGCCCCAGTGCATTGTGGGCCATAATTGTTTCCATGCCCTGGACCAGTCAAGTCATTCAGTTCCCGCTCTGTGACTTGTGACAAATGTCCTTTGTTTCCCAGTAGTTTAGACCTCCAGAGTACATGACAACAACCACTATCAGTTGGCTCTCTGTAGAATGGCAGATTCTGTCCATGACAACAAGGCCGTACTTTTGTTTGGCTTTTTGGTGGGGAGTGCTTCGCGCCACCATGGCCCTGGTGAAGCTGAAATGGGCATTTTGTCTTTGTGTTTTTAATGCGAGCAGTAAAACTAAATGCAAAAGAGGACAATTGTCTTATAGAACAGCTGAAACTATTGTCTGTATGCGTTTCTGTGGATTGTCAGCCCCTGGATACAAACTATGCTTTAACAAATAAAAAAGTAGTAATAATAATAATTTGGGAAATTAAAAAAATAGATACAGACGGTGTGAAACAATATGCACTAACTTTTGAAAGGCCTGTGATTTCAGTTATTCCTATCTGCTGTTTCAAAGTCGTAGCTGTTTGTTTGCAAATTTTGATCATAATTTACATAACTAACTATTTGTTGTGAAATGGCATCAAAACCTTGTGTTATGCGAAGCAACTATGAGTTGCTGTGGGGGACTTTTTAAAACCTCTGGCTCGATCCCATACCCACGCTTTACTAGAGCTGCCATATTTCATTGAGAGTTAAAGGGATGAGGTTTTGCAGTTGACTCATTCTGAACTTGAAGCACATGTAATATTCATCCACAAGCCTCTGTTGAGACCAAATTCTCCACAATGTAGGACAAGCTGTGAAAAATGAAAAAAAAGAGTTTGCACATTGTCAGTGTTTACTTATTTTCTTTTTTTTTTTTCTCCCCCTCATTCTGGCGATTCCTATATTTCCACTCAAATTGACTGTGCGCATTTTGCATGTGTTTATGTGTGTGTTTTACAAACGAGTCCTCACACTCATGTATGACACCGCGTTGTTTCTCCGGCTCATGGTGATCTCCCTGCATTTTATTATTCTGCACTTTACTTGATGCGGCATTACACCGTGTGAGTATCAGCTTGCATCACGTCCCGTTATGTATTCAGTATTTTCTCTTCTCCCTTAGATGCTGCTCAAAGCTGTCACTTCATGGCTTACTGTATATTGCAATGAAACTGTACTTCTTGTGATGAAGCAAACGTTCTGCAGCAAAATGGCATGTCGAGCGCTGCCTTGCTTACGCCCTGTGTGTGTTTGCTGTAATGCACTAATGACATAGTATCCATATTGTCTACTCACTGACTGTTACTTTTGTCAACAATTTCTGACTACTATTATGACGGTTTTTGAACTGCATTAAAGTACGTCACGGTGTAGCTGCCTTTGGACTTGCATGCATTTATGGCTCTGTCGTTGATTCTGTACGTGTTTTCAGTTTAATGAAAGTCGGGATTTCACCGTCAAGTCAGCAATTGAATAAATGCACAGTAATAACTGATGAAAGTTGAGTTTGTGTTCGGTTGTAAGTGTCTTATATTAAGGAGCTGCACTGAATTATGAAATTAAACAGTTCTAGTGGATACATTTTTGGGGAAGTGCTCGTCAGCTATGCCGGCGCTGTAGAGACCTTCGGCGTAGCTTTGATCTAGAACCATAAATTAGGCTCTAATCTTGGGAGGGAGGTATGCAGTGCTGTAGTGTCTTTATGGGCATATATACAGAAGTATGTAAGCATGGATATTTGGCCGGTACAAGTGAAAAAATGGTTTTCTCTCTGGAATTTTCCCAGTACAAAGATCCAATATCGTGCTAGGTGCCAGTAACGGAGCAAAAACAGATTAAATGCCAATATTTATGGTCTAACAACACAATTCTAAATCTTATGTTAATACTGTGGATTCTATGCAAGTCATTAGATTGGTACTTAATATCAGATGACTCTAAAATGTTATGGTTCAGAATTTGCAGTAGGGCTGGGTATGGGGCAGGATCTCATGATTTGATTCAATATCAATTTAATATTTAATAATAATAGCCATCCCATCAATCCAATATGGATGGGATGGCTCACAATACGGTTCTATATTGATATATTGAGATCTTATACACAATAAATTTTCAGCATACCATCCAGGGCTCGACCGTAACTGTTGCCCAGTTGCCCCGGATGACCACATTTGGGCCTTTGTCAACCATCTTGTGCAGTCTGGTTGCGCTGTTGTCAACCAGTGTTGTACCCTGATCTCCCTCAATTATAACGTGATTGAAATTTGGCAACCGTTTTGTCAGCCATGGCAACCAACAGTTGATGCATGGTTAGCAACTTGGCAACCGCTTTAAGAAGTCAGTGTTGGTCCCTGCCATCCGACGTACATTACAAAGATATTTAACTGAACAAAGTCAATCTAAATAAATTAAATATCTGTATTTACTTATTGCTCACATTCATTTTTTTTACTCCCTCACCCTGCAGCAAACACTGTGTGATCCAACAGTGTTTTTTGGTAACGTACATTTGGTAACTGGGCGAAGCTCCTGTTCTAGAAAAGCTTGTGGTGGCTGAGTTGCACTGTACTACAGTATACTGTCAGTGGGGGATGGGTGGAGCAGGGTTGGATGCAGAGTGTTCAGCCCTCGGAGCAATGGCAGCACAGATAAGGGAGGAAAGAGCAGCGCAGCCCCAAGATCAAGTGTTTGCGTTCTGTTAACATTTAGCAGAAAGCTGCTTCGAGTCGAAATCGTGCGTTTCATGTGCATCTGCTTTGATGATGGACATTGGCAGTTCTGAATTGAGATTTCCGATTAAAGATGGACATACACACATGCACTTGTACGTGTGTGTGTTTTTCTGTACATATTGTGTTATTGCAATCTCTGGCATCTGGCCAGCAATATGCACTTTCTGCTGTCATAACCAGCAAAGCCTAATGTAAAGGAAAACTGGTGGGTGGAAGCTGTGTGTGCCAGTAGCAATCATTTCATTACTGCATAAGAGCTCTGGTTTAGGATAAATAGGTAAATATCCAACTAATGGGAATGACAAGAAAGCAAATGGGGGTAATCACTATCAACTGCACAACTGAATCTTCTCTTAAACAGAATGTATGACTAAAATAATCGCATTAAACATACATGCTTGGGATTTTCAAATTTTCCGCCACCCCAATAGTAGCTGTGAGGTTCAATGTTGCCGTTACATTTCAGTTGTTTCCTTTTCTCCTTAAGCACCAGTTACAATAAAGCCTTCCAGTGCGCACTGCCTGACGACATATAAGGGATATGGCACGTGCAAAGCTTACCCGGTGATCTGGTCTATAGGCGAATTTAGAAAGAAATTGGAAAAAAAAAAAAAAACCTTTGGCAAACCAGCTGTTAAATATCCATAACATTGAGGGGATAGCATTGCTTGCATCTAACCAGTAAAGTAGGCTTAAACATACTACGCTTGGTTCTCAGTGATGTACAGTGTTTGTTTAGGTTAGGATTTAGGATGGATAATCTGATCCTAGATATGTGATGAAGTCCCCTGAAAGGGGATTTCTCCTTCTAAGTGCTGCTGGGAAGGACATTGGGTGTCATTCCAAATCTCTCCTCTCTTCCCCCGCCCTGATTGGTTGTGTATGTAGGTCAGGAGAAGGCTAAGACAGATTGGGTAGTCTTGTTACTCACAACAAGCTCACACAGCTCTGTGGAAAGACGGTTGAGAAAGTTCTGAAAAAGGTTTGATGCAACATATTTTTTTTAAGTAAATCGTAGGGTTGATTGTTTGATGACAAAAATAACTGCTTTAATTTATGAGACCTTCCTCGGTTTTCGTGCCAGTTTAAAGGACAAGCAGCCTCATGGATATCACTGGCAAGAACATTGTGCGATTGCCTGAACACTAAATGTTGTGTCGGTGGTTTGGTGTTTTCTGAAGAACTCAAAGTATCTCCTTGACTAAGGTGGTTCTGGTGGCATCACCTATGTTTCCAGCCAAAGCCACGTTGAGCACTTTTAGCTGTTTTATTCATTGGTGTCAATGTTTTTGATGGATCCATAACCCACATAAGAAAATGGAACCATTTGAAATAACAGACAATCATACAGTTCATACAAATTGTTACAAATGCTTTGTAGTTGGGTGACATTCCCTGAAATCTGACATTGCATATACATTTTGTAAAGTAACTTTTATACTTCAGTGCTATACATCTTGCAAACATCTTGTTCAGAACTACTCCTATGTCTTGCATAGGAGGAGTTGGGAATGACCAACAAACAACAATGTCAATCTGATTTTAATAATATTGTGAGTTCAAGTTCAAGCTTAAAAATGTGCATTGAAACGTACTTTCTTGTTTGTAAATATCCTATGAACGCACCAATAGTCTTCCCCAAATTACCAGAAAATTATTAATATTGAGGTAATTGATTTTGTCAAGATTTCCCAGCTTTGTGCCTAACACATGTACAGTGAATAATAGTCACACATTCCTTTTTTAACTTCGGTAGTGGAGGAACATTCGTTTCGCACTTTTTCTTTTTTTTTTCCCATCACTTGTCCTCGATAATTTTTCATCAAAAGCTCGTCAGTTTCCATTACCTAGTTCAGCAATCTATTGGGTTATCAGGTGCTTTCTCATTATCACTTTGCTCCACACCTCTTTCCCCTCGCTTCATATTTATCTTCAGGCGATCTGAACGTCGTACATCTAGCTCAGTATGTATAGTATAATCTAAACCGTGGCCTAATTCTCTTTTGAGCAAAATTAATTGGCAAATTTTCTGCCAGGCAGGCTACGCTTAAAAGACATTTTAATTTAATTGCGTGTTAAACATATTGACTTCTAATATTTCTACACCCATAACTGCATACCCCTGCAGGGACGGCACAGGGGAAAAAAACAAAAAAACACAGCTGTGATGTATTGTAATGCTTGCTGACCTTTTAAAGCACTCATATATTTTGAAGGGATTTTGTAGGTTTTGCTTTGTGGCTAAACAAATTATTCATATTTAATCTGATGCACATGTAGGATGCTTGTTCTACACTAATGTAGCCTCGGCCCTAAATTTCAGAAGCTGGGAGCAAAAATAGCTTCTTTTTTTCCTTATTTATTTTTTATTTTTTTGGGAGCCATGGGCGAGGGCTTTCTCTATTGCTCTCCACACCACATAGCGGTCCTCCAGTAGATCTTGAGTGTTGCTGAACTGTTATGTTTTGCAGTATACTACCCTTTTTTAAATGCCCTCAGCTGAATTCCTCAAGAGTAGTTTGATGTCACGCCGCTACTCTGTCAAACGAAAATGGATGACCTACTTTTCTCCCCCTGCCTCTGAAATATTTCAGAAATAGGATTGGATCGCTGCAGCTGAAGTCCTGTGCACTAACCCAGAAACAGACTCACGCTTCAGCTATAGGCAAGGCTGTGTTTCACCACCACACCCCCCTCTCTCTTTCTCCGTCCTCACGTTTAGTGATTCAGGAGGGGGTGGGAATTTGCAGGGAGGCAGAGAGAGGGCATTTTAACAGATGATGCCATTTGATGGAGTTGATTGTGGGTTCAGGAGGAAACTGGGTGGTAGGGGCCGACACATTTTGTTTTCATCAGTGGAGAAATAAGTAAGTGTGTCTTTGGTGTGATTTGAATTGTTATCAAATATATTTGTTTATTGCTTAGTGGAATTGTGTTTATTGCCCAGCAGAATGAGTTTACTTTAGTGTCCCTATTGCATAGAAGTTGCTCAGTTTTTATACGCCATGAGAAAACAGTTTTAAAAACAGTCTAATATCACAATTGTATTTTATCTTGCAGTGATATTTTTTGTTTGTAACTTTTTAGCCTGCCTGGATCATGCAGTTTTTGAGCAGTGATACCGCCTCTTCTCTGATTTCGGACCGGTTCAGTAAACAGATGTTGCCTCTGACCTCATTAGCGCTTGGTTAAACATGTGTAATACTTTTAGATATGGTGTATTAACCCTTTGGCAACAGGCAGGCAATGTATATTGTGTTTTCCACCGAAGAAGAAGAAGACTCTTTAATTGTCACACAGCACACCACACTACAACACATGCACGCACACACACACACACACACACACACATGCACATGCTTTGGATGGTGGCCGGTGCAATGTTTTGATAAAGTCCTCTGCTGTTCAATTATAACTCTGAATGCTATAAAAACTATGAACTAAGACCGTCCTGGTAGCATGGAGTAGCCTTTTATTTTATTTATTTAAAATATTTTGTATAAATATTTTTCTGGAAATTTGTTTGAATTCATTTTAAAGGTTTATGCCTCATTCAGGTTTGATGGAATAGACACAACATTTGAGTACGTTATGAAATAGACACAACAGACTCTGGAATGTTCCTTTCATATCATCACCTTGAAATCTTTATTCTGGCATCTTCTTTAAAGCATTAAAACATGCAAGTGTTCCCAACTCAGTAGTTGCTTCAGTTGCTTGGCAACTGGAGGATGGAGTATATGTACCGTTGAAGTAAAACCTGTAGTGTATGTACATAATGTGTGTTTTAACAGGAGAGAGAAATTGCTGGGCGTGGGGGGGGATTGTCAAGATGAAGTGAAAATGCAAAGACGGGCTTCCTTAAGAGGCTAGTGCATGATCGCAGAGAATATGGATGATGTGCAGTAGACAAGGCTCTAATTGATCTCCTTAAAAGCAAATTCATTTTGGCCCATGGGTAGATATTGTGTTGTTACACATTAGTTGGATTTAGAAAAAACTGACAAATGTTTTCGCTAAATTCACTACATTTTGCCCGTTAACATTAAATGTTTTCCATTGTGTAGTGACTGAATCTCATTTGATTTGTAGGCTTTGAGAGCATTCTGGAGGGTCTCTTTGGTCCAGGGCTTATAGAAGACCTTAAATTGTTCAAAGGTAAGTTTTCAGATCTTAAGCATGTTTTTTTTTGTCTATTTTTAATTAAACTTTAATTGCACTCAAACTAAGTGAATGACTTAAATGTCATTCAATTGTTTTGAATGGCAAATGCTCAAATGTATTTATTTTAGAGTATTCTATCTTTTGTCAACCCAATATGACAATGCTGCACCATTGTACCATCTGGTTCCACATCTACATTCACTTCTCCCCACAAGGGAGTCCTTCTGGCTTTTGAAAAGAACATGCTTTGTGTTCATATGAAGTCAGTATTTTGGATGGCATGGGCCCAGTGTGAAAGTCCTCAGTTTCCTTCAAAAATTTTGACAATGCTTGTGCTAATAGGACAATAGTGGGTATTATTTGGGGTTTTGTGACTCCTGCTGTGAGAGTGTTGTAAGTGTCTACCAATTGCATCTATACAATCTATAGCAGCTCATTCCACGTGATGCTGAAAATTAAGTTGAGCTGAATTGATTTATTTCACATTCAGTCCATCCTCTCTAAAATTGAATGAATGCTTTTGCTAACCACCCACATTCAAATGAATTGAGCTCATATTCACATTTGAAATAATAAACATGAATATTACACATATTATAATAATATACTTTTTAGGTTTAAATTATGGCCTCTCTTCCGTGCCTCAGCTTATAAACTGCAAGGCTGTGTGGTTGTTAAGTGTTTGATGTAGTATAAAGAGATTAGAAAATAGAGACTAAACTCTTTTGGTTTCTGAATGTAATGTGACCTTTGACTGCTACTGGAAATTCATAGTGCTATAATATATTGTTTAAACAAGGTCCTTGCCTCGCTGGCTGTGAGAATTGATAGTAATTGATTTCCATGGCAACCTTCCATCAATACACTTATTCACTAGAGCTGAGGCCAGTGCATACAAAGAGAATTTGCACCAGAATTTGTCTTCCCATTAATTCAAGACAGCCAGAATCCTTTTAGTTATTGAGCACACCACAAATGACAAGTGGATCCTATCTATGTATTATTGTCCTCTAAACCACTCAACCACCACCATTTTTATTTCTAAACCGTAGACTGCGAGCCTGAGGCAGTGTCGGATTGGTCGTTCGACGAAAACTGTCTATTCTGCTGCTTAAGACGAGACAAAGTGAAGGTAAGCTTTCTGACTGTTTTGTCTTTTGCTTAACTATGAAGCCAGTGCTTTGAATCTAAAAGGATCCTTCTTTATGCTGGCTCCACCTTCCATTGGGTCACAAGCCTATATTTGGCAAAACAAGGTACTCAAAAGTAAATGTGGTTAAATGCTTCGATGGAGATGAAACTGAATGAATATCTTTAAATGATGCTATTTTTAACTTACTTAAGAGCCTGTATTTTTGTTGGCCGAATGCATCAGGCGTTCACTAGATTAATTTGCACAGTTTCCATCTATCAGGACTAGTGTTGTACATTAGAGCGTAATGTCTCAGGGGAAATGGCAGGTGCTGTATACTAGCTTTGGGTTTTATAAATTGTGTACAATGTGCATATGAGTTTTGGATTTTGACGCCACCACGTTAAGTCTTGTTTCCAATAAAAAAAAATAATAATAATAATAATAAAAATGATGATAATCATAAGCTAACTATAAAGGAAGAAATCTCTTTCTGTATGTCCTTCCATTATCTCGACAACTGTTCATCCGATCTACTTCACACTTGGCTGGCGTGTTGCTGGGTACCAAAGGACGTGTAGTGTCAAATTTGTTGCAACTTGGACACGCAACACTTGTAATATTAAAAAACTTCCAATAAGGGGCGGGGCTTCCCGTGGGAAAAAGTGAACCAGCGGGGGGCGGGGCTTCCATAACAGCAGTCGGCCTGTTCTGAACAGGCATGTTTGGTGTGGACGCGCAACAAGTGTAATATTAATAAACAAGCCACCAGTGAGTTTATCCAAAAGCTTGACTTGGGTGTTCTTTTTTCCTGTGACAGTGTCGTTCCCTGGTGTTTTACACCTCCAGTGACCACAACTTTCAGGAACAGGCGCTGCACTAGTTAATTATAAGCACCTTTCATACACAACATGCATCTGAAAGTGCTTTACATGCTGTACCTACTGTAGTTAAAGCCTTTATGAGGAGCTTTGGTAAGACTTACATTTTTATTCTTATAGGAACACCTAGTTGGCTTAAGCAACCAAGGACTTGAAGATACGCCCAAACCTCTCCTGCTTAAAGATCAAACGAAAATCAACCGACTAGAGAAACAAGCGGAAGAATTTCTCAATGCAGTCCTCAGCAGAAAAGGTGCATAACTTGCCATGCATGTTTAAATAAGGGTTTGTATTATTCATCAATATCACACAAATAAGATTGTCTTTATTTAAAAAATAGACCCATCGTATTTCAATTAAAATATAGTTATGTGTATTACTGTATACTTTAAACTGTTGGGTCACATCATTCGGTGTAATTTCCACCTGTATCAGAAATGACAAGTTTACTTAAGTGTGAAATGTTTATTATTTGGAAGTATTACGATTTAATTACAGAAGCCAGTCTGGCGTTGAATCATATTCCTGCTGGCCATGCTACTCCTGCCACAGTTTTCGAGTCACATAGATGCAAAATGTATCAAAACAATCGTCTGGATAGCGAAAAGAAAATATAGCTTCATCGTTGTGCAGCTTTAACACGTCCGGCTCATATCTTGTTCTCTGTTCTCAGATGTTCCCAATTTCTCAGACCCGGGCATTCCAGTAGTGGCTCGAGAGCTCATGCAGAGAATGATCCGCCAGTTTGCAGCCGAATATACCTCAAAAACCAGCTCTTCTCAGGACAGTCTCCCAGACCCTCAGCCCGGCTCTGTCCAAAGCCTGCCGTGCCCTCCCTTGTTCGCAGGGGTGACTCCTTCCACCAGCCCCGGTGCCCCCCTAGCTGCCGCCGCACACAACCAGAACCCCGTCCTCAGCAAGCTCCTCATGGCCGACCAGGACGCACCCCTGGACCTCACCATCAAGAAGCCTCTGGTTGAGCCAACCGAACAAGGTGTCGTAAGCAGAAAAAATGCTATTTTAATACTAATTAAATTAAATTGAATTACAATAAAATCAATGCCTTTTGATGTCTTGCTTTTACCTGGGAGTTAACCATCCTTTTTTTTCCCAAGATACAAGTTTAGTGCCTTCTTTCTGCCTTTTTACCCCGAATACCTAAAACCCCAATAGTTTGTCTTTAGATGAACGATGCTTAACTATCCTTGTCTTTTTTTGTTTATACAGAGGGCGTCCTCGACTTGTCTCTCAAAAAGAACCGCTACAGCAGCAGCAACGGCAGCCTGTCGGGTCTCAGGCCTTACCATTCTCCAAACACATCAACGCTCAAGGGGTAAGATAAGTGTTTTTTTCTGTCACTAGTATCCAGTTATTCTATTCTGCAGTCCTTGTACGTTTCCCTCTTTTTTCGTATTTTGAGCAAAATACAGCGTAGTTTTTGCTCCAGAGAAATTCAAAGAAAAACTTGACTGCTGAGTAATCCAATTCTTGAAAAACGAAAAGTGCTGATTCCCTCCTTAAGTTAACTGTCAGACAAAACATATTTCACAAATAAGTAACTAAACCTCAGGACTGACACCTTGTCAATTGATATAGAAATGATCCTTCTATGGAGGCACTTCTAACAAGTCAAGTTAGAGTGTATAGTCAAGTATGCTTACACACATACACAAAATTTGAGTCTGGCTTTAAGTAAAAAAAAATGAGTAAAAAATGTACTGTAATGTTTATAATATACCGTAATATATGTAATAAATATAATACAATACATATTCTGATATAAAAGGCAATAATTGAAAGTTAACGCATGGAATATTTTGCGCATCCACGTAGACGCCAGTATTTCTATTATATCCATTGCCGAGCTAAATAATACAAGTTGCAACCAAATTATGTATTTTTATATATATGTTTTTTATTTCTATCATCAGTCTTCAACGTTTACCATCGAGTCTAATCAACATGACCATTACTTCTTGAAAATTGTCTAACATTTTATTGTACATAAATTAAGCCAAGACCGAAGGCTGCATTTCCAGAGTATTGAGATGTTCTGTGTATACTCTCTCATTTCATTCTGTTCTTTATTTGAATCGTTGGTACTCTTGGAAATTCCAATTTTTGTGCTGTTTTCCACGGGGAAGCTATTGGATCCCGACGCACTTGAAATTGAACATGCCTATCATTCAATTTTAATTTGGATTAATTAAGCGCCAGTTGCTTTGCCCCAGCTTCCTGTACTGCTGTGGGAGCTGATGTGATCTAAATGTGATGTGATCCGAAGATCCTTCTTAGTGGAATAAAGCTGCCTGCAATTTTGATCTAGCACTGTATCTGGGCCAAATATGCTGATATTTACAGATACAGCTTTCATGCAACCCCTCTTATACTATGGCAAACATTCAGAAGAGAAGTAGTTCCACAAGTGCTCAGCTGTGTTTAAATGACAAGAAATAGGGTTCATTTAGATATGTGTATATTATAACACACTTTATCTCTCAAATCTCATGTTTTCTCAATGTTTCATTGTTAGATCATTAATGTTTCACCCAAGTCATTGGTCACAATTTAATCCACTCAAATTTTCAATCCAAGATAAAAAAAAAAATAAAATAGCATTTTGCTTGGCAGGAAATCGGTCACTATCTCTTGTTGTGCCGTAAAATGCAGTTTTTACTTTGAATTTCGTATTAATATTATGCTGACATTTTCTTGATCTTTAGCATGTGACCAAATAGGCGCCCCATCTCTGCTGGCTTACTCTTTTATTGCTGTGCTTGTTCAGTGGTAACGTCACACACAATGGACCAAGGGCTACACTTGCATTAGTCACTTGGTAACACACATAGTCATTGTGCCGCTGCTTGGCTGCTATATAGGATGCTTTGCGGTAATGACAAACATGCCCTCTTTCCTCTGGCTATCCTTTCTTAAGCCACTGCGATACATACAATCCATATGTATTCCAGGATAAATCTTTCTTTCATCTTTGATTTATATTTGTTCCTTTCCCCTTGATTTTCATTTTCATTTTCTTTCTCCTCTGTTGATGTAACCTTTGTTAAGACCCAAAAACGCAGACAAATAAACAAATCCCTAAACTTGAGCATTTTTGTTTTTTTAAAACAATGCACCCAACCTGACACAGAGACATTTATCTCAAAATCTTGTGATGTTACCCAAGCAAGGTCATCTAATAAAGGAGTGGTCAACATCCTCCCCTTCCCAATCCATCCTCCTTTTAGAAATAAGAAAAACGGCACTGTGCAAGCTCTGCTTACACCCAATTTCCTTCCATCCAATCAGGCGATCCTTGAGAGCGGACGGACAAGTCGGGCTGTTTATGAGGAGCCTACAGGATGGGAGGAGAAGGGAGAATATCGGCCACTCCACCCATTATAAGCCTTTCCAGCGTCTTGCATATTCGCTTCACATCAAAGAGGAGGTTGGTCTGGCCCAGGAGAGCGACCCAGAGTCACCTCCCAGCCAGCACCACAGCTCCGAGACCACTGACCTCTCGAGAAATCGATCTGCATCGTTGAATTCTAAGACTCATTTCGGAGCGCTGCTCAAACTCAGAGCCAACCGCGAGGCTAGCGAGCATCTTAAAGACCTTCCGCGTTTGTTGGAAGCCGCCGAACTGTTTTCAAAGTCCCTGTCCCCTATTGCGGACCAGGGCCTTCCAGCTTCCCATTTATCCTCTTTCGACCTTAAGATTCCCCGGGTGCGAGGTTTGTCCGTAGGAATCGACCAGTGTTGGGATCCACCGCTGTCTGACCATTCAGGCTCATTGTCTGAGAATGGTCTGGGGAAAAAGCTTTGTTCCCTTCTACCCAAGCACGGCCAGAAAGACAGGAGCCTGCATTTAGAAAAAGAATACTGGGCTTTTGACGGCCACGGCCACACCCTCGGGGGCCGCTATCCGACCTTGGAGACCGAGTCGGAGCTGGGCTCCAAACAGCCCCGGAAGAAAAGAGGGCGTTATCGGCAGTACAACACTGATCTTCTGGAAGAGGCTATTGTCGTGGTGATGGGTGGGAAAATGAGTGTGTCCAAAGCCCAGTCGGTCTACGGTATTCCACACAGCACCCTTGAATACAAGGTGAAGGAGCGACTGGGGACCCTTAAACATCCTCCCAAAAAGAAAATGAGGCTGATAAGCCATGCAGAGGAGCAGGACGGTCAGCACACTGTGTTCAATAAAGAGTGTGCAAACACCGAGAACGGCAGTGAATTCTGCAATGCAGGCCTTGCTCCAGACGAATAAAGTAGGAACAACAAACAACTTGCAGTACTAATGATGATGTGTTTTAACCAAATGAGTCTAATGGCATTTGCTAGACAATGGCAGAGTTGTCTATAATTTATAATTTGCAGTTGTGCATAACAATTTATAAAGCACTCATAAGTAACTTATTTAAATTATATTGTTGTCTACTGTCAATCTAGCTGCCTGTCAAATACTACAAGTCGTACACGGCACTACCTTTTGCACCCTGAAATTCGCTAAGTAATCTTGTTATTAAAATACTGTATTTTTATAAAAACGCTAAATGGTAAGCCCCTTTAATCAAAAACGGTACCTAGTCATGTCTTGCCTCGTGGCGCCCCTTACTGCCCTTTCTTGGTACTGTTTGATTTCTATTTAAAAGGACGTGACATACTAATTTAGTTTGTTTAGCTGTGAATGCTGAGCACTGTATTTAATACGATAGGGCAAATATGAATGCATTTCCCTTTTTTCAGTCATATTCACAAAAATTACATTTGGCACAGAATCTGTCACTGTTTTGCAAATGCACTTCTGCAAATGAAATGGGCCACACATCAGTCTACGCACATTGATGGAAGGACATGTTTTAAGTTCCATCACTTTTGTTTTTGTAGCATTGCCTGTCATTTACATTTTTCACCTCCCTTTTTTTTTGTCGAACACTCATTTACAAGAGCAAATCCTCAAGTGTGATGGATTATTTCCATCATAAATGTGACGCAATTCTGCAACTCTGCCTGACTAGAGCTAATTCAAATTCTGTAGCCTTCGCCACGCCTCAGGATGTGTTTTGAGTCAGTGTGTCATACTTGTCAGTGAAAGAAAAATGACTTACCAGGAAAGTAAAACAAAAAAAGATGAGATCTTAATAAGCACATCAAAATACCTCACGTCAAAATACTTGTGTATTTCAGTGCCTCATATGTAATTTTTCATCATCTCAAAGGTCTCTCATACCAACCTTAAAAAATCCTTTGAGATGACTTCAGATTTCTTGTATCTACTGACAAATGTACACATCCAACTATCGGGTATCTCAACAGTCTACCTTAACCAGTATCAGCAGCATTTTATAGTGCCAGTGTGAGCCTTTTCAACATTTTTAAATCTATGCGGTCAAACTTCAGGTATTGGTACAAATCTCTCTGGGACGTCTTTGCCTAAGACAATAGGAATTGTTTAATTTGAAATATCTTATTTTTCACAAGAGATAATGTGAAACAAGTGCTTGAGATTTCAGCTTGTTTTCCCTGCACATATTGTTTGAATTGCAGAAGTCGCGTTTAACCCCAAACCCTTTCTTTTTAGATGTGAAATGTCGTGTCTTTACATTCAATCCAATATTACAATTGATCGTCTCAAAGTGCGTCGCGTTTACATGTTTGTTTCTCACTCAGATCAGACTTGGACCAGGGAATTTCACAATTTCAAGTCTGAATTTTGTTGCATCTTCGCCCGGTTATTTTGTTTTCTTTTTTCTTTTTGAAAGACCAAATGATCTCAATACTGTGCTCCTCCTTAACAGCGTAATCAATGTCATTAATGCAGAATTTTTAATTATTTTATCACAAATGCACATTTGTCTCTTTAGGGCAATTTGCAGGTTGTTTGCCACTTACATTATCAACTGTTATACCTCAGGACATTCCAGAGTTCGGAAATATAAACACATGAAGCTCTTATCAGGTTTTTGCTGATCTTATATTTGTATTTATTATGTATTTATTTTAGCAGCCCTTGCATGTGTTGACATGCAGACACATTTAATTTGAATGACGTGCTATGATCGAAAGATTTCAATGCAACCAGAAATTCAACAAAATAGGTCTAGATTATAGATGCAAATTTCAAGTCAGACATGGTTCTTGAGCAAAATAATGAAAATATACCAGTAACTTCTATGTTAATACCACCATCTTTAGAACAATTGTATTTTAGGTGTGTGTGTGTGTGTGTGTGTGTGTGTGTGTGTGTGTGTGTGTGTGTGTGTGTGTGTGTGTGTGTGTGTGTGTGTGTGTGTGTGTGTGTGTGTGTGTGTGTGTGTGTGTGTGTAAAACTTTTTTTTTTTTGGAGCAACACAAAAACAAAGGCATGTAGATGTTTGATATAAGATGATCACCAGGTGCTTACAGCGGGATGTTTCGTTGTATATAATATAGGTTTGTTCGATTAAGGGAAGATCTCTCATTTAGATCCAACCTAATTAATGATTACAATTATATTCCTGTAAATGTAAGGTTCTTATCAAAAAATGATGAAAATCTAAAGACTTTTATTTTACAAATGGTATCATGCTTGGAAATACAATATCTCTAGTAACAAGCTCAAGTATAGGTTTTCGCATAAATATATATTTCTGTTTCATCGACCCTGTTAGACACTGCATACTCCACTCTATATTCTCCTTTTTCATAGTTCAGCAGCAGTTAAGCCACAGAATGAAATTCATTTCTCACCACAAGTCCCTATAAGGTCTTTAAAGTTTTTTTTTGTTTTTTTTACCTCCTGGGACTTACTCACATTTGTCTTGTTTGTGAATAACTCTCACCTTCCCAAAGCGTTACTGAATGCAGATCGAGTTTTTAGTGTGACATACTTTGTTCTTTCATTCTTTTTCCTTTTTTTTTAACACAAATATCCAAGAAACATATGAACGGATCGATGAGACCCAGTGAGAGTAAATCAAATAACCAGTTTGGTTTTTCTTGCTCTGACAATCATCTGGTGTCACTCGTGAGTTGTGTGTGAACTTTCCCATCTGGTCAAAACCCACTCAACTTTTAATGATATATGATAAAAGTTAGTCACTTTGTCGCACTTGTTGTATAGTAAGTTACAAAGTATCTTCCTTTCAGATTGCTTAAAAGATTCAACATGGAAATGCCCTGCTCATAGTCTATTGTAGCACATTTAATAGATTACTACCTCATCTTATGAATTAACTTCTATTTAAATCTACGATAGTGTTCTTTATATTTATTCCATGTAGCAATTTCTCATGAACCCAAACACAGAGCATGTTCATCTCGAGCTGACATGAGTGGATCGCTGGCGGTGGAGCTTTATAAAGCTTTCACGAGACAGTTGGGGAAATTACTGATTTCCAGCAATGGGTGCAATGCTATGTAGATATTTTAATGGGAAATATTAAGAGCGTCGTGCACCCCACTTGACTTTTGAATATTTATACAGTGGGGTGTTGTATCGTGCTTGTAGTTTGTGGGTGTAGTTGCCGTGCGGTGCAGATATTTCTGATTTCTTGGTTTGAGGTTAACAAGCAGAAGAATGCGGTTTTACATTTTGCAGATTAGCGCGAGATATGAATTGAACTGTCCGTCTCTTGAAGCTCACACTGATAACGTATGTAATATATATATTGTGTATAAGAAGTAAAAGTTCTATCACACTCTATGTTATAGAAGAGAGCAGGTAACTTAAAAAAAATGCTATAACTTTTCATTATATTGACACAGGTGTAGTGTATGCTTGGCCTTTAAAACACAACAGAGCAAAGGATTTTGTGATTTGAGGAGATTGCACGACTGTGCAAGTGTGGTTATTTGGAGGTTAGTTCGGAGATGAGTGAAGGATATACTTCTAAGTGAGCAAATGTACATTTTGTTCAAATTTGCTCTTATATTTACAAATGGAATGGTGTTAGTTGTGTTATTTTGCATGATTGCCAGAGTGCAGATTTTTAACAGTTGTGTCATTGGACAACTTGTGTATGTGAAGTTTGTCTTTGTTGGATAATCCCTGTCTCCTTTTATTTTTTATTTTTTTTAAGTAGGAAGTAAGTAATGTCAAATAGAAAATGTGTAACAGACAAACTCATGGAGAATTTACTATGTGGTAGAAGATGGCTGGCTAAAATCACCCACCCCCCTGGAAGTAACAGACTTATTGATTTATCTATTTATTTAAATATTTATAGCAGCGCTCACCCATCTATGAAATATATTGTCTGTGAAATGTCCCACTCTCATGGTGCTGGCCTTTCAAATGTTTTCTCTGTGTGTGCGTGCGCGTGTGCTTGTGTGTCTGTGTCTGTGTCTGTGTGTGCTTATACATCCTTGCCGGTGAATCTTTGTCCACTCTTTATTCAGGTACTCTTCTTGCTTAAGATTTAGCGAGCAGGGATCTCTTCCGTCACGTTCCTGACCACACCAAACAATGGTCAGGTTCCGGCTGCCACAAATGCTATTTTTCAATCTCAGAAATTAATTTTTTTATCCGTCTCTAAAGTTTCTATTTCAGATATTTTGGCTTACTGTACAGTTTTAAATATTTGTACTGTGAGCTAAAACTGTATACTACACCTCTACACTGTCTGTTTGTATTTTTCTATCTTTATACACAATGAATGTCAGTGAACACTTCATTTATGTTAGTGGTTCTCAATTTTTTTTCTCAGATCCCCCCTTTAGGAGTAGAGGCATGGTAATCCTTTTATTATATGCCATTTTCCATGCGATTAATAACGGGAAAGCATTCAAGTCATTTTGAATTTAATTTATTCAAATAATATAATACCTAATGAATAATACCTCTTTTTTCATGCAGCTTTATGCTTTCTGTTGAACAGTGTTAAGCTGCTCACTTCATCAAAAACATCAAATGCATATTTTTCTGTTTTGCCATTATATTGTAATCCTTGCCCACATAAGTGGTCAGGCCCCACACCTTGAGAACCACTGTTCGTTGTTTCCGCTATGTTATTATTATTTATTTGATTCTGCACGTTTCACTTCAGATTACAGTGCCTCAAACAGTAGTAACACATTTCACAATATCACTATCACATTTTATCAACTGTTAAAAACTGCTTAAACATTCCTACTTCTCAGTATTCAATTTCTGTTATATGTTTTACTATACCCAAACCTATTTATATATATTTTTTCCAAACACTGAGATTAATTTATGTGTAATTAACAGAAATAGCATGATATCTGAAAATGCAGTATATGTTTTGTAGTTGTACAGAAAATAATGCTCAATAAAGAAAAAATGTACATTACACATACTTATTAAATGTCATTCTTAAATGGGGATTAATTCTTATTACCAACATTAACAGACTTAAGTCAGTTAATGTTGGTAATAAGAAACCACATCATCCAAGAGTTTCATTTAATATCGGTTATAGCCTCATTGTCATAACTTTACCCAAAACAAATAGCAAAAAATATCAGCTTCAAAAGGATGACTTTATATTTTCAGACAACAACGACAGGAAAATAATCTCACAGCTGATGGTTTCTTGTTAATGTTTTCAAACATTTTGTCTTACATCAGGTCTTTTATGTGATATAATTATTGTTTTCTGTATTTTTTTGCTGGGGAGTATACATGGTTGTTTTGTAAAAACTGTTAATGGTCAGTTAATGTTATCCATTGCACTGGATGTTTTAATAGTTTGCAATTTACAACTTGAGAAAAATGGCTTGTAAGTTTGCTGTAAAACATGATTTTTAAGTGATTATATTGAACGTGGAGCACCATTGATTAATGTATTTTGCATGTGTAAAACTTTCTTGATGTACACTAAGGAAGGGAACAGGAAATAATATAAATGTAACCATGCAACTGGTCAAATCCACTGGATGAAAAAAACAACTTTTAAAAATCACTTATTCTTCTAATAAATAACTGTGAAAACATGTTTTTTTTCTGTGTTTTTATTATAATTTTTTTGTTTATGGAAACATTTTCAGTTTACCAAATTATGATATTTGTGATTTTCTGTAAACTGGAATCAAATGTTGTAATTATATTTGGCATGATGCATAATTCTTTGAATTAATAGTATTTTTTTTTTTTATCTATTTGTTATTTCACTCAGTTTTTCACTTTTGTTTTTCAGTGAGTCTCCTGAAATGCATGCTGCAAAAGACCTGCAGTCCACCTCCATGCTGGAGCAGTTTATGGCCAAACTCTGCCCCCACCATCAAAGGCAGATAGTAGATACCTTAGGCTTTCTACAGACCGAGGTCAAGGCATTGGCATCTTCTAGTTCATCACAAACCACCTACTACACTTCTGAGAACCAGGAAGTTGCGCCTTCCAGTGCATCATCCAGCCCGGGTACCTCCAAGAAATCAAGTTCTGAACTAAGGTTTCCTCTAACATCAACTCCTAAAGGCCAAGAAATGTCTCTTGTGATTCCCAGCAATTTTTCAATAGCAAAGAAAGTTCCAGATGGCTCAGTATCGCTAAAACCATCTGATATTGCCGGGCCTGCTTTTGATTTGAACACGTTTGGTTTGGGCAGCGAAGTTGCTTTGGTCAACCAAAATCTAAATACATCGGATTCAGAGAACAGCAGGCATAATGACCATGCCCCTCTTAAGATGAAGATAATGAAGACCAACAAACTTGCAGATGGTAAGAAGTTGGCGTGCGTGCTAACCACGTCTCTTCTTACGCAGTCTGATGGTATGCAGGAGAGACAGGGTAACTCTGACTCTTCTAACAAAACGGAGCCTCACAGTGCAAGACTCAGTTCCTCTGCGAAAAGGCCAAACCAGTCTGGTCACACTCATCAAGTAAAAAACAGAGACCCTCTTGGACAAACCAAAGACACACCAACAAAAACATTTACAATTCACAGGACCTCGAACACCCTTCTACAAGACTCCCCTCGAACAGCCAGAAAGACAATCAGGGGGTCGTCTGATCATCGGACAAGGGACCCAGCTCCAAGGGTTATAGTAGACCCTGATCTAGGCCATTGCGACATTGTCTATATTGACAAACCAATTACAGAATGTTTAAGGGAACAGCAGCACCACATGCCGCCGCGGCGTAATGCAAGGAAAAGCACTCGCGGGCATATGTATGTAGAAGAAATGTGGGAGCTTAAAACTGTCCGTACATTAGCTGGACGTAATGAGAGGGGCAACTGTCCTAACCCAATGCCAGAGATCAATACCTTGGTCACACCTAAACAGGTGCTTGCCAAGCCTGATGGTGTACCTCCTGTAGATATGCCCTTTGCTGGAGATTGCGGGCAAACAATTGGCCAACAAATGCCCTCAGAGGAGTCAGATGAGAGAGAGATTCCAGGAACAGGAGATGTGATGGAGGCAACAACTACTGAGTTAGATCTTATTGTTGAGACCAGTCAGACAGATCAGAGCAAAGTTGATGACCCATCAAGTCATCATTCTACTTTAAGTAGCCCAACAGAGAATGGTGAGGAAAACTTGAATGAAGATATAGTGCAAGATGAAACTACAGATTCTATTCAGACCGGGGGAAATGAATTATCAGAAGAAATTGTTCTTCCGTCTTCACATGAAGCAGTGAAAGAAAAGCAGGAGCTTGATGAGGATCCAAATGAAACTACTGAGCATGTTGTGGCAGAAAAAGGAAATGAGAATGATATGATGGAGGAATCCCAGCCCCAACTTATTTCAGACACCAGTGAGCCTGAGCAGCAACAGAAGGAGGATTTGCCAGCTGTGCTGAATACAGCTCAAGAAGAGGTCGAAGAGAAGGAAAGTGAGCCCACAGAAGATGAAGAACCTCTGAAGCCCCAGGTGGAGGCACCAAAGCTCTCTGACAATTTGAGTGCCGAAAAAAATTCTGGCAACACAGCCCCGGCAGAAGAGATTGTCAAGGAGCAGCAAATTGACACCGTTGAGACAGTTACCAATGTTTTGATTCCGGTAGCGCCTGTAGAGATAAAAGAGGACTATCGCAGCGATGATGAATATGATGTGTCCACAAAGACACTTGAGTCACTCTTGAAAGAATTGCCCCCTTGGCGCAGAAAACGTGGCACTGTGATTTCTCTGCCAAAACGATTAAGGGAAGCGAAAAATGTGATAGTAGGGTATGTGAATGGTAGGCCCATATCGGCTTCTGATAGAAGTTTACGGCGAAGATCAAGTAATGGCACCTCCCCACCTCCCAGCACCTCTGTGAAACCTCGTCGCAGTATGTCCAAAATCAGCTCAGCCGAAAATACCCCTTCAAAGAAGCATCTTCACTTGGAGAAGGGGCATATCAAATCTGAGACTGTGATTCCACAGGAGACTGAAGAGACTCCTGAAACTCCACAAACCACAGAATCCGAACATCCCACAATGTCCTCTGGGAAGCAAATAACGAACAGGTCGAAGGCCAAAGCCAAACGGAACAGAGTGAAAACAGAAGTGCAGAGTACTAATGACACTTTGCCTGCAACTCTTCCGGATCAGACAGTGGACAGTTCCAAAAGCATAGAGTCTGAACAGCAAACAACTGAATCACCACTTTCTGCAGAGGTTGAGACACAGGTGGCAGCAAATGCCAATACCTCTGCCTCTCCAAGACGTCTTACCCCTAGTTCTCCCCTGTTTACGGGTGATGCGCCTCCCCTCCCTGTGTCTTCTACTCCCCTCTGCGTTGTTGCTCCTCCACTCATGAGCTCCTCACAAGTGGAAGAGCAGTCTCCTCAGACATCCTCCGAACAGTCCCAGCAGTGTATGAATCCTGAACGTACTGTGGAGCTGAGCATTGCTTATGCTCATTCAGCTGACACCCCCCCTGACGAAATAAAAATAACTGAGGTGGAAAGTATAAAGCAGACTGAACAGAAACATAGTTCTATAAATGTGCCAGTAGAAATCAATAAGGATGAGAAGCTGCAAGTTTGCAATGAGGTATCCTGTCCGTTAGAAAGTCAGAATTTGATAGGTAATGAAAAGGAAACACAGGGTACACCATTGAGAAGTAGGACTCTCCGAAAAGAGGAAACTAGTGAATTAGCTTTGAAGAAGTCAGAGGAAGAGACTATGGATGATAAACCTTCAGGTGGAGTTTCTAACTGTACTTCCGTTTCAGACAAACCTGTTCGAATGCCATTAAGAAGTGAAAGTAGCAAGGTTGAAATGCTCAACCAGTCTTTAACTCAGCCAGCTCCAATTGAAAATATGAAGCCAGCTTTAAGATCACAAAGATTTGCTACACCCTCTACTAGTGAGTTCAATGTAGCTGGAAAACACAAACAGATAGTGTCACCCATCAGAAGAAAGCCAGTTGTAATTCATAGATCACCAGTAAAGTCACCTTCATTGTCAGTTAGCTCTATGTCACTGCCAAGCTCAGTGACACCTTTTAGTTTACGGCCAATTGAGCCCCATAGGCAAACAGCCCACAAACTTATTGAGACTCTAAATGGAGAAGATAACCAACAGTTAATCACAAACTTGAACATTAAGTTTGATAAAATGCAGAAAGGATGGATCCAGATGGACAAAGAGGGCCATCCGGCAACAAAATACAGAAACAAGGCAGATAGACAGGCAGCTATATGGAAGAGTAAGCGCAGGGCACGAAAACCAAAGTGCATAGAGCACCACAAATACTCACCGGTACAAATGCTTTTCATGAAAAACTTTAACCTTACCAGTATTTGTCGCTGGTTCCTTGAATCAACAGAAACAAAGTCCCTCGTCATTGTTAAAAAAGTTAACACACGTCTTCCATCAGAAACACAGCTGTGCTTCCACAGCTCTTCTGGAATGTCAGGAACCTCCGATGGGGTATTTCCAAGCCTACAGGCTGAGCGCCTTAAGAAACATCTGAAGAAGTTTGCTGTTGCCTCCCCTGTAAAGAGCAACCCGAAGAGTCAAAAACTTATTGCTAAAGCATTTGAGCAAGAAGCAGTCTTGGTCAAAGGAAAAGACAGGGGAGAACTTCCCAATCCGACTCTAACCGACTTCGCTTCTGCTGAAGCTCAGGTGCTTCAGTTGGCTGAAGTACAGAAAGTTACAGGTAAATCAAAGAACCCAGCGAGTGCCAGAATTTTAAGGAAATACTCAAACATCAGAGAAAAGATGCAGGTTCAGCAAACCAGCGTGAGGCTGAAAGAGACAACAAAAAGCCTCAAACGCACCACCGCATTTAAAAAGTTGACCACCTCAAAGTCGTCCTCCAAGGCACACGTTAAATCCCCTCTCAAAACACAGAAAACACCCCTGCCTGTACCCAAACAAATGAAGGAGCCTGCTGCAACAATGGCGAGAGGGAAAACAACCCCTGGTCGGAAAACTACTGCAAAGCCTGCTGCCCTGGAGAAGAAGGTCAAAAGTCCCAGCACGGGTAGAGCATCTAAGGATCTGGTCAAAAAGGAATCGGATTCACCACAAAGGTGCTCTCAAAGACTGGGAAGCCCAAAAACACAGAAGAGTCTAATCCAAGCGTCTACAAGCAAGGTGTACTCCAATAAGAATCAGCCGCAAACTGAGAAAACAGAGGTTGAAAAAATTGCTCCAACTAACCCCACTAGTACAAAATCCCAAATAAAGGAATCCTCACAAAATAAAGTCGCTGAAGGTAAAGGTGTCGACAAAGCTTTCGAAATGCCACAGCAAAGCACAGATACCAAGACGCCATCCTCGCCTGACCAGGTTTTGACAAGATCCCAGAAAAAGCTGGAAGCGATGCTGCCAGTGAATGCGAGCCCCACACCCGGCTCAAGAAAGGCTTTGAAGTCCATCATGAGCAGTTTGCCTAATTCCACTGCAAAAAAGGCTATGGGGCTCAAAGTGACAAGGAGTGCCACTCCAAAATCTGTTGCAATAAAGGGTCTCACGTCCCCTGCATCACGTAGGGTGACTAAGAAATTGGCAGCAAAAAGACGTCTGGAGCCTCTAGAGACCCCAGCCAAGCGCACCCGGATGTCACAGTTAAAATAGAGCATAACTGAATTTCGGACTACTTGCTGTCTTGTTAAGGCCTAGAATACATACGTTTGTGTACTCATGTTAATCGTTTAGATGGATGCATCTTCAGAAAATAAATGTGCAGATTAACATTCATTTAAGCTTTTTGTAGCTTCAGATTCAGGATGCAAATGTGACAGGACATTTGTAGTCTGTTGCGTGATGCCGAACAGAGGTCCTCGCTCTCTTGGGTCTATGGTCCGGCACTTTGACAACCCTAGATACCGTCTTATTTCTGTGAATTGGTCTATATGAAACCTTTTGATGCTAATCTAGGTCATCAAGGTCATGGAAAAATATATTTACCCTTCTGTGTTGAGGTTTTTTTTCCCCTTCATTGAATATCTATTGTATATATGATCAGCCATTGTTCTGTACAGTTGCATGTTCACAATGCATGAAAACAGCAACATGTTTCAACATAGATCAGACTGACTGTATCTCCAGCCTGTCCTGGAATCAGACCTTTGTGAATATGTGACTGTTGTGACCAGGTGCCTTATTTATGAACCGTATGTAATAGAATGTTTTGCTAAATGTGAAAACGTAGTTTTCTGACTATTGCACAGTGTCCCGTTAGTAGAGAAGATGGTCAACGTCAGTTAGATTCTGTTCATGTGTGCATATAGTTTCCGTTCCACAGTATACAGTATGTGGATCTCCCCTTGCTGTGTAAGTCCTTTATTTTTGAATATGAATCATGATCTTTTCTGCATTTGGATATTGTTTTGTATTTATGTACCCGTTATCCCGGAGCATTAATGCCATAGCTGGTGTTGTAGTAGTAGTAGATGTTTGAGCAGACGTAGGTCTGTGCTAAACGTTGAAGCGGGCAGGTCTCTTTTCCCTTTCTTTCACTTGTCTTTGCTCCATCACAATGAAAGGCTGTATATTAGTATTTTATATTATTTTGTAGGTTTTGTTTTAAGCATCACTTCTGACCAACATCCTTCTTTGTGATTACAGTCAACAGTAGCCTCTCTCCGAGCGATTTACCGACTGTTGCATGCATCTTGTCGTCTCTGAAGGCAACTGTGAGACCGCCATTTTTTTTTGTCTGCCGGTAGACCTATTTCCAAGGTTAAATCATGGTATAAAAACAGAACTGCTTCAAGATTATGCATGCAGCTTCTTGGTATCTGTGATGGAGCTTAATTTACAAACCAGCAAGGTTGACATTGCGGCGGTGGCTTATCGACATCAGCATGTCGGAGGTTTGAAATGTTGCCAGTCTTAAAATATTGAAACAACATTGCATTATTCTCATGGATTTGCTCCCCTGCTTGATTTTTCCACTTTGTTGTCAACTTGTATATTCTGTTGATGTTTCACATCATCATGGGTATAGTTATTCTTTTGTGTAGTCTTGGCACACTTCTCAATTGTACAACCCAACATGCCTCAATGTTCTTGTCTTTTTTTTTTTTTTTTTTAATTTTTATTGACCGGCTGGCAGATGTTTCAAAATGTGAAGTTTCTGTGCTTCTGCAATAGTAATCTACATTGGTCAGAGGAAAGAAAACACCATTTTTAGCAGTGTTATATATTCTTTTTTAAATAAGGTCATTTCTCTTTAGGAAGTAATCATTGTAAGTGCAAAACATTTAAATCCTGTTTTTTATTGTTATTTAAGAACCCCATCTAGGCAAACGCATCCAGTAGACCTAAATTAAACAACCCACCAAATATCTCACTTGAACGTGTTTATTCTTTACAGTTGCTATTTATAGATTTTGATCTTGTATATCAGAACGAAATAACAATGCTTTATTTGTGGTAATCCCGAGAATGATGCATCTTTTATGTTAAAAACTGTATTTTTGCTGGAGTTGATATAAATATGTTTGAATTTTATATTTGTCCCTCTGGATTATTTCTACATTTTAAACCTTATTTATCTTCCCACAAAATGACTCTACTGTTTCCTGACTCCTCAATTACCGAATCAAAAAAAACAAACTTTCATTACGACTTATAGTTCTCACTTTCAGCATGCAACCTGAGCTTGTTCTGATGAACGCAGAGCTGCTATTCCGACTGGAACCGATGAATTACATGAATTAGTGCGCCCTTGCACTTTTGATCTTGCAACACAAGTTTTATTTGCAACACATTATTCAAATATTTTTTTTAAAGTGGATTGAGAAAAAAATTCCCGCCACACCTGGTGAGCTTGCACGTTGAAAAACACTGACAGAACCATTAGAGAATCCAAAAAAGTGAGAAGGTTCACATCCAGAGAACAGATGCTATATCCATAGAACAGTGTTGTAGAAGAATGGATCCCTCGCAGTGGTCTCCCACCCGAAGCTCACAAACTGTGGGTTTCGACATTTAGTGACATTTGACAAATTTATTTTCAACATTTATTTTCCTCAACTGATGACTGTTTCAGAGATGTAGTCGACATAAAGCCTGAAATCTGGTTGTCTGGGTGATTTCAGAAGGATAAATTTGATGTTGTGAGATGCCCTTTAACTTCATGTGTTTTGCAATGCAGTAGAACCACGTAGGACTTTGGTTTGCAGGAGCATAAAGAGGGAATTGGTTGTTAACAAAAGCCATGCTCAGGAAATGTTCACGGACAGAAAAAGGTTAAAGTTGGATGTACCCCCCCCCTCTCCAAATCTACCCAAACACCACGCACTGCGAGAACATTTTAAAAGCACACACATTAAAGTTTAATGAATGAAAAGAGTGGGGATTTGGTAAACATTTGTCGGTGGCACTACATACATTCAGCATTATTGGGAGTTTTTCAGTTCATTTCCACCGTCAATCCTGCAACGCACAAAACAAACGAGCAAACAAAAACGGGGGGGGGGGAGCACTTCAACTTTCAGACCGCACCCATCCAGAGAACTTTGCAGCAGTTCAATACGGCAGATACACTTGTCTTTCTTTCACATTAACAAGTAAATGAATACGGTTTCCTGGGACAGAGAATGCCGAACCCGGCGTCGCCGGTTGGCGGTCACCAGACCTTTAGCGAGCTGAGAAACATCTCGACATCGCGCGAGCACCTACAAAACGTCCACCAGGGAGAGGACCTCATCTGGCCGGCCCAGGTCAGCGTAGCGGGGGTGGTGGGGGGGACACAAGCGTACACCTTCACCACGTGCGGCGACCGTCGAGCGGTGTCGTTGACGACGTCTTCTCTGGACGTTGCTGTACACCACTGGCATCACACAAGCATGAGCGGTACGGGGGAAACAAAGCTTACGCTGGAAGCCAAAATGGGGAGAAGCTCTCTGGAGCAGATGGCGGCCACAGAGACACCTGGTGTTGCACACCTTTTTAGGAAGAGATTTTTAACATTTTGAACCCGGTTACTCTGTTCGGGTAGAGAGCGAACCTGATCCAAGATATCCGGATGGACTGGTCACTTACAGAGCCAAATGAAATGTCCTATCTTACATTGGAAAAAACTAAATAACAGCTAAAAGTTACCACTTCATGAATAAGCATAGGTCATATTATCTATACACATTTATACATTCAGGTTTTATACACTGTAGTTGGCACCGTTTCTTCTCTAACGTATAATTCCCACAGCCGTGAGCTTTTCAGACGGGACGAGGGACCCACGCGCGGGCGACTCCGCCCTCGTTCTACCGGCTCGACAGCAGCTTATGTTCAGTTGAGCTTGACTCCTTTGACCGTTATAAGGTACCTGTACACGTCTCTATGGCAACGCATATGAAAATGGAAACGGTTAAACAAAAAAAAAAAGGAAAGGATCAACCCAACACTTAAAAGGAAATTAGACAATCAGAAGCCTTTTGAGTGTGTTCCACGTGTGATATGTCTGATAAAGGGGGCGGTCATTCATCTCTGCTCTTAAATGAGGAATGTCTGGGCTAGCGACGACCAAACACCGTAGTAACTTATGTTTTTAAGTGATGTTACAAATACCATACAGTTTTTTTTTGCCACTTAAAAGTTTCAGTTTTACTCCTTTTTTTTCTCCTTTTTGAATTTTTTTTTTAATATTTGAATGTCAGAAACATGTATACCTCTTACTTTCTATAGGAAAGAGCCTTTAGATAAAATAAATAAAATAATAAAAACAAGCAACAGACTCAATGAATTAGATGTAATATTCACATGGAAGACAACATATACAATATTAAACATATTTCTAAATCAATCAATACTGCCTCCTATACAACAAGGCCAATTACAAATTAGCTTGTTTTGAGCGAATGGAATTAACAAATAAAAACACCCTAGGGAACCAAACCGATGCCATTAATAGTTCCAAAGCTTCCGAAAAACACAGACTCACTCTTAAACATAGAAAAATACTATACCAAAATGAAATACAAATATATATATATATATATATATTAGAATCTGTTAGGCATTTCTGTATAAAGTAGGGCGGGGGAGGGGGGGGGGGTCTAAAGGAGTTAGGTTACATCACCAAACAAAATATAACAAAAATAAAAACAAATCAATATAAGAAATGACACATAAAACAAAACAAAAATGGAAAAGAAAAAAATAAAATCAGCGACCCTTTGTTTTGTAATAACATTATGATGATATGAAGAATTTCTACGTACTCATTGGCAAACTCGCTCGCTACACATGCAACAGTTTGCACAAGTTTAATACTGCAGGGGGGGTGGTCATGGGGGGGGAGGCGACGACGACCTCCTGAGGCGATGCATGCTGGGAGACCGAAAACCACCAGGCACTGCCCATTCTGGATGGCTCCCTGTACGTATCGAACACACCAACCCCTTACGTTGCAACTTCTAATGAGTCTGTGTGTGTGTGTGTGTGTGTGTGTGTGTGTGTGTGTGTGTGTGTGTGTGAGAGTGTGTGTGTGAGCGAGCATGCGTGCGCGCTGGAAGGGGTATAACTGTTCTCAGTGCTGCTTTTCAGTGCAGTCTTGATCAACATGGAGTCTCACAGTGCGAGCCCCTGCGTCCCCACCGCATTATGTGCCACTCAAACCCTATCTGCCCAAATATACATGTGCATGCGTGGATGGACGGCGGTGTTCCCACGGAGACACGCCCCGCACCGGGAAAAAAAACGACAACGAGCTCAATTCACTGCAGACGGCCACAGTCCAGCCAAGCTCAACGTCAGAAAGCTTTGTCCGGCTCCTCCGTTACTCCCTCTCTCCCTCGCCCCTCCCTCGCCACCTATCTCACCCTCGTAGCTCTCTCACCCCACGGTGCCCCGCGGCCTCCGGGAAGTACAGATGGTATAAATGGCAAGTCGGATTGGGGGTTGGAGCGAAGCCTCACTCCCAAAGCAACACCTTTGAAATCGCTGGACCCCTATGGAGCAACATGGAAGATACAATGGTTTTGTTGCTGTTGTCATTACGTTTTACATGTTGTTGCTGTTTTTGTTCATGATCGTGTTGTTTTCTCTGTGTACTGAAGGTCACACACCCTTGAAAGGGAAGGAAATGTCCTATTTTACAAACATTGTTGTCCATAATATATAGATAGAGGTTTTATATATATTTCTTTATACTCTCAGTTCCCTCTCTCCCTCCCTCCAGTCCACTCTTTCACTTTCTTCCTTCCTTCCTTCCTTCCTTCCTTCCTTCCTTCCTTCCTTCCTTCCTTCCTTCCTTTCTTACGATCTTCCGCCAAGCGGCGGCGGCGGCGGAGGACGCTCGTGCACGATGCTACATGCAGCCCACGCAGCCACACTTGATGGTTTTCTCCACCTCCTCGCTGAAGGAGGTCCCGTCGCTGCACTCGAAGGTGTATTTCCGGCGCTTCATCCGCTGGCTGGCGCAGCAGGTGCCCGTGTCGCAGGCCCCGGTGCACTCCACCCAGGACACCATGCGCGTCGTCTGGCAGATGGCGTAGCCTCGTTGCACCTGGTAGAAGTCCCGCATGGGCTCGCCTCGGCATTCTGACTCTGCGCAGCAGTGGGGGCAAAATGAGTCCGGCATCAGTTAGAACTCGGGATGAATGCATGACATGACGAGTCGTTGACAGGACACACATCATATTTAACAGCCGCTTTCAACTGGTGCCCAAGAATGAATATACATTGGCCTTTTGACGAGGAGGAAAACACCACGATTTGGACGAATTGGACCACTGCTTGAAAATCATTAAATACGGTATGACTAAATGTCCTCCAATGAGAGAAGCTGTCCCTGTTGTCCCACCCATCGGTGTCTGAACCGATCACAGTTTGCTCACTCACGTTCTGTCGATCTACCATCCATTTTTTAATTGTCTGGCAAGAACGTGTGTGCTCCTTGACTTGTAAACACAGGAAATAACGTTGATTTGTCGGAACCCTAAACCGCAAACAAGTTGAAATCTGGCCCCGAACAGAATGTAGTTGAATAGCCGTAAATTATGAAGTAAAACTATATATAAACATGGAATTGTCTGGGGACTCAGTTATGAGCATTTGTAGAATTTGCAATATAAACAAAATTGTCATTCTTGCCGCCAATCGTTGCATTTTCTTCTGTCGGTTAGAAAGGGACGGAAAATGTCTTGTAGTGCCTTCAAACCAGCTTTACCAATAGAAAAACGTTTCGAATCAAAGACGAATGGCCTGCGAATCCCACCTGCGTCGCAGAGCTCTCCGTTGTAGCCGTTCTCGCAGTGGCAATAGGCGTCGCCCGTGTCCGAAATCTGGCAGCGCCCGTGTTTGCAGGCCAGGCGGCGACAGGGGTTGAACAGCTCACCCTGCTGGTTGCACAACGCGCCGCGGTAACCCTCCGCGCACTCGCAGCGGTACGACTGGCTGTCCAGCGAGATGCATTTACCATGAACGCACCTAGCGAGGGGAACAAAGGATCGGTCATTGGAGACACACACACACACACTCACACACACACACACACACACACACACACACACACACACACACACACACACACACACACACACACACACACACACACACACACACACACTGGGATAATTACGTCAATTACCGCCTCCGCAAAGGCCAGGACCGGAGATTTACATTGTTTGATTTACATCAATTGACTTGAATTTGTGTTCATGTTACCATAGCGACAAACTCCATTCTTCTATCATCTACACCGCCTAAGAAGTCAGAGGTTAGACATATTGATGGTGATGATTGATGGTGTTATTGAGGTGTGAATGTTTCTGGTTGGATTTCCAGTAGGGATGAAATACATTTCTATACAGAAGCAATACATGGGTCTTAGATTACCATGACTACTTACATTTATATAGAAGGTAACTGTAACAATATATCTAAATCCATGTAATCACATATACATATACTACACACATAATGAAGAACACAACTTCATGTAGCTTCCATTCACACACTTTATTTCTGCACGAAGGGTAAATTCTTTCACAAACCGTTTAGATTGTGTTCCTGCCAAGAAGCTTGCCCCATCCTCAAAGCTTGCCTTATCTTGGCCTGACCAATTATTTTCTGCACCTGTGAGGTGAAGCTGACTGTATATTCTCAGTGTCTGTGACGTTGAACTGACCATATATTCTCTGACTCCCTTAAAATAAATGGTTTGACTCAGAGAGCTGCTCCTTAGCACATCTCTGATCCAGCCCATGTATAAGTAAAACCAACGTCTGTCTGATACTTTATTTAAGACCACCGATTGACAAACTGCAGATTAAAGCGACCCTTTAATTTCTGTAACAGTAAAACAAACAATTATATTGAGGAATATGGTTAAGGGTGTTTGTGTGGGAGGTGTGCCAAGAATCTTTATTTCCTATGCACATAGGAGTTTAAAGGTTAGAAACGGTCATCTTTAGGCATTAGGATGTAGATGGCTACACAGCGTTTTATCCAGACAGGTTTCCTTCTAGCCATGGCCCTCTACTGTTTGTCAAGTACCCCATGGAATGAACCACGTACTTGCTGCCCTGGCAGGGGTTGGTGGCGGCCTGGTCACAGTAGGGCCCTCCCCAGCCAGGCTGGCAGTGGCACACGGGGCCCTGGGCTCCATCGGGCTGGCAGATCCCATGGAGGCAGTAAATCTTCCTGCAGGGCTCGCAGCCCGGCACCACGCCGGGCTTCATCTGGGTCTTGGTGAAATCCTGCAGCTCGTTGTTGATGTAGAGGTTCTGGATGCAGCCGTGGAAACTGGATCCGTTCTGGATCTGCCAGAGACGGAACGCTGCCGAGTGCACATCCACCGGCATGCCTAAGGATGGAGGGAGGACAGGGGGTTGATAAAGGGGAGGACGGGTGGAGAGTGGGACCACAGACAGACAGCGAACGTAGGGCTGATATGGGTGTAATGGAAAGGGGAGACATTTCAAACAGATGTGTGTCCCAGTGGAGTTTGTTTAGGGACATCATCTTTGAAACAGGACAGCGGGAGGCAAACAAGTTTGAGATATGTTTACTACGACCATAAATATTGCTATAACAAACACTTGGAGAACAGCAGGGCACGGGACGTAGGACAACACACTACACCACTGAAACAAACCTGAGCCCCTCCTGATATCAAACAAATTCCTCAAATGATTTAACCCTTTATCTTTCCTGACCAGGAGCCAAATGGCGAATATATATTATAATTTTACTATGCATATTATACAACAAAATAAATATTAGAATATATACATATTTGCTATTCATTTGATCTCTGGAGTGCCCAGGTTGCCAAATAACACACAAAAGCAATTATGGTTGCATTTTCGTAATCACTTCTTCTCGACTGCAAGGCTGTGTCTGGTAGTTCATATATCAGCCACTAGGGGGAATACTTAAGCCATTGTAGAGCATCGAAGTAATCGCGCGTTATTAAGATTTCAGGTTCTCATTGTGTATTTCATTGTCTGTGTAATTGAACATGCATTGTGTCCTTGTCAATGTCACGTCTTTGTTAAAAAATAATTATTTGTAAAAGTTAGAGATGTGAGGGATGGATATTGTGAGCGTAAGTATATGTTATTTTACGCTTATAGTGTAATTGTGTGGCTTCTAGCAAACACAGTCGTGGGTTGCAGGACGGGGATGGTGTGGGTGGAGTTTTGGGTTTGGGTGGCAGTGGGGTTGGGTTGCAGGATTGGAGGGGGTTGGTTGCGGTGGTAGTGGTGGTGGTGGTGGGGGGGGGGGCGGGGGGGGGGGGGGGTGATTGACAGTAGTGTAGTAGTTATAGTGCCTGCAGAGGAGGGAGGTGTGTTCTGGAGAGGGCCCCTACCCCCCACGTAAAGCGGAGCTTCCCCGTTGAGGGGCCGCTCCACCCCAAAGCTGTCCATGGTGGTGGGGAGACCCCCGTCGATGGAGAGGTTGACCATCTGGTCGAAGGTCACCAGCTCCACCGTGTGGAACTGGCCGTCGTTGATGGTTTCGGTGCTGAGGAGGAAGGAGGAGGAGACAAGGATTAAGTAACAGTTGGTGACAATCACCCCACCACCAGACCAAACCCCGATGGCTCCTCACCTGTAGATGGCGTGTCCCGGCTGGCTGCCGGGGTCGTAGCTGACCTTGACGTGACCTTCGAAGAGCTCCACAGCAATGTGGTCGCTATCTCCATTGTACAGCAGGATCCCATTCTCCTCAGCTGTCGACACCTGAACACAGTGATGTCTTGTCCGTCACCGCCGTGTCTACGCGCGTGTTATTATTGAGTGAACGTCAGCCCTCCGCTACCATGCGTACCTGCAGTGTGATGTTCGCTTGGGGCCAGTTCTTGAGGTCGGAGAGCAGCAGGTAGGAATCTCTGTCGATGAAGTTGACGCTGACCAGCTTCTCGCAGCGCGGCCCCCCGAAGCCGGGGAGGCAGTGGCAAAGGGCGCGGCCCCCCCGCTCCACGCAGGGGGCTTCGTTCTGGCAGTCGGCCAGCTCGCAGAGAGACAGCGGGGAGGGGGGCACCTCGCACAGCTGACCGCTACAGAGAGAGAGAAACCATGTGCGGTGTGAGAGATCATGGCTTGGAGGTCTAAGTGAGATGGAGGTCGGTCGTCACGCCTTCTCATCTCTAGAGCCGCAGTGATCAAACCGTCATTTCGAGCAGTGCATTTCGAACGGAGCTCGGCTGCAGGGGGCTACGTTCAGCATCGAACTTCACGGCTTCACAGTGACAAGGGAAATTGAGCAGACTTTAACTTTATGCAAATGATCAGTGCCAAGCGCCGGCCGACAGCAAATAGGAGGGAAGATACACTCTCAATGGCGCTAATCCTTGGAAAATGGATGCCCGGACGACTGTGTTCATGATGTACAGTTCATGATGAGGGTATTTTTCAAATGAAGGATGTAACCTTAAACTATCGATAAAATAAGGAAAACGTAATTTTATGTTACATCAATAAGGACAATTCTTTATTTTAAGGGACAAATGGCAAGACTAGTTACGTTGTTTTTTCAAGAGGTAATTTATTTTGCTAAGTAAACAGCTATACCATTTTAATAACAAAAAAAACCACAATTTATCCATATAATCTAGCCATCTGTTTATATAATGTATATTAAATACTGAGAGGGAGAAAGGTTTGAAATCTTTGCCGCGCCCACAACATTCATTAAATTTTGAGCCGACACGCCCAGGCAGCCAGGGGCACGGAGACCTGGCGACGACCTGAGAACCACTTGGCTTCAGGCTACAGCCCCGTAGCCGGCGGTGTGACAGATACTCGAATGATGAATCCACACAACATATGTGTTTCCTCTTACCTGTATCCTTCAGGGCAGACGCAGGAATATCCGTTCAGCTCGTCCACGCACTGAGCTGCGTTCAGACAGCGGTGCTCCTCACAGTCGTCATAGTTTACACTGCAGTCGTCACCAACATAGCCAGGAGAACACATACACCTGCAGCACAGGGCACGGAAATTCTATATAAACGTGATGCAGCCCACACAACTCCCTACCACTCTGGGTGAGAAAATGATGGATAGAACGGTATAAAAAGAGAGGTGCAGACATTCTGGTGCTGGATGAAAAAGATCAGCGCTGATCAGAGTATCCACACGCCATTCAATACCACCCGCTGTTTTGCTTGTGCAAATTATACCAGTTTTTGGATCGGTTTGGAAAGCAATTCTCTGAGTCATAATGGAGATGGTGGGGACCACAAAAACTCACTTGGGCCCAGTGGGGGTGATGAGGCAGGTCGACTGATGTTGACATGGGCTTCGTCCGGGAGCACACACATCCTCCATCTCTTCACACATCTCCCCTGCGCGGCATCGGGGGGAAAAAAGTGTTAATGAAGCCTTGAAAAACAAAACAAAGCAAAAATATGAAATAGCTTCTGTGTGACAGTGTGTGTGTGTGTGTGTGTGTGTGTGTGTGTCTGTGTGTGTGTGTGTGTGTGTGTGTGTGTGTGTGTGTGTGTGTGTGTGTGTGTGTGTGTATGTGTGTGTCTCTTCAATTACCTGCGTAGTAGGGGGGACAAAAACAGGTGTAGTTGTTGATTCCATCAACGCATGTGGCTCCATTCTCACAGTCGTTGTCCTCACAGTCGTCAGCGTTGGTTTGACAAGTGGGGCCCGCAAAGCCCAGTGCACAGGAACAACTGAGGGGAGGAGGGAACACACACAGTTCTTTTTTTTTTATTTTTTTTTAACTCAGTAGACAAAGTGGAACACAGTATCCTCATAACCCTACGCAAAGCCGGCGTTGCGCCGCCACCTTCTCACCTGTACACTCCGTCCTCTCCCTCCTTGAGGTGGCAGGTGCCTCCGTTGGCGCAGGGGTTGCTCACGCAGGCGTTCAGGGCTGTCTCGCAGTTCTTGCCCTGTGAAGCCACACGCACACCGATCAGAGACCGCATTCACCCCAACGCCATTACTTTGCACCTTCCATCAGATCTCTCCCTTCGACCTTTCACGTTGAGTATTCTGACCTTGAATCCTGGAGGACAGCTGCACCTGTAGATCTCCACCAGGTCGTTGTGGCAGATGCCTTGGTTCAGACAGGGGTCTGACAGGCAGGGGTTGCACTTGGCCAGGACCGTGGCGTCGACATCGCCTGAACAAATGTTAAGAAAACGATAAGAATGTACACCTTTTGCGGTTCCTGAATCAAGTAAAGCTTGGGGTGGAACATTTGCCACCCTGCCCAATTACCGAGGCACTCAAACTTCTTAGCTGGTGTGGTGAGCAGCAGCTTGCCCTCCAGGCCTAGAGGACCGGCGCAGCGGGCGATGCCAGGCTCCTTGTAGCCCGTTTTCACCCAGTCGGACAACCAGCGCAGACGGCAGTCGCAGTACAGTGGATTAGCACCGATTGCCCTGGGAGAGCAGTGAAGAGCAGCTGGTGATGAAAGTTGTTGATATTAACTGGTCTTTGTAAATGTAGCCCCTCCTCCTTTCGACTTAAAGTGGAAATCTGAAATCGACTTAATCTACTTCTTTAAAGTTTGCCTTCTTCTTATTGATTGATTTTTTTTCTCTTGGTCACTCGACGTTGTGGAGATCCGAGGATGACGGTCTTTTTTGTTAATGCTTATCCATATCAACAGTTTACTGACCACAACTACTGTATCAATGCTTATCAGGAAATTGAAAGCATACGGCTGAATTGAAATGGCTGTTTCTTATAAAGTGCCAACTAAACAAAGTATCAAATATGGGATTTTTCAACAAAATAATCATGCGGACCACCACTTTAAATCCTGATTCATTTCAGCCAAATTCAGACTATTCAGACTTTACAATCCTGGGCAGGCAAGTGTAATGCATTGCATCACCAGC
>NC_137202.1:2608856-2618856 GCF_960531495.2 Zeus faber | reverse complement strand
GGATGCAGCGGAGAGAGTTGTAGCTCAGAATCCTGCAGCGGATTGAAAGAAGAAGAAAACATGACGTAACTCTGCTTCATTCCACGGTGTATATCAGTTTGGGGGGGAAATACCAGCTCGGTGGGGTGGACTCACAGAGTGGTCAGCTGGCTCATGTTGGCGAAGGACGAGTTGGTCAGAGAGTTGATCTTATTGTTGCTCAGGTCCCTGGTGAGGGGAGGGGGGTGGGGGGGGGACAGGCGTCTTGAGACACAGTTTGAACAGCTCCTTCTTGGAGACCAGCGGTAGGAGACAGAGACGGAGACAGAGAGGACGAAGGGGACTCACACAAGCTGCAGGTATTTGAACGTGGACAGTTCCTTTGGCACCACACTGAACTGATTTCCATCCAGATACCTGCGGAGAAAGATAACATTCAGTCTCGTCGTAGGTGAATATTTAGAGCGACACTAGTCGGGGCATGATATGCGAGACGCAGCCAACGCTGCAGAAGGATGCCACGACCTAACAACACTGTGTGATACACGCCCTCCACACATGAGTAAATACATCTATGTGAACCTGGGATGGGTGTCGGTGGGGTGTTGGTGGGACGGGGGGGACATCTGATCCCGCCCACGTTGGAGTGTGCCCACCCCGCTGTCTGCTGGGACAATGGGTTACTGCAGGGCTGTTACCTTCCTCAATGGGTCATTTAGCGCTCAGGCTGTAGGGGCTTTCTCCTGCCATTGTTATTGACTGTGTTGATGGGAGGGAGGGGAGGGCAGGGGGGCTGAGTAGCCGGGTAGTTTGGGGGGGCCCTTTTGGGTTCGGGGGTAATGATAGGTAATGATGGTGCAGAGAGGGCACTGGGGATAATGACGGAGTAGCGACTGCTCCGGATGATGAGATGAAAGGCCGACAGTGTGGGGCACACCTGGTCACACCTGCTGGGACAATGACAGGCCTGGAGGCTCTCACTGTGTGTGTCCAGGTGTGTGTGTGTGTGTGTGTGTGTGTGTGTGTGTGTGTGTGTGTGTGTGTGTGTGTGTGTGTGTGTGTGTGTGTGTATGTCTGTGTGTGCGTGTGTGTACGTACGTGTGAACCATTTAAGACCGCATAGGAAAGTTCCAGACCTTTCCCCATCCCTCCCCTTTCCATTGAAAACTGCTCGTTAAAATGTCCTCCTGTTCCCCTCTGCTCTTGTGGACAGGCTTTTGGCCCCCCGACGCTCAAACAAGCACACATGTACGTGCACACACACACTGATGCAGATCCTTGGCTCAGAGTGTTTGGGTGACATCAGTTCTAGCCCCTGAGGGCTTGCATGCAGAAGAGGGAGGAATGCGTCTGCGAGAGAAACTGCAGGGTTTATTGACTCCTCTTCTCGTCCCTCTCTCGTTTCCCAATGATGGGATGTGTTTTCCTCTGCCCTCCCGCCCTCACTCTATCTGTTCCACGGGAACTCTCGTTCTCCGCAACTTTCTCTTGCCCCCCCCCCCACCAACTACATCTCAGATTCTCTCCAGACGCCTGCCCAATCATAATTCCATTAAAGCCAGACCAGATGACCAGACTCAAAGCAAAAAGACTTTCTGGCAGCGGTGACATATTTCCGATGATGAGCAGGGACTCACAGCTCAGTGACATTTCGGGGGATGCCTTTGGGCATGGCGTTGAGGTGCTTGTTGCTGCAGCGCACCACGGTCTCCAGGCAGGTGCACTCACTAGGACACTGAGGCCTTGGCACGCAGCTAGACTCCTCCTGGCCTGGAAGACAGGGGAGAGGGGGGGGGGTGAGACATGGAGGACCTGGAGAAAAATCTTGAAAATTGAGGTCAGAAGGTTCTCATCTTGGCAAGGAGCCAAGGGGAAAAAGGCACAGAGGATGGATAATAAAGACCTACTGATGTAGAAACAAAATACAATGTTATATTTCAGAAATAATATTTTACAAAGAAACAAAGCCAGGTGTCACGGTGTGATACATGAATGGACTCAAGTTAATTGTATCAATAGTGTCGAGTTCCAAAACATTCTTTGGCATTCAATAACAAATTTTGATGGCCGATAATCTCTTGGCTAATCTAAAAGCCAAAACTAAAGGTTACAGTGAGAGTTAATATGTCATGTTATTGTTTTTAAGGGGATTTGTTTTAAAGTCAAACAGAGATATTTATTTTCTTAAAACAGTATATGTCATGTAATAGTATAGAAAAGGAAATTAAATGGAGAAATGATCATTTAGGAACTGATCTCAAAGTCAAGGTATCAGTACGGTACCGGTATCAATCATACATTTTGATATAATACCCCGCCCTACATTCAATTTTATACTGTAGGTTAATATAAGTTATAACAGATTATTTGTCATCACTATTTCATCATCAGCGCAAAGAAATCACTACAATTTGCAAAAATCAATATTTGGGGGTTTTCTCTACTTTAAATGTCCAAATTAATTTTTCATTTATTATTTTCAAAATTAAAGTTTCACAAATTAAAGCATTTTTTTAAGCTGATACAATGACCCGAGCAAATGGTGTTTAACTGAAACAATGGGGTGAAAAAAGGAGCCATAGGGTTCTATGTCCTAAATAGAATCATGAAGATTAAACCAAGACGAGGTGAGAGAGGAGCCGCTCTACTGTGATATCGACCGGCACGTTGGTCTGAGGCCTGAAGACAGGTCCAACATTCATCCTCAGGTGCAAACAGGCCAAGCGGTCAATATGGCAAACAGCTCAATAGTTGCTCTGCGCCGGACATTGAACAGCAGTTTCGGAACTCCTGAGCAGCGATCTATTCTGCAAACAAAAAGGTCCTCTCCTCAAGAACGCATTGAAGCATCGCCTGTTTGCGTTGTGCGGCTGAACGGAGGGGGATTTCACCAGTTGAAAAACTATCAAGAAAGGAGGAATTAGCCTCCATTTAAAGGCTCCTCATTCCACATCTGGTTGACAGAGGTAGAAGTTCTATTTTACAGATGAGCTGATGGAGGGGATAAATATGTAGAAAAATGGGATAAATATATTGTTCATATCGGTGCAGGTAGCAGGGTAAATATTGGGGGGATGAGCTTGAATCCCACCATTGGATAGAAGAGTAGAGTCCAAAAGATGGAGGCAGGGGAGGTGGAGGGAGCGCAGCAACACAGCAAGCAACCAGGTAGGGCAAGAGCAAATGGCTGCTTAAATAGGTCGTCCAAATAAGGGTGTGGAAGCTGGTGGCGCCGTTGAGTTGTCTGACGGACGACTCAACTGAACTATAAACCGTTCATTGAAAAAGGCCCAGATGTCGCCCCACGTATCAACTGGGAGGACCACCGGCAGTATCTCTCACCCTCCTCGCAGCGGAAGTCGGGCAGAGCCACGTCCTGCAGAGGAATCTCCTTGAGGAAGGCCGGCCGCTGGCAGCGAGGATTCCCCGTGACGATCTTCCTGCTCCGCAGCCAGTCCCCGAGCCACGCCAGGCGGCAGTCGCAGTTGAAGGCGTTGGCCAGGAGGTTACTGGGGGGAAGGGGGTGGGTGGTCCGGGAAGAGAGGAGGTGGGGGTGAGATGGATGATGGAGGAAACATGTGAATCTGAATAGGAGGTGTCAGGTGCGTGAACCTCACAGGGTGGAGAGGGTCTGCAGCGTGTCAAACGCCCCCGGAGTGATGGTGGTCAGCTGGTTGTCGTACAGCGATAGCAGACGCACGTTGTGGAGCCCCGTGAAGCTGCTGTTGTGCACGCAGCTGATTTTGTTGTTCCTCAGCATGCTGGTTCAAGGGGAGACACACAGAAATATTGTTTTTTATATATATGTATCATGTAATATATTGAAATAACACTGTCATCACACTGTAGAAATAATTGAGTAAGTACATATAATAACTTATACACCAATACTAATAATTCATCCTGTGCATAAAATGTGTGTATTCTGTATATTTTTTTATATATTTGACTTTCTGTTTTTTTTTCAGATTTCTGTTCTGTATTCTTGGCTATTTCTGTACATTGGGCATCTTTTTTTTTTCAGTTTTTTCGACGATTTTTTTAAGGTTAATTATCCGTACAGAAATGCACCAATCCTCACCACGACTAATTCCTTGTACATGGCAATGCACATGGTGGAATAAACAGATTCCAATTCTGACTCAGATTGAATCTGTCTGTGAAAGATAATGAAAGAAATAAAGAAAGAGTGTTTGTCTGTGTGTGTGTGTGTGTGTGTGTGTGTGTGTGTGTGTGTGTTTGTGTGTGTGTGTGTGTGTGTGTGTATGTGTGTGTGTGTGTGTGTGTGTGTGTGTGTGTGTGTGTGTGTATGCGTGTGTGTGTGTGTGTGTGTTTGTGTGCACGCACATGTGTTTTGTTTATAAGACACAGGATTTTGTGCGTGTATGTAAATGTGTCCCTTACAGCATGCGTAGGCCCTCCAGGCCGCGGAACATCCCGCTGCGCACTGAGTCGATCTGATTGGCCGTGAGGTGAAGCTCGTTGACCGATCCCGCCCCTTCGAACGCTCCGTCCTCAATCTCTGTGATCTTGTTGTTGCTAAGGTTACTGCAGGGGGTGTGGAGGGGGGAGGTGTGACATCAAATAAATGGAGTGCACGCACAATGGGTGGTGGCGTCGTGCATTTAAAAATCCAATCAAAAGTGTTGAATATCACTTGAGCTGGGACAGAAAGCTTCACTCACATCTTCTTGAGCTGAGAGAGAGTCTTGAATACCCCGGTTGCCTCCATGGTGGTGATGTCATTGTTGTTGAGGCGGCTGGAGAGAGAGAGAGAGAGAGAGAGAGCGAGAGAGAAATGGATGAACTATTTAAAACTGCAATACACACAATCCTACTGAAATGCTCTATGGAAATGCAAGAAGTACAACTTTTTGACCAAAAAGACAGACGTTCAGAACAAGAGAAGAAAAATACAAGGCGGTGATTTGGGTTATCTTGGGGTTTTATTGGTGCAAGACTCCGAGGCGAACTTTGAATTTTGTCTATTTCTCGCTTGCTTTTTTTCCGGCAGCTCGCTCTGGAAATAGGTGCCACAGAAATCACTCTGGGCCCCCTAGTGGCATGAAATTACATCAAAAGAAGTAAACGGCCTTCTTATTGAGTATACTGACAACAGCGTTGCGGGACACGTTCTCCGGTTCTTCTGCATTTTGGTTGAACCTCTTTAAAAGTACGCCTCCGCCTCAAGCAATTACAAACAAACTAAGGTGTGAAAAGTCCTTTGTCTCTCAGAGACACCAACCATACAAATTGCAGCAGATTCTGGGTTTCGGGGAATATTGCCTTGTGCATATTGTGGATCCTAAGTGAAATCAAGTGTATTCCTACAGCCCCTTATCCCAGTATGGTCTCAGAGATCTTCACAAGCTTCACACTTCACATAGACATCAACAGATCGACAGCAGCCCCTGGTCGTAACCCCTCCTGGGCCTTACAGCTCGGTGGTCGACGCGGGGATGTGCTCTGGGATCTTGGTGAGCTTCAGGTTAGAACAGTCCACCACGTTGGACTCGCAGCGGCACTTGGGAGGGCACACCGGGTCGCTGTTGCACTCGTTGTTCAGGCGGGTGTCCTCCGTCCCTGCAACAAGACACACACGAGACACATGCAGAAAGAGGAGTTCAGCATCGCACCACCCTCTCGCTTCCGCCGCTGGTGGGCGCATCCCGCCTCCCCTCGCTCTCTCTCACGCCGGCCCACGCTCCCCAACCCACCGAACGTGGCGCGCTGTGTCATCGCCAGTGTGAGGTTTGCCCTATACGAGCGCTAGTCACACATCTGGACCCTGCGCGCCCCGTGTGCGAGGCGTACCTTGTCCTGTTGTGACCTTAACAAGTCTTCTAAAGATTTAGAGCCCTGCCAAGGCATCCTGCCGTGACCTGTGACGACCGAGGGAAGGGAGGAGCTAAACCTACGGGGAGCAGAAGAGATAATAGCGTGTGGTAGATTTTAGGGAGGTGATGGGATTAGGAGCCATGGAGGTGAAAAGAACGGAGGCAGGAGAGGTGGAGACGCTTGAAACAGAGAGACGGAGGGAAGCCGAAGCGGGATTCGGAGGCTTCAGTTGGCTTCAGTGGAGCAGAAAGCTCCAGAGAAAGATGATGGACAGAGCCAGCGAGAGAGAGATAGATAGATAGAGAGAGAGAGAGAGAGAGAGAGAGAGAGAGAGAGAGAGAGAGAGAGAGAGAAAGAGAGAAAGGATGATAGGAGAGAGGCAGTCGAAACGGCAATGCTGAAAAAAAGCCGTGCAGACAGGTGGTGGAGGTGGGGGGTGGAGCAGTGGAGACACAAGGGACTCGAACGCATGCAGGAGAGATGAGTCGTAGACAGGTGACAGAGAGAGAGAGAGAGGGAGAGAGAGAGAGAGAGATGAAAGGTGAGGGAGATGAGAGGTGAGATGAGAGGGAGGGAGGGAGAAAGAGAATAAAGGGGAGTGTCTGTCCTGACAGAGGCAGCGTGGGGAGTGTGGGACTCTTCCCTTCCACTTCCTCTCTATGAATAGACGTTACGTGCCAAGCAGCGTGCTGCCGGTTACATCACGGATGCTTAATAATGAACAAGCACTGGGAGCCACTTAGAGCATTGTGCATAAGTGTGTGTGTGTGTGTGTGTGTGTGTGTGTGTGTGTGTGTGTGTGTTCCCGGTTCTGTATGTTCCTTTTGGAAAGGACGGTCCAACTTTATTTTGGGTCTCCCGTTCCTTTGCATGCTTGCATCCCCCCTACACCGATCTGCCTGAGGTGGCGGTTCGGTGGTGACGTCAGACTGCTGCCTCAGACAGGCTGCCCTATCCTAGCATCCTAGCATCCTACCATCCTACCATCCTAGCATCCTAGCATCCTAGCATCCTAGCATCCTACCATCCTAACATCCTAGCATCCTAGCATATTGGTGTCAACTTAAAATACAGGTGAGGAAAGATTTGTCAAGAAAGTTGCGTGACCCTAACTTATCAGTCATAAATTCTAGAATCCTCACTTCTAGCAGTGATTTCCTTCTGCTCCCTTCGCAGCGATTCAAACTCACACAGTTGCTCCGAAGTGAAAATGGAGGGTGAAAAGACTATAATAATGGCGGTCATTAAGGAGAGTGCCCCACCACAGGGGGACAGCGACAGGAAAAGGCACTTCCTGCAACGCAGGAAGCAATGAAAGTGTGACGGAGCGCTTTGATCTTTGAGGATGTGAAGGAGTCTAAAGGCCAGAATGTTTAGACTGAGTCATCTCCACTCTCACTAACCAGGACATAAGACAGAAGAGGTAAGGAGGAAGAATAGAGGAGAGGAAGGAGAGGAGAGGAGGGGTGAGGAGAGGAGACGAGAGTAGAGCAAGTTGACGTTTCCCCTTCGAGGCCCACTCTGACTCATCGCTGGTGTTGCAGGAGTTTTTTGTGACTCTTCTGCAGCCAACTGCCTCATCAACACACCACGTTTCATCAACTACGCTGTAGATTACGTGTGTGTGTGTGTGTGTGTGTGTGTGTGTGTGTGTGTGTGTGCGGTGTGTGCAGGTCTTCATTGTTATCATTCTGGGAGGGTGTATTTCACCATTAATCACTTTTATCTCTGGTCTTTCTCATGCTTACATAGCAATTCCATTTGTTCTCTAAGCCATGGAAGTGTTTTATCAGGGCAAAGACACACACACACACACGCACACACACACACACACACACACGCCCACACACACACACGATAACAGACATACAGTACATCAGCGCTTCTCCTAGTTTTTTTTCTTGGAAGCGCTCTTGTTCAGGGGTCCGGAAACATCCGCTGATAGGAATCTGGTCCTCTGGTGGGCTTTATTTTCTTTAGCTTATCCAGATAAAGAGGACATATCCCCCCCCCACCCCCCACCGTCCCCCGCATCCCCATCTCCCCCCAACCCTTGGGCCTCCCCCCCGCCCGTACCTCTCGCTGAGTGACTGACTGTGCTCCTGCCAAAGCAAGGAGGGGCTTCCTCTCAGGCTTTCGATTGGCTCGGCCCGCTAGACAAACAGAGGTGAGGGGAAAGGTATCGCCGAGACAGACACTGCACACTCTCAGGCTTCCAGAGAAAAAAATAAAACAAAAAAAACAAACACTGCCCTGACACACTGCAAGGGAAAGCCATTCACGGGCCAAATCGACCATTTTGCATGTTTGTGCAATTGTGAGCTAAAGGGTCGTCATTGACAGGGCAAACGATGAAACGAAAGTGCATAGAGCGTTTGGATTCAAGCCTCGCTGCAGCATTATCATCTGCGTCCCTGTCATTGCAGTGGAGCCAAAAGTGAACGCAAAGCAGTTACTGTAACGTGACTCCCACCTGTCGTGAGGTGGGGCGGATGGGCAACGAAATGAGATGCGTGAACACATACAAGACACTCACCTGGGATGAAGTACTGCTCTTTGGCTGTGATGGAGACAAGAGAGAGGGAGCGCGTCAGTGAGGCGGGTCCACATAGCTGAGGGCTAGCTATGCGTGAGCAGCGTCATATATAGCAGCTATATATGACCACAGAGGACTACAGGTAAATGGCATTTAAACAGAGTAGCACAGGGCTAGCTGTGACAATGCATGACAATGTGCAGACAATGGTGTCGGTGTTAATGGTAGGAATAAGAAAGAAAGAAAGAAAGAAAGAAAGAAAGAAAGAAAGAAAGAGAACTGTGTACTTTTCACGGAGCCCCTTCTGCAGCCAAGCTGAAGAAGCTGCATAAAAGCCCACTACATAAAAACAAAGGACTGTGGGTGCTGGGCGTGGGCCTTGAGTGGGCCTTGGCCAGTCCGGTGAAGAGGAGTGAGGGGGTGGAGAAAGTGGAGCCTGCCAGGCAGTGGGTTTGGCAGGAGATGGTGCTGGAGAGGTGGATGGAGGGGGGTGATTTGGAGGGAGATGGGGGGGTGATGGTGAAGGAGATGGCCAGGCAGGGGCTTAGAGATTGGCAGTGGCAGATAACCCCCCCCCCAAAAAAACATATGTAAATGCCCGCTGTGCCAGTGATCTCAGCTCGCTGCAGTTCCCTGGTGAAAGCAGACTCTCTGTGAGGTAAAAAGGAGAGGAAATGGAGAATAACATACGGTGGCCCTGAGAGTTTAACCCAGTGCACCTTAAGAAAACACAGGCAAATAGAAAAAAACACAAGGAAAGTGAGCAATAATGGACGCACCGATCTTTCTGCAATGAAATATATTTAATAAATAATATATAATAAATTAGTGTCTGTAATAACCTGGATCCGCCATTATCACTGGACCAGTCGCGCCACGCGAGACCACCGAGTCCAAATCCTCCACCTGCTTCCTCGCTACAAGCACCAAACAGTCTCCATGCAATAAATAAACAGAAAATAAAACTTTTATATCAATCTATGGTTTTTATTTAAGCCATTTCAATGCAATTTTCCAGAGAAAACGACGTCTACCGCCTCCATGATAGTGTTGTACGGTTCATGAACGATTCGTTTCATTCGATTCATTTGGGTGAACAAACTGAACTGAATCACTTCCTGAAACAATCCGTCCATCAGTCAGTTCAGATGAGCTTCGGTCAGTTGTGAGCGTGTGTCAGCTTGAGTGCAGCGCAAAACTATGACATGCGCAGCAGAGAAGCAAGGAAGCAGATGGAGGTGGTCACAGTGGTCTCGCGTGGCACGATTGGTCTGGTGATAGTTGCGGCTCCGGGTTATTACTTGTATGAATTATTATCTATAATCTATATCTAATCATAATTATTGTGGTGTGGGGATGGTGTGGTTTGAGCAGCCACATCTGTCCTGGGTCTAGGAGACTGGGGGCCAAGGATCAGAGTGGCTGCATACCTGTTGCTCATTGGTTGGTCAAACGAGCAACAGGTAAAACCCCCTTCCCCACACTCACTCAGAAGAGGAGCCCTTGTCATGTCAATCTGTTCCTGGGCTAATTCCAACTAGCCCACTCTCTACAATAAACTGGTGTCTACAACCCCGTCGTCTGTTTTTCTGTCCCTGAAAACGTCATTTGGGTGGCGGGTAGTAGGCAAAACTGCCACAAATATAT